>NW_028258406.1:10909722-11212962 GCF_053883595.1 Heterocephalus glaber | reverse complement strand
TGAAATGCAAAGACAATCTCCAAGTTTTATATTAACCAATGCTAAAATGACCGATCAGTATTAGAAGGGGGAAAAAAACATTCTAAATTCAAAAAATTCAACAAAAGCAGTATTTACTTTATGAAGTCTTTAATAAGCTATTGTTCTTATATGTACACTAGTACTAGTAAAAAGACAAATATTTGCTACCAAAAGTTAAATACTGTACAATCTATGAAAAATACAATTTTACAATAAATTTGTAAAATAATGGGAGGAACCTACTTCAAATAGATTAAGAAAATTCTACTTTTTAAGAACTCTAACCAGAAAATGAGAAATTTCTAGTATGTCTAACTGAATACTAAAAACATCTGCTGAAGTCAGAGACCTTAGTATTTTAGTTCAAGCCTTTAGCTACATATCTTTAAATAAGCCTTAAAAAATCTTTCCCAGCACATATAAGGCTGTTAAAGAAAAGTACATGACTGGGGAAAAAGGACCAAGTTGGAATGTGAACTCCTGAAGAATAAGGACATGTTTCTTTTTTACATCGCGGTTTTTAGTACAATGGTTGGCTCAAAGTTAAAATGCTTATGTAGCATTTGTTGTTTTAAACTGAACATAGGCAAAATACCCATTTTTACCTTTGGTCCAGTTTTTGCTCCATTTTATGCTCTACATTTGAAGTACCTGAGCTGCTCCTGATTCTGGCCTTTGATCTTAAATTGAGTAAGATAAACCAATATACATCCATTTACATCAACCTTTGGCTAGGATCCTCAGAACCACATTGTCACTAGGCTGTGAATCTTCTCTTATGTGGTCTGATTCTTATTTTTTTAATAACAGTATGCTAAACTAATGCATTTTCAATATAGGATAAAAATGTTCACATAAGTAAGAATGGAATAAAGGTCTTATTTTTCTGTATTTTAAATAACAGACACATAGCATCTTAAATTATGACATAATTAGCAATTTTTAGACAATGAACATAATACACTGTATTACAATGCAATGTGGTAGGCTTCCATTTTAGGAATAAAAATAAATTTCACGTGAAAAAGATTTAATTCACATAAAACACATTTAGAATAAATCTAAATTTCCATCATCAAAGTACTCAGTAACAAAGGCAGAGAAGCTTTAGGATGTGTAAGTCTCCATTATTGTCAAAATTCATGTATAAAAAGATCTTTTGCAATCACTGATCATCACCTCGTTGTCTTAAATTTCTGGATTTTCCATTTTCCATTTTTCTCTTTTTGAAGACTGGCGCCAATCCATCTGCCACAACTCCAAGAGAAGTAACTGTTTTTTCCTTAAATACCACTTTGGGTTCCACAGCATCAGCCTCAGAAGTTGATACATATTCATTTTCAGTGCTTGGAAGGTCCAAATCTACCTCCTTGCTAGAACAGAAAGCAAAAATAAAAATTATTTGACAGAATAAGATAAATGTTTGTATGTAACCTATAAGTCACCAAAGCCCCGAAGTCTTTCTAATGACAGTAACACTGACAAGTTAGAAGGTGGTCATTCTGGAGTAGTAAACTATTTTAAAATATTTATTTTACAATTTCATTTAAGATATCTAACTTTTACTACGGTGTTACGTGCTAGGAAAAGTCACTATCTACTTTTTTATTTCTGTTGTACAAGAGATATCACCTCAGAAAATGCTTGTGCCAATACATGATAAGCAGTAGAAGTAGAGAGAAAAAGGACAGATTTAAAAAAACATTTTTTAAGGAGAGATATTTTGCCATGTACTGACAGAGACTCTGGAGGCTATAAAACACAAGATGAAAACCATGGAATCTTAATGTCCTAGTGTAGAAGATTCAGTGTGGCTATCTGCCAAGCACCCCCTTTTTTCCAAGAACTAGTCCTTCAACCATCTACATGGTTAGTTATAAATAATCATTTGATTGGTCCTGAAATCAGTTATCTGATTAACATGAGCCTATGGTAGTTAGTACCCTACAACCTGGATAGTCAACTGGTCTATGAAAGAGGAAGAAGTACTGTTAAGCTACACACTCCCATCAACTCATCAACCAGATTCTTGAACATAGGGCAGAAAGACCATTATTATGTTTAACTCCCTTTAGTGGCTCAGAATGTAAAATCTGTTGGGAACTGCGTATCATCCTATTTGGAGAAAGGTATAGAGGTACAGAATTAAGCTGGCATGCAGAGAAAAGCAGAGATGGGTAATGTAGAACATAATTTGTTTTGAAAATAGATGCTTTCTAGAACTTTTCCTAATTGTGTTGAGTACACATTAAGTACCTTTTTTTTTTTCCTGGCACCGGGGATCAAACTCAGGACCTTGCGCTTGCAAGGCAGGCAAGGTGCCTGAGCTAAATCCCTGCCCCCTTAAGTACCATTTTTATTTGTCCTACTTCCTTCCCTATTTTCCCTTACACTGTCAACAATGGCAGATTTAAGATCACAAGTAGCCAGGTATGGTATTATATGCTTGTATTTCCAGCACTTTGCAAGGCTGATGCAGGAAGATTCCAAGTTCAAGTCCTTCCTAGGCAATTTAGAGTGACTTTGTCTCAAAATTTTTTTTTTTGGTACCGGGGATCGAACTCAGGTCCTTGCACTTGCTAGGCAGGTGGCGGAACCACTGAGCTAAATCCCTGGGCCTGTCTCAAAATTTTTTAGAAAAGGGCTGGGGATGTAGCTCAGTGCAAAGGCCCTGTGTTGTTCAATTCCAAGTACTACAAAAAAAAGAGAAAAGGAATAGTAACCACATCACTTGATGAGGTATTAATTCTTGGCATTTTATTCTTGTAATAAGAGGAAGCCAAGACTGAGAGGGGTCAAATAACTTGGTTAAACAAAACTGTTAAGTAAAGCTTGGATTAAAACCCAGGCCTGACTGACCCCATACCTACATTCTTTTCCCTATCCCACGCTGTTTCCAAGCAAAACTAAGAAATTCCACTAATCCAGGTAGAGACTTAAGTCAAGAGTAGCAGGGTTTTTGGTCACTGGACAAATCTATCTCCATATCATAAATTTCTACTTGGGATTTTTATTAGTACTATATGTGTACAGGGCATGTTTACATTCCTTGTTTGGAGTTGGTAGACATACATAAAACATCTTAATTCTTTTTTCATCCCCTTTCTCTCCCTCTCATCACTTAATCCCCTTCCCATATGAGAAAGATCTACCTCCCTACTTCCTATTTCTTTTATTTTGCTCTTTATTTATAATTTGAGTTTCTCTCGTGAGAGAAACCATGCAATATTTAAATCTGAGTGTCTGTTTCACTTAACATTATGATCTCAAGGTGTACCCATTTTCCTTCAAGTCAGTCAGGTTCATCAGGTTTATTTTTCTCTATGACAGAGTAGTACTTCACTGTCTGTAAATATAGTTTCTTTATCCACTTATACACATTGCTTCCAAAATTTAGCCATTATGAATTATGCTGCTATAAACATGGTTATGCACGTATCACTGTAATGTATCTTTAACTCCTTCAGGAAGATACTTAGAAGGGGAATAGCTGGGTCAAATGGAATTTCTAGTTTTAGTTCAGTATTGATTTCTATAGTGTTGCTTACTGAGTTTGTGACTTTTTTTTTCCGGTACTGGGGCTCGAACTCAGGACCTTGCTTGAGAGGCAGATGCGGCGCGACTGAGCTAAATCCCTGGCCCACGTGTGACTCTTCTATTCACATCTCCATGACTCTCATCTCAAATATTATGAAGGCAAAGTCCTTCTCGGCCCTACTGTGATCAGGCTCCTGTTACTCCTTTCCTTTCTATTGCTCTCTGGACATGTCAGGTCCCATTGAGGACCTCCACACTAGGTCTTCCTTCTGTGGATGCTCTGCAAAAACTCTTTTTGTTGGAATTTCTAACTGTAAGTGTGACATAAACCTAGAGCTTTTCCAGTAGGCAGAAAGAGCTTGTCTGAAAAGGTCATCAATTCAGAGGAAAGCAGAGCTCAAAGAGAAAAAAAGAGACAGATATGATTCCCTGATACAGTAACTTTATTCAAGCTACATTTGAAACCACTGTACCCCAGACATTTAAGAATTTTTATAATTTGCAATGAAAAGAGCACTGGAGTGGATTATATATACTTCCTACGACAAAGCTGACAAAGCAAGAATAGTGATCTCTCATCATCTATGGATCCTGATAACTATACTTCAGAGAAAAAGAACTATTTATGTTCTTTTTATATTCCACCCTATACATACATGGATAAAAATTCAGGTTTAGAAAACTATGTTCCTAGAGTTATTATGATAATTGTAAAAATATAAGAATAGGAAATTTGGTAGGATTGCAAAAATAATATGAGAATATAAACACAAAGGTAAAATTTTAAAGTAGTAATGACAGTTCAAAAACTTTAAAAATAAAGTTATTGTTAAAAACTAATTAAAAGCTCATTAATAATAAATGCTCAGTGTCTAAAGGGATAGAACTTCCAGAAACTGCTGATGAAAAAGCAATTGGTATACTCTTTCTGGAAAGAAATAGGGTACTGAGGACTAAAATTTTAAAATGCTCAAGGGGCCAAGGATTTAGCTCAGTGGCGTTGCGCCTGCCTGGCAAGTGCAATGTCCTAAGTTCGATCCCCAGTACTGAAAAAACAAACAAACAAACAAAAGAAATGTGTACAGAAAAACATCCATGTAATAAGAGTTCATTATTAAAAAATGGGAAAAATAAATTCCATAAAAAAGAATGGCTGAATAAAATTAAGATACATCTGAAAGATGAAATATTACACAGCAAGCAGATACACTTTATAAAACTTTAACGTAAGAGGACAGTATTAATAATGTAAAATGAGAAAAAAGATTAAAAACCAGGTAAAATACATCAAAATGTTACTTTTACCTCTGGGGAAGTGAATGATTTTTATACTTTTCATTTTAAAACATATTCTACAATAAGTATGTATTGTTACGGGGTTTGAGGGGAAAATTTCCCTTAAGCAAATTAGGTTAGCTGGGAGTGCTGGTACACATCTATTAAGACCAGCATTCAGGAGCCTGAGGCAAGAGAATCACAAGTTCAAGGCTAGCCTGAGCTACACGGTGAGTTCAAGGCCAGTCTGAACTACAAATTGAGACCCTGTCTCAAAAAAGCAACCCCCCCCCCAAAAAAACCCCAAAACATCCAAAAACGCAAAACAAACAAAAAAAATGTTAATATACTTATGAAGTTAGACATAATCCACTGCATAATCACCTACCAAACTAGGCTAAAATTTACAAAGAATGTCTTCACAGAATAGTTACCATAGGGGTAACAAAAAGATATCTCAGTTTTGAAATATAGCAAATTTTGTCACAGTAGGACCATCTTCCTATTTTAAGTCACTTAAGAGCTCAGTAATGGAGCAGATTATTATTTCTGCAACTTCAATGTACAGAGTCAATATGCTTATTGTAGTAACTGGTATTATGTAGCAATTATACATATTTTCTAGTACTTCACGAATATAAATACTTGAACATTTCATTGTAACATTTTCAGAGCATTCGTAAGATATTATGGTATGTCAAACCAGGCAATCAATTATAATTGGATATAGTTGTTTCTCTATCTAGGCTACAGAGTTGTTTAATGCTTGTATGGTCTATTTTATGGAAAATATGACCTTTTCATTATGGTTTTAACAATAAATAATTTCACTGTAAAAGTATATGCAAGGCAGTCACCCTACATTACCATTTAAATTCAGTAATGTTTTAAAGAATAACTGCTTTACTCATGTAGATCCTTTTCCCCCACCAGAAGGGGGAAGCCTTAAAGAAACACTGAAATATAAAACTGAGAGTGATATCTTCCTTTCATGGTATAAATGATTTGAATAAATGAACTGATTTTAATAAATAAACTAATAATATAAATTAGATAACATCTTTACCAAGATTTAACTGATAGCAAACTTCTGTTTTTTGGATACCGGCTGTACTGCTTAAAAATGTTAGCAAGCCACTTTCAAGAAAATAAAGCCAGGCTGAGCAGGGCCGAGCAGTTGTAGGCTGACTGGGACCTGCTTCCTCAGGCTTGCTCCACCAGTTTCCAACAAAGAGAGGAGGCACAGGGGGACATAAAAGGCACTGTCCTGAGCTGCAGAAGTGAACAACAGAGAGAGGGCTTCTCTCAGGCTACCTGAAGAAAACAAGCCCACTGGAAAAGTGAAGAGAATCTCTGCAAAAAAGGCACACCAGACCACTGTGCTTGGTAAGTTGGAGGGATCATCACCTCCCATTGGAACCTGGACTATCTTCAGGGTAAGGGCAACTGGAACCCGCAGTAGAAACTTGCAGAGTACAACCCTGCAGGAGGACAGGGAGCTCAACTTGGGACTTGCAGCCAGAAATCTGCCTGAATCTCATGGGTCTAGGACTAGCTTATTGAGACTCATTGACTTATAACTGCACACTGCTGCCCACGTTGTCCATTGTGACAGCAGAGACACACCCTGAAGGATGCCCTTCATTTGTAGCTTTTATTTGTTATTTTCAAAATTAGCACATTTTTTGCTCTTATTTTTAATATTTTTTTTCTTCTTTTCTACTCTTCTGAAGTTTTTTTTTCTTCCTGTTCTATTTTTTTAAATTTATTTTTTATTTTTTTCGCTTGTTTTTTTTCCTCTCTCTCTCTCTGCCTTGCTGTCTTGCTTTCCCACATTGTTCTTCATCTCTCCTTTGTGCTCCTGTTCTGGCCCTAATTTGTATTCCTTCTTTGTCTTTTCTTCTCTTTCCTTCTCGCGCCTGTGCTCTCTGGCCTCACTGCTAACCTTCCCCTATCCTTCTACCTACCTATTCCTCCCTCCCCAACTCCTTCTAACTCCCCATCCTGAAGGGTAAAGTTCCTATATTGAAGAGTTTATCCAATATAAGCATATGTTGGGTTGGTCCTTGATCTTCATTTAATTCACACAGTTAAAGGTGATAGATTAAATGGTCAAAAACTGAAAAGTTTCACGCTAACAAGACAAGGATGCCCACTATCACCACTCCTGGTTCAATACTGTTCTGGAAACATAAGCCATAGCTATTAGAAAAGAGAAAGAAATAAAAGGAATAAAGATAGGAAAGGGAGAAGTTAAACTGTCATTATTTGCTGATGATATGATACTTTACATAGAAGACCCAAAATACTATGCCAAAAGACTTCTAGACTTAATTGACAGATTCAGTAGAGTAGGTGGATATAAGGTCAACACCCAAAAAACAATAGCCTTTTTATATATAAATAACAGACTCACTGAGAGAGAAATTAGGGAAACAATTCCTTTTACAATAGCACCCCAAAAAATGAAATATTTAGGAATCAATCTAACAAAGGAAGCAAAAGATCTCTACACTGAAAATTGTAGCACTCTGAAAAAGGAGATTGAGGAGGATATAAGAAAATGGAAAGACATCCCTTGCTCCTGGGTAGGAAGAACCAATATAGTGAAAATGGCCATACTTCCAAAACTACTACATAGATTTAATGCAATGCCAATTGAAATTCCAACAATATACTTCACAGAACTAGAAAAAACAATCCAAAAATTCATTTGGAACCAGAAGAGACTTAGAATAGCAAAACCAATTCTAGGCAACAGAGATATGGCTGGGGGTATTACAATCCCCAGCTTGAAACTATACTACAAAGCTACTGTGATAAAAACAGCATGGTACTGGCAAAGAAACAGACCCGAGGATCACTGGATTACATTAGAAGATGCAGAAACAACTACAGATATACTCAGCCACCTCATCTTTGACAAAGGAGCCAACCACCCTCATTGGAGGAAAGATAGCCTCTTTAATAAATGGTGTTGGAAAAACTGGATTTCAACCTGCCAAAGATTGAAACTAGACCCATATCTATCACCGTGCACTAAACTAAGATCGAAGTGGATTAAAGATCTAAATATTAAGACAGAAACATTAAATTTGCTGGAAGATAAGTAGAACTCTTGAAGACATTGGCATAGGAAAAGACTTCATGAACAAAACCTCAGTAGCACAGGAACTAGCACAAAGAATCAACAACTGGGATCTCATCTCATTAAAAAGCTTCTGCACTGCAAGAGAAACCACCAACAGAGCTAAGAGAAACCTATAATGTGGGAAAAAATTTTCAGCAGCTGTACCTTAGACAAAGGACTATTACATAGAATATATAAAGAGTTGAAAAAAATCAGATCCCTGAAATTCAAAGAGCCAATACAAAAATGGGCATCTGAAATGAACAGACATTTCTCAGACAAAGAAGTAAAAGCAGCAAATAAATATATGAAAAAATGTTCAACATCACTGGTCATTCGAGAGATGCAGATGAAAACAACACTGAGATTCCACCTCAACCCAGAAAGAATGGCTGTTATAAAGAAATCATCCTATAACAAATGATGGCGGGGGTGTGGGGAGAAAGGAACCCTTCTCCATTGTTGGTGGGAGTGCAGACTGATGCAACCACTGTGGAAATCAGTATGGAGATACCTCAAAGAGCTAGGACTAGAAGCCCCACTTGACCCAGCTATCCCCCTGCTGGGTATTTTCACAAAAGAATTAAAAGAATCATAGCACAGTGATATATGTGCACCCATGTTTATAGCGACACAGTTTGTAATAGCTAAAGCTTGGAAACAGTCCAAGTGCCCATCAACTGGAGACTGGATAAAGAAGATGTGGTTTTTTAATAAAATGGAGAACCACTCAGCCATAAAGAAAGAGAAACTAGTTATTTATAGCTAAATGGATGCATATTGAGGCCATACTCTTAAGTGAAATAAATAGGACCCACATGTGTAAATACCGAATAGTTTCTCTAGTGTGAGAAACTGAAGGTGTAATTAAGGATCAAAATGATTAAAATGAATAACTGATAATTTGAAATATGAAGAAAAGGTTCAAAGGAGTAGGGGTGCCAGGAGGGGAAGGGGAGAGATCAGAGTTAGAGGCTGGAATCTGAAAAGAATCCATATACAGATTGTGTTTAAAACTATAGGAAGAGATGTAGATAGAGACTAGGCTGGAGATCATCAGTGGATTGGAAAGGAAGAATCACTGAGATCAAAGGAGACAAGGGTATGTTTCCAGAAGCAGCACATACAACTATGTATAGTACACAGTACTTGACAGTGTGATAAATGACTGTTAGTGTTTTAGGTACTTATCATAACATACTGTGCTTTTCATTGTTTAGAGCATAATCCTACTTATATAAAAGATTTTACTGTAAAACAGTGTGCTGCTATGCCAGTGGTAACCTCATGTATCTTGTGTTTAACTACGTATTTTGATAATATCAAGGGGCCATCACAGATGATTGACCTGTACCTTTTCAGTTTGCACTTAGAAGATGGCACTCTGTGTGGTACTTTGCAATACACGGGGATGAAATTCCCTAATAACATATTTCTCAGATTATATTTCCATCACGTGTCACATAACTGTATTAAAATTTAAATAAAAAAAAAATTGGGCCTATGTGGAGTCTATACTAGCTAATTAGAATTTTTTCCCCAGACCACTATCTGTTCAATAGTAGTTCTGAAAATCTTTCTAAAACAAATTACATCTTCTGATGTCTTGTTAATGTTTGAGATTTTTAAAAAATTATATGGAAAAATGTTTAAGTACTTTTCAGTTTTGCTTTGGTTGTTTTATTAATTTGAATATTATAGGTTTTTTTCCCTTGCATTGTTTTTCTTTGAATAATTTTAATTTTTGTATATGTGTGTGCTTAGTGAATGATAATAAAGTTATACATTAAAAAAAAAAAGCCCATTTAAACAAGTAGTTTCACATGCGCTGTCTATAACAATACTCTGTAACATAGACCCGTATCTCCCACTATGTACTAAAATAAAATCAGAAATGGATCTAAGATCTAAATGTTGAAATAGAAACAATATGCTAGAAGATAAAATAGTTTTTGCAAACCTTTTGCAGACATATGTGCATGCAAAAACTTTCTCAACAGAACCCTAGTTGCACAAGAAGTAACATCAAGAATCAACAAATGTGGGCCGGGGATTAGCTCAGTGGTTCCACCGCCTGCTCCACAAGTGCAAGGACCCAAGTTCCATTTCAGGTACCAAAAAAAAACAAAAACAAAAAAACAAATGGGATCATATCATATTACAAAGCTTCTGCATAGCAAAAGAAACCAACAGAGTAAAGACACAATCTACAGAATGGGAAAAAAATTTTGGCAGCTATCCCTCAGACACAGGACTAATTATCTACAATATACAAGAACTAAAAAAAAGACATCATCCCCAAAATAAAATAAAAGACCTAATAAAAAAATAGGCAACTAAGGGCCGGGGATTTAGCTCAGTGGTGCGGCCGCCTGCCTTGCAAGCAAAAGGACCCGGGTTTGATCCCCAGTACTGTCCCCCCACCCCAAAAGGCAAGTAAAATGAACAAACATGTCTCTGAAGAAGTAGTAGTACAAATGGCCAATAAATAATATGAAAATATGATCAATATTACTGGCCATTAGAGAAATGCAAATTAAAATAACACTGAGATTCCACCTTACTCCAGAAAGAATAACTATCATCAAGAATGCAAACCTTCAAGGAAAAAGGAACCCTTTTACATTGCTGGTGGGAATGTAAGCTAGTACCACCACTATGTAAATCAGTATGGAAATTCCTCAAAAAACTAAAAATGGAAATTTCATTTGACCCAGCTATTCCCCTTCCAGGTATCTCTCAAAAAGAGCTAAAGACATCATATGAGAGTGATACATACATACTCAATAGGGTAAGTCTTGGGAAGTGGGCTATGTGGTATTTATACACAATGAATACCACTCTGTCATAAGGAAAAATAGATGCACTTTGAGGCCATGTTAAGTGAAATAAATATTGCATGTTTTCTCTTATATGAGAAACTGAAATTATAAAAAGCAAAATAAAACATAGTAGGATATAGGGAGATAGATCTTTTGCAAAAGGGAAGGAGACCAAGAGATAGAAGAGGGAAGGAGTGGAGGAAGGAAATGAAAAAAGAATTAAGATGTGTTATATACATGTGCCAATTTCCCACAAGGAATGCAGTCATTATGTACTGTAAAGATACGCCAATAAAAATAAAAATTTATCAAAAAAGTCAAGTTTTCATAGGAATTAGGCTTACCTTTGCTTAATTTTAGTAAATCATCAGCTTACTTTTCAAGATAACCATTACCTTACTTTTAAAAATATTTCATTATGGGCCGGGGATTTAGCTCAGTGGTTTGTTTCACCACCTGTTGCACAAGCGCAAGTACCCGAGTTCAATCCCCGGTACCAAAAAAAAAAAAAAATTTAATTATAAAAAACAAAAACCGGGCTAGGGATTTAGCTCAGTGGTTCCGCTGCCTGCCTTGCAAGTGAAAGGATCTGAGTTCCATCCCTGGTACCAAAAATAAATAAATAAATAAATAAATAAATAAATAAATACTAACTACTCTAGAAATATAAGAAAAGTGTTATTATTTTAATGAACACAGAATCCTTGAAATCAGTGGCTACAAGTTGTGAAAGAACTAAGATGTACAGTGGACCCTTGACTTATGAACTCAATTTATTTCTGAGGGCTGATTCTAACTCAAGTTTTTCAATTACCTTTAAAGTCTCTCTCCTGTATAATTTTAGGCCACAGTTTGTTCCATGCTGATCTCAGTGTCATGAGAGAGACATCGGCCCAGGATTTCTCAATTAACTCCACACAGGAAAGGATGCTGTATTGTTCCTTCCAGAACTCTTAAAGGGTTAAATGTATATCTGAGACCATCTGGAAGCACAATTGGCTCACATTCGTGTCGTAAGTGACTTTGGTCATAAGTTAAAAGTAAAATTCCAGTTGCAATCCAAGTTGTTCATATGTCAGACTGATTGTAACTCGAGGGTCTATTGTATAATCTTTGTAATAAAGGGTTAGGGGCCGGGGATTTAGCTCAGTGGTTTCGCCGTCTGCTGCGCAAGCGCAAGGACCCAAGTTCGATCCCCGGTACCAAAAAAAAAAAGTAGGTTAAAATTTCAAGTACTTACTCATTCTCAATTTCTTGCTTAATTTCTTGCCATTCTCCATATGGGTTTGATTTTTTCAAAGTTTTGGATTTTTCTTCATTTAGACCTGATGAATTCTGTTTTTGGACACTTTTTTCTTTCTGTATTTTTGGGACAGTTCCTTCATTGCTATTTTTATTTTTTTCCTGAAATATAAAAGTCAAGAAATAATACACTTCAAGCAAAAGTTCCAGGACAGGGCTGGGGATTTAGCTCAGTGGTTTTGCCACCTGCTGCGCAAGCACAAGGACCCAAGTTCGATCTCCGGTACCAAAAAACAAAACAAAACAAAACACAAAAAATGTTCCCGGACAAAAACAAAATTTCTTTTAAAAGTCTTGTTACAGATTAAAAAAAAGTATTAACTTAGTACTGTAGTTTCAATTTGTACATAATAATGTACATTAGAAGAACTTCAATGCTTGATTAGGTTTATGTCTAAAATATTAATACACTACATCCAATGCTGTGTATTTTAAAGCAATATAACAAGATCCTATTAATGTTACGAGTTGCATAATTAAGGGCATGTAAATACATAGGCTATTTTTCTGTTTTCTTACCCAAATTACATATCCAACAGTGACTTCTATTTATATTGCATCTCTTTTGAATTTGATGTCATATCATCAGACCCTTCAACAGCTATTAGCTATTTAAGGAGCTCTTGAAACTGTTAGTCTTAATGAAACCCACTTTCATTTTGAGGACACTGCCAAAGCCTCACTGGCCTACACTACTAGCATCTTTGCGCAAATTAGACATTCCCTGTGACAGAAGCAACTCCATAGAAGTCCCAGAGTAGGGCAAGTACTTTATGGCATCTGTTCATCTAGAATAACAAAGCCTTGTAACCCAGATTAGGACCACAAACTAGATTTAAGTCTCTCTGAAAACTGTACAATAATAAGCAGTTGCCTGGGATAGTTTCCTTTGCAATTCTTTGTTTTTTGGTTTTTTTTCCCTCTTGGTACTGGGGATCAAACTCATGATCTTGTGCTTGTCAGGCAGGTGTTAAGCCACTGAGATAAATCCCCGGCCCTCCTTTGCAATTCTTTGAATGGATGTTAGCTCAGCCCTTCATGAGGCTGGTATCACAGAACTAGGGGGTAGTGTCTGCTTTGTTTTAGCAATCTTGATTGCTTCCAGGACATGACTTTCTTAATAAAACATTTTTACTGAGGTACAAGTTCACGATACTTTGATTCTGACCCTTTATGCATTAAAGATCTCCTCTGACAATCATACCACTTTCTGTACTGTTCTCCTTTCTTCCTTGTATGAGCAATGACCTCGGGCCACTACTCTATACTCACTGATAATTTTGGCAACACTGGTACAATTTTTTTCCCTATTCAAACTCCTGCTATCATCACAGGAAGCTTAAAAATTACCTGGCCTCAGTTTTGTGAGCCTCAAAACCAATAATTTTGGCCTTCATTATGCTTTAGTCATCTAGTATAAGTTCTTCTCATATACAGCACCTGGCATGTAGACAGCAGTACAATATTAAATCCTTACACCTATATTCCTTTTAATTTGAACTAGTTTAGCACTTGAAATGCCCTACCCATGAAATCTTAAAAGCCAAAGTCCTCCGAGTATAGTAGTTCTTAACTCTTTTGGCTTTCTGACTCCCCTACTTCTATACCTCTTATCCAACCCCATTACCATCTGTAATACTTTTCATTTCTCCTTGTGTTCTGAGTTTGCTGGTCTCCTCTAGACACATCCTTCTTTTTTTTTTTTTTTTTTTTTGGTACTGGGCTCAAACTTGGGTCCTTATGCTTGCGGAGCAGGTGGCAGAACAGCTGAGCTAAATCCCCAGCCCTAGACACATCCTTCTAAAAGGAATCACCTTTAAGGATTCCTTTGCTAACATCCCAAAAAGTATTTGTCTAACGGCTGTCTGTTGTGTAGGGCCAAAACACTTCCAAACACAGATCTATCCAATCGTTTGTCTGTTTACTCTCAAGCTTAATCTGTCAAGTGTGTAAAAAGGAAAAAAACAGACGTTCAAACTTAAGAAATCTAAAATGAAATTAGTAACATTTCTCAAACAGGTATCAGTAAACAGTTAAATCATTTATCCAGCTGCCAAAATATAACAGGCCCATCTTATCTTTGAGGATGTGTGAAATTCCCAGTTGATGCCTGAAACCAGATAGTACTGAACCCTATAAGATACTATATTTTTACTATACACACATCCCTGTGATAAAGCTCAATTTAAAAATCAGGCATATGCCAGGGATTTAGCTCAGTGATTCTGCTGCCTGCCCTGCAAGCTCAATGACCTGAGTTTGATTCCCAGAACAATAAAAAAAATAATAAAATAAAATAAAAAGGCATAGATAGAGATTTAGCCTAGTGGTGTTGCTGCCTGCCTTGAAAGCACAAGGTCCCGAGCTCAATTCCCAGTTCCAAAAAAAAAAAAAAAGATATAGTAAGACATTAACAATATTAATAAAACAGAAAAATTATATCTAAGAGATTTCATCATACTACTAAGAAAAGCATATAAAACTTATGATTATTTTTGGAATTTTCCATTTCATATTTTCATACCTTGGTTGACCATGGGTAATTAAATCCATGAAAAGCAAAATCAAGGCTGGGGGAGGGGACCTTCAAACATGTCCTGGCTTTATTTCCTATACTAGAAGACCAAAGGTCTATGGAATTTTCTTATAAATTGATAAATTTTTATGACGAGTAAATCAAGAACCTACCTTAAAATTTATTTTTGGCTGTTTTGTTTCTGTAGAGACTTCTCCTTTTGCTTCCTTTTGTTCTCTATCAGATTCACTATCTGATGATTCAGATTCTTCTAGGGTGCCAAGTGACTTTTCATCGGCCTTATTAGAAAGCATATTGCCAGTATGTGGAATGAAATCATCAGGTTTTTCCCATTTGGATTCTGCTCAACACATTTTTTAACAGTCATGTTATTTACTTCCCAACTCTTAACACTTTTAATCATTTACAATCATTAACCCTTAGGAGGTCACTGATATGAGAGATACAGGTTTTTCCCATTTGGATCCTGCTCAACACATTTTAATAGTCACACTATTTACTTACCAATTCTAATACCTTTTTTTGGTGTGTGTTTTTTGAGACTGGATCTCACCATGTAGTTTAGGTTGGCCTTGAACTCATACTGATTCTTTTCCCTCAGCCTCCTGAGTGCTAGGAATACAGACAAGTGCCACCATGCCTGACTTAATTCAAACATTTTGTGTCATTTACAATTATTAACCCTTAGTATATCATTGATCTGAGAGATACAAACACTTTTTGTTACATCTATTGGGGGCACAGATTCACGGTTATGACTAGCTATGTATTTGTACATCATTGATGTTCAGATTATCAGTTTGGCCAGTTTTTATTTTTATTTTTTTTGCATACTAGTAATGAGCGTTTCTTTCATATGTGCATAACCTACACTATAACATTTTTTACTGTGACCTCTGTAATACTGTATTCACTTCACACTAATACTTGATCAAAAAGATAAATAATGGTTCTCAAACCTCTGACTCTTGTATCTTTCAAAATTGATTTCAATTTAAAAACCCAGATTTACTAGCTGTATAAACTACAACGCCTACTGAAAGAGATGTGAGAACTGGGTGATATGATATTTTAAGGACTCTCACCATTTATCTGACAATAATTTCAGGAAACAATGAAAATGATGAGATTTTCTACACTTTACTATCACAAAGATTTTTCTGGGATTTTCACAAAGTGAAATGATATCGTGAAGATCTGAACGAATATAATTTTCTCATTTTTATTGGGGGAAATAAACTTCAATTGAACTCTACTGCCATCTAGTGGTTCACAACGCTTTTAGTAAAATGAAAGCATGTCTAATTGTCTTGTATACAATCTCTATTTTTAACTTAATAAAAGGGAGACTAAACAATTTAATGTCCACATGAGATGGTTTTAAGAGTAAAAGGAATTGCTATTAATAACTATACTGCTCTGGCATACGCCAAAATCATTCAGTATTACAGCCCCTTAATACATGTAGATGCTAATGAAAAATACTTTTATCTAAATTTCACCCAAGTATCAAAAAGAATTTTCAAGACACAAATAATTTGTTAAATACAATGTACCAGATACTGTTTTGGTAAATTTATGGATATGTGTCTTGTCCACAATCACATCACTGGTTAAGAGAAATTGTGTATCGAACTTAGTTCTAATTCTAAAGCCATACTGTTACTATATTAAAGATTCAGTGTTTAAATGTACTGAAAGAGAAATCCTGCTATGTTTAATGCTACGAGAGGGTTTTGTACAGTGAAAATTAAAAAAAACCCTCCCCAAGTAGTATCAATATTATAGGTCATCTAGCAAATTTAATGGCAGTAGGAAACCAAAGTAAAAATTTTTAAAAACTTTTGTGAAATTAGATAAAATTTTTAATTTGAAAAATTTAGTAACAATGCATGTTTCATAAATATTTATGTACCTGAAACATTAAATTAGTCAAAGTGGAAATATGACAATTTTAGCCACTGCTAAAATAGCTTCAGTTTTGTTTTTTAAAAAAGGAAAAAGAAAGTTGAGGCTTTGCAGGGTATAGCTCAGTGGTAAAACAAGCATGAGGCTTTGGGTTTAATTTCCAGAATGACAACAAAAAAAGTTGAACTAGGTGATCTATGAAGTACCCGCCAAGAAAATTATATTTATAAAACAATCAAAATAAAAACAGTAATTGCTTAAAATGATTCTCTCAAATTTGCATGTGCTATATGAATTCTGTACGCTACAAAGTATGATAAATTTTTTTGCTTTTCTACTGCATTAATGTTTTAACTTAAAAAAATAATATATGCTTGCTATGGAATTGTTTATGTAATGCTAAAATTCTCACAATCAGATGATTCACCAACAGAATAAGCAATTTCATGGATAATTTAGATAGTTAAGATAATCAAAGATAACACTTACCTCCTGTTTCTGTATTATAATAATAGTTATAACCATCTTCACTTAAACCTTCTACCCAAATGGCCTTCGTCTAATAGGAGGAAAAAAAGCAGAATAAACTGAAGATAACGATTATATGTTGAATAACTAAGCCACCCATTCCTTTCCACCTGACATCTGGAAGTTGGGGATGGTGATATCAATCTTGGCTAGGAAACCTGGTTTGTGATAATCACGTGCCAACATTCAAGTAGAGAATGTTTCACTTTTAAAAGCCAGGAATCCCTTGCAGATGGTCAGCGACATCAGGATGGCAACTGACTATAAACCAACTAATATTCACATGGATGGGGTTTTTGAACAGATATCACTGTTTTATCTCCACCCGGTCCTCTAACAAAAGGATTACAGGAAGAAAGGATGGGGAAGGGAGAGGGCTTACTTGGAAGTAAATCTGGTTACATAAATCCCAGAAGCCAATCACTTTAAAAAATAAAGCTAAAACACTACCAATATACTTCAGTTACCTTTTTTAAGTTTCCTTGAAATCCTTCAGGTTTCTCCCACTGAGATGCTTAAAGCAAAATACATTGCATTTATAAAAATATTTTTGCTTAAAAAAAAGTCCAAAATATTTAATTTAGCAAAAAATTATAGAAATTCCAGTTTAACACATAACTGAAAAAAGAAAAACAAACAACATATATCTCAGCAGTATTGTCCAGGTGAATGCTATAGAACCAAGAAGTAAAAGAACAAAGGATAAGAAGTTACTGGAACTTCTAAGGAATTATTAGAGCAAGGCAGGGCTTCTCTCAATGAGTTCACTGGAATGTAAGCCTGTTAAATTTTGAGGGAAAGGAATGGCTTTTTTGTTATCTTGGGGCAGGGGAGAGGGAGAGATGGAATAAGAATGACTTAGAAGAGGAACAAGATAAAGTATGAAGGAATTAAAAACATGTATTACTGAAGGTAAGAGTATATAAATAGGATGGTGAAGGAAACACTGGAAGGGAAAAAAGAAATTAGTTTCTAAGTATATTTGAGAAAGACTTCTTATCCCTAGTACCTATTTATGGTATCTTCATTGCTGAACTACAATACCCATTTCACTTAAGGATCAGTTCAAATTCTGAGAAATCACTATTTCTATGTAGTCCAAAACCGACTGATTCTAAAGAGCATAATAATTAAATTGTCATCTCAAGCTTTTTACATGATTTTCTCATCTAATTTCCTATCTTCTTTTTGAGATGATCTTGCTAAGTATCCTAGGTTGGCCTCAAATCCACAATCCACCTGCCTCAGTCTCCAGAGTGCTAGGACTACAGGTGTGGGCCACCATGTCCAACTTCACATCCTATTTTCTTGACCATTTTTTGCTGGTTTTTCTATCCATTTCTTTAATATATGTACTACCCACTCTATTTCTTGCTCTAGTCTCTGTAATCTTATATATTTATCAAGGTTAACAATATTATCTGTAACCCACTCTATTTAGCATTTCTAACTCATTCTATCAATTAGCTACTGAAAATTGCCATGTTCTATAGGTACCTCAAACTCAACACATACAAAATTGAATTCATTATTGTCCTGCTTAAACTTATTTGTTTCCTTTATCTCATATCCCAGTAAATCATACCACTGTTCTCTCAGCTTCCCATAATATGGCCCCAATCTATTTTTCCAGTCTCATACTTTTACACTGACATCTTGAAAGAACCTTATGTTTTATCCCCACTAGTTAATTTTCTAGGCTTTAAACTTTCAAATCTATTTCATTTTCTGGCTCATACTGTTTTGTCTAAACTACTTTATCCTATTAATCTGAAATCTTATTTAATCAAAATACATACAGAATGTTTGTACTGTGCTGGGCACTGTATTAGATGCTAGGCATACAAATGATTAAATACTGATCTTGGCTTTTTTTTGAACCTAAGGAACAGCACTCCCCTACTTTTAAAACTTTTTTAAAATTTTGAGACAGAGTGTGTTACTAATAAAGTTGCCCAGGCTGGCCCTGAAGCTGTGCTCCTATCTCAGCCTCCAGAGTAGGTGGGATTACAGGTGTGCATCACTATGCCTGTTAAGACAGCATTCTGAGAGATCAGCTCAAAACCAATCTGTGATAATCTCTCAAATTCACGTAACTACCATTTTTCATTTTCAGCTACCATATTAGACTTCTATATAGCACTTTAAAATTCCTCCTTGTAACAAGCTTATTATTTCTGCCACTAAATTTTATGTTTCTGGAGAGTAAGATAAATGCATTTATTTTCCATAAACTTTATATTATATGGAATAAAAATTCCAAATATATTTAGTTTATAAGGAAAATAAAAAGATATTTTTGATATCCCTACTGAAAAACATCATTGTGTATCTAACTGAAACTAGTATCTGACAATTTAATGGAGAAATTTACTACGTCAATCAAGACAACTACACATAAAAGAAATCAGTTTCTTGCTCACAGTCTTACACATAAAGTGGATTTGAAAAGCCTTATTTCAATGAAAATGCTTTATTTCCATTAGTTCACACTTTCAGAAGGTATTATTGAAAAACATAAAGCTATAATTTGGAAGGAATTCATTATTAAGATTCTAAGCATGAAATTGAGCAACAATGAGAAGGGTACTTTTTGAAGGGCACATACTTTTCTTCTAAACTTTTGGTAAAAATGAAAAGTTACAGTCTTTCATTGTTTAAAGTGCTTCAATATTAAATAAAAATCCTAAACAAAAACTGTTCTGTTCCACTAATGGAACTATTCTCTACTAATTCTGTGCTTAAATGACTTACCTCCTGTGATAAGATCGTAATAATAATGGTAACCCTCAGAGGTTATGCCTTCTACCCATCTACCCTTTGAAGGATCTTTTTTCTTCTTCTTTTTCTTCTTTTCTTTCTGTTGATTTGATGCCGAGGGAGGTGGAGTAATGCTGGGTACTAGTGACATGCTTGCCTCTGAAATTTCTAGAAAAAAGATGAAAGAAGGGTAAAGAAGCTGAAGTAACTTTTTTACTGTCAAAATACTTTAATAATATTTAATAATAGTTTTAATAATGTTACTTTAATCAAAAGGCTGGTAAGATTCTTTTGGTGACTTCACACATTGTTATAAAACTTATCCTGAAACTAGTAAATAAACCAGGGTGTAGTGGTGCATGCCTTTACCTCAAGCACTCTGGGAGGCTGAGGCAGGACTGCAGGTTCAAGCCCAATTTGCCCAACTTAGTGAGACTTTGTCTCAAAATTAAAAATTTAAAAAAGGGCTGGGGATGTAGCTCAGTGCCAAGGCCCTCTGTGCAATCTTTAGTGTGTGTGTGGGTGCACAAAGTAAAAGAACGCTAAATTTGGCTACATAAAAATTAAGATCTTCCTGTATGGCAAAAACAAAAAATTTTTTAAAAGCTCTTTTCTTTGTACCGTATTTTAAATATACATATGAAAAATATTTACAATGAATATGAGGGTTAACAGGTTAACATTTCTAACAAAGATTTCTTACAAATCAAACCATTCTAACAGAAAAAGGGAAAAAAGTATAGTGATACTTTGGCTCACAAACAATTCTTTCCACGATTCTGGTCACAAACTGAATTGGAGGAGAACTGAATCAAATTCAATGGTTAGGTTCAATGTTGACCTTATAGGAAAATTTGATTCGGTTTTCATCCAATTCGGTTTGTGACCAGAATTATGGAAAAAATTGTTTGTGAACTGAGGTACCACTGTACAAAGTAAACTCAGAGAATGAATGTTTACTTTCACTGCAAAAGAAAGGCAAATAAAAATAATTTTTTATAGATCAATGAGTTCTGAAAGGAATGATCAAATCCAATGTGTCTGACATATCAGGTATTTACATGGATGTACTGTATTTCCAACACTAGTTAATAATTTTTTTTTCCCAGTGAAAGTATAAATCAGTCCAAAATTTCTGGAGTTTAGTATTACCTGTAATACATAAGATGTATTCACACTTCTATACTACTACAATCTCACTTCTGAAACTGAACCCACACAGAAAATAAATGTAAAAAGATGCCTGTACCATGAGATATACTGCAGTATTCCTTGTAATAGTGAAAATCTAAGCAATTTAACTGTTCACTAGGAAAAAATTAAATCATGGTATACTACCTTTATGTAACTTATTACATGTGGTCACTGTAATAAGCAATTTGTACCATGTTTCTTTTTTTTTTTTTCCCTTTGGTACCGGGGATCGAACTCGGGTCCTTGCACGTGCAAGGCAGGCGCCGGAACCAGTGAGCTAAATCCCCAGCCCACCATAATGTTATTTTAGTAAAAATCCAAGGTAACTAATGAGAGGCAATTCTGTTTGATTCCACAGTCTGAGCTCCTAACTACTCCACAGCTACTAAAAATACTATGCTATGTATTATTTAAAAAATGTAGGGGCAGGGGATTTAGCTCAGTGGCGCTGTTGCCTGCCTTGCAAGCGCAAGGTCCTGAGCTTGTTCCCCGGTACCACAAAAAATAAATAAATAAATAAAAAAGATGTATTTAACTATCATTGAGGAAGACACCTCCAAACAGACCACAGCACAAAATGTATAATTAAAAAAAATTCTAAAGATATCTGCAGAAATCTTAACAGCACCTAGTATATATATTTTTTGGTACTGGGGATCAAACTCAGGTCCTCGTGCACCTAGTAAATTTGTAAAAGCTCTTTCTTTGTATTGCACTGCTGTACTTTTAATCCATATAATAGATAAAAGATGAATTTTTAACTACTTCTAATTTCCCAGGAACATCTACATTTTTCTTCCTCTCAAAATGCTTTGTTTTCATGGAACCACACATCTCTATTCCCTTCCTTAACTACCAATATAGTATTAGTAATAATATTAAAATAGTATTTTAAAAGTCTGAATACAAAAAGCCAGGTACTGTGGTACATGTCTGTAATCACAGCTACACAGAAGGCTGAGGTAAGAGATCATTAAATTTTTTTTCCCCCCATTAACTTTATTGGTACATTTTAGGTATAAAATACAGTTACATTCATCATTGGGATCTTGTACCACTACATGAGTCTCTTGGTTATTTTTTTCCCCTTCCCTTGCCCTCCCTTCACCCCCTCCACCCTTCCCTATTTGCAAAGACTTTGTTCCCATTTTTTTTCCTCTTCTCATATTTTTTCCTTTCCCTTTTTTCCCTTCCCCTACCCCTCACAATTCCCCTGCTCTTTTAGACCTTTTCTTCCTGTTACACAATATCAGTTATACATTTTTAAAATTACAATAGCAAGATCTAGGAGACATTACCACAGATTTTACAGAATTTAAAAGGATATAGAAAGCATATTACAAAAATCTTCTTTGAAATAAATCTGACAACTTCTAAGAAGTACCTTGGAAGACAAATTAAGGAAACTAACTCTGGAGGAAATATAAAATTTGAATAGCACCTATTAAAGAAAGTATATTCCTGGCTTGAAAACCTACCTATATGACAACAGCAGGCTCATGAACATTTTAACTGATAAATTATATCAAACAATTAAAGCAGAAAAAAGAAGGAACACTTCTCCCCTCATTTTAGGAAATCAACATTGTGCTAATCCTAAAAATGGATAAAGATAATAGAAGAAAAAAGTATGAACATAGAAATTTGTTTAACAAAACAAACTATTGGAAGTCAGATCTGGCAGGATGTAGAAAGTGGTTTTGTTATAGGGATGGCAGTGCTGGTTCAGCATTGGAAGATCCATCCCCAAAAGTCATCATTTGAACAGAGGAAAGGAAAAAGCCATATGATCCTGTCACTAGTTGGAGAAAAAGTATCGGACTAAATTCTACAGCTGTTCATGGTAAAAGCTATCAGGAGACTAGAAGTAGAACAGAAACTTCTCAACAGATTAAAGACATGTATTCCATACTTCCAGCAAGAACGCCTTATATGAATGGAGAAGATACAATGCTTTCTCCTTAAGGTGGGGAACAAGGGCAGATATGATTACTCTTTATCTGTCCATTAAACTTTGAAACCTAGTCCCCATCAAAATAGTCTGGCAATAAAATGATACAACTAGGATAGGATTGGCACGGCAGAAGCAAAATCTTTATATGTAGATGAAATGATCATCTACCGAGAAAATACTAAGAAATCTCTAGGAGCCCCTAGAACTTGTACTTGAATTTAGCAGGATTAGAAAACATAAGGTATATATAAAAATTCAGGTCTGTGTATACTTGCTATAAATGAAGAATTGGATATTGAAATTTAAAAGTTACGTAGGAGTACAAAGGACCTAGAAAAGTTAAAAACAAAAACAAAAACAGTGTTGCAAGACATTTAGTACCTAATTTTAAGACTTCTTCTAAAGCTACAGTAATCAAGGCAGTGTTGGTATAAGGAAAGACATATAGATCATTGGAATAAAACAGAGAATCTAGAAATAGAACCACACATATATGGTCCACTGAGTTTTGAAAGATTATTTAACATTAGCATTTTATAGAATATAAACGCAATTCAAGAGCCAAGGAAGAGATAGTGTCTTCAGCAAATGGCACTAGAACACCTGGTATCTGTATATAAAAAAATTAACCTCAACCCTTTATTTCCATACATGAAAATAACTTGAAAGGATCTATGAACCTAAATATGAAAGCCTAAAAGTGTAACACTTTAAGAAGAAATTGTAAGGGAAAATGTTTATGAATTCAGGGTAGGCAAGAACTACCTAGGATACAAAACATATGATGTATAAAAGAAAAAACTTGATAAATGAGATTCCATCAAAAATTAGAACTTTAAATGACATCATTAAAATGAAAAGTAGTCCTTAAACAGACCATATTTACAATGCATATAACCTATGACCAGAATATATAAAGAATTCTTAGAGCTCATTAATAGACAACTCAATTAAAATGTAGACATAAGATAAATAGCCAGTATAGCACAAGGAATGGTGTGCAACTCCAGAATCAGAAAAATACTAATTAGTACAATAATAAGACTGAATTATACACTCATTAGGGAGATGAAGTTAAAAGATTTAAAAGCCTTGTCATGACTTTTTCTTTTTGTTGGAATCTCCCCCTTTGCGTTTAATTTGTCATGCCCAATGGATTCATTCTGCTGGATTTCCTGGGGTTGTGATCCTCATTGTCTTTTCCTAGGGTATTGTCTAAAATTCTTTGGAGTGCCGGTTTGGTATTCATGAAGTTCCTGAGGTGCTCTTTATCATCAAAGGATCTTATTTCTCCATCAATTTTGAAAGATAGTTTTGCAGGGTACATCAATCTGGGTTGGAGGCTGTTTTCCTTTAGGGTTTGACATACATCACTCCAAGCTCTTCTTGCCTTGAGGGTTTGCATTGAGAAGTCTGCTGTGATTCTGATGGGCTTTCCTTTGTATGGGATTTGTTTCTTTTCTCTCACTGCTTGTAGAATTTTATTCTTCTGTTGGATTTCTGGAATCCTATTATATGCCTATGTGTAGGTTTTTTTTGATTAAGGCTAGCTGGAGTCCTATATGCCTCACTTATCTATAGTCAAGTTCTTTCCCCCTCCTTGGGAAGTTTTCTGCCATCACTTCTGTGAACAGTTTTTTTATGTCGTCTGCACTCTCTCCTCTTTCTTCATTGACTCCAATCAGTCTTGTTATTCTTCTTTGCATCGTCTAGCAGCTGCTGGATTTCTCATGTTCACTTACAATTTTAAAGCAATTTTTCTTTTCCTCCTCACTAATTGCAACCCTATCTTCTATATGTGAAATTCTATCCTCACATTGGTTCATTCTGCTGCACAGACTTTTGATGGAGTTTTTAATCTCTTGGAAAGCTGTTTGTATCTGTTTTATGGATTCCATTTGTTTCCTATGTTGGGATTCCATCATGTTCCTGAGATCCTCTATTTTTTTTATCTGTGTCCTCTCTAGATTTATTAATCATGTCTTGCACCATGAGCAAAATCTTTGCTGTTATCTGAGTAATTATTTCTGATTTCATTTTTCCCAGATCCTCTTTTGTTGCCAGTTCAGAGAGTCTAGGTGGTTGAGTATCAGATTATTCCATCTCGTTTCCCTTTGGGGTTGCTGTAGGTGATCTGGAAGTCTGTTTCTGAGCCTTGTTTATGTGTCTTCTCATTTCCACGGGGGTGAGTGGGTGGGTGGGGTGCTTCTGGCGCCCACGTGGCTCACCTTCTCTGCCCTAGGAGCTTGGGATGGCAGCGGGGAAGCTTCCTTCAGGGTTCTGGGACTGGCTCAGCTTCTTCGCCCTAGGAGCTTGGGATGGTGGCGGGGGAGCTTGCTTCTGGGTGCTGGGACCAGCTGAGCTTCTCTGCCCTAGGAGCCTGGGATGGAGGCAGGGAGCTTCCTTCCGGGTGCTGGGACCAGCTCATCTTCTCTGCCCTAGGAGCCTGGGATGGAGGTGGGGAGCTTCCTTTCAGGTGCTGGGACCGGCTCTGCTTCTCTGCCCTAGGAGCCTGGGATGGCGGCAGGGGAGCTTCCTCCTTAAGGGTGCTGGGACCGGCTGAACTTCTCTAGAGATCATTAAATTTGAGATCAGCCTGGACAAGTTAGTAACACCCTATCTAAAAATCTGGGGGAAAAAGTGGGGGGGGGATGGAGACGTAGCTCAGGGCAAAGGGTCTGGGTTCAATCCCCGGACAACCACCATCAACAAAAAAATGTCTGAATACTGTATAACTGTTCTTATTTAATGAACATAATGCCAATTAACCAGTATTCTGCTTAAAATCTTAATTGAAAGCTATTTTTATGAGATTAAAAAAAGCATTCCAGCTGGGCTTGGTGGTGTATGCCTGTAATTCCAGCACTCTGGGATGGAGGAAAGAGGGTCACAAGTTTGAGCCCAGCCTTGGCAATTTAGCAACTTACTGAGACTCTGTCTCAAATAAAAAAATTAAAAAAATAGGCTGGGGATGTAGCTCAGTGCGAAGGCCCGGGGATCAACCCCCAGTACTGAAAGAAAATAATAGTAATACCATTCCATGTTGATTATCCCAACCACTATGCAAGATCAACTGAGATCTGCTAAATGCCTGGGTTGAAAACAATGGACCTGTCATGGAAGAAATGCTCCCAGAAATTTTCCAGATTACAGTCTCAGTTCAATGTCAAGACAGATAGAATCAAACTACCTTTTACCTGGAATTTTGTTATCCTCAATCCTCAAAATAATCTGCCTTGTAGCAGTACAGTCAATTAATTTGTCTATAAGAGGCTACTTTATTATATATTCAACCATAAAAACAGATATTCATAGTTTTGACTACATAGATAAAATGACTAGTAATTATAATGCAAGGTTTACATTTTTTCTTTGCAAGGTTTTTCACTCTTTTTATTGGTTATATAGATGAATAGGTTTCATTTTGGCAGATTCATATATGCACATAACATACTTTGATTATTTTCACCTCCTGCAACGTTTATTTTTTAATCAACAGTTATCTTTTAGCTGAATAATGAGAACACCTGAAACATTCAAGGTACCTCTGAAATTAATCACTCAGCTAGGACAGAGCTAGGACTACGTAGTCACAGAGGTAGTATGGTTGATGTGAATGAGGGAGTTAAAAGAGGAAGTATTAAAAGCAAAATGTAAGTGTATAAGTAAGTCTTATAGTCTAAATAGGGCATAATAAAGCAGAGTGCACCTTGAGTATATAACCTCTTTATACAAATAATGAAAGCTCATGTGACTTTTGAAACATGCTGGCTGCTTTTTTTACCTGACTCTAAGCCAAGCCTTTTCAAATCCTCTTGATATGCTTTCAGGGCAGCTGCTTCCATTGCAGCAAACTCCTTTGATGCCTTTTCTTCTTCTTTTGCCTTGTCCAGGCTTTTCTGTTTAATCTACATAGGATACAAATAAAGGTAAAAGTGAAATAAAGTACTGACACTTACACATAAAAATTAGCAAAGAACCAATCTATATTACCTCACTGATCCTCTTTGCCACATTTTCCTTATGATTCTTTCCCCTTTCATGAAATTCAACACTCTTAAAAATGAAAAAGAGAAAATACAAAGGAGTTACATAAGCGTGATAAAATCCAGTAAGCACGACTAGAAAAGAAAACTGAAATTAAAATGATTTGCAGAAAAGATAAAACTGATTAATTTTAATGTAAGCTGGTCCCTTTTGTCAAATGATGCTAGGGAACTGAACCTCATTTATTATAACTTCTGACTAGATTTTACTTTAGTTCTTAAAACAGGATGACCATATTAATGGGGAAAAATGCAAGGTACTCTTAATGACTAATTTAGTGAATATAATTATAACTAGGACTTAAAACATGAAGCAAAAGAGTGGAAAATTTTTTAAAGAAACACTTCTCAATATCAAATCTCAAAACCAGTAAATCTCCAAAATTTTATCATTCTATTTGCTACATTAAAGACATAGAGAACAATGATCCCTAAAGCCTTAGTCCTCAAAATTTTAAGAAATATATACATTTAAAATTCCTCATATATTGTAAACAAACACTTTTATACATGGTAGTAAGGCTACAAAATGCACAGCTCCTATAATTGATACTTTGGCAGTATCTATAAAAATTACAAATACATCATCCTATAATCCAACAATCCCATTTCTGCGAATTTATTCCACAGATATGCCTGTACACACACAAAATGTTATACATAAGGTTATTCACTGCAACACTATTCGTGGTAACAATCCAAGTGTTCATCCAGGGGACTGGTTAAATAAACTGTGGTACGTTCACATAGGTTGCTGTAACAGAAAACAAAGCAGTCCCCTATGTATTGACATGGAAAAGCTTATAGTGTGATTTTTTAAAACTACAGTGTAGAAAAGTACATATAAAGTATGCTATTTTTTGTGTAAGACAGAATAAGAATGTCTATATGCATATGGAAACAATAAAACGATAAACAAGTAAAAAATGGTGGAGTGGTAGTAACTAGGATGGATGGGGACAGGAATGGGTAAGTGAACATTACTATCTAGTAACTAGTAACCAGAAATTCTCCCTAAATTACAAATGTCTGGTTGTAAGTGGTATTAAGAAATTCCTGGTAAGCTCTGCAAAGTAAAGTTGTATCACTCAAATCTTATATGATGTATTATCTGCCTTAGTCTAAAATACTGTTAATGCCTCTTTAAAGTGTGACTTTGGAAAGTAAATAATCATCTTTTTATGAATTGGGTTTCCTACTTGATTAAGAACTCAAAGAATACAATATTAAAGGACCATTAAAAACTAAATTAATTTTGTTTCTAACTAAAGGTTAAATCAGTGTGTGTTAATAATTCAAGGAGATGAAGACAGTGTACTGGAAGGAATTATTTACTCTAGTTAACTCATAAAAATTCATGTTACTGCTGGGTACCTCCAAAGAAGAGGATTTTCAGTGATTCGTGTGGTTTTAAAAACTCCCACCACTTATTTTTAAGAACAGCTTAACTCAAATAAAGAAATAAAAAAAAAAATCCCAAACCACAAACACTTTTAAAATAAAAGTCTACGACAAGAATACAGCATTGTTAATGATGCGACTACTATTCTTTGGTCCATTCAACTTTGCCAAGCAGAAAGGAAACTCTGGTTTTTATGTAGTATATACACAGTACTATAACATATATGAAGGAGGAGAAAATCAGTGGTGTGCTTTTTGCCCTACGTCTTAAAAGGTAGATCTAGACAAAAATATACATATAGTCAATTATCTCTACAGAGTAAACACACGAAAAACTACAACAGTCTTTTTACATTTTAAGGGCTTTTCCATTTTTACTTTTCTTTGCACAGTACAGTATATGACAGTTTACAGATATCCCCATTATACTGTAATGTAAGTGTTTTGTAAACACAGGAATGAGAATTATCCACTAGATGGCCATTTCCAGAAAGGACACAAAAAATTTGGCTTCATAATCAAATACAGGTTGATGAAAAGGAAGAAGGCTCATAGCTTTCTCAAAGAGAATGACAATAGAAATCTTTTGATGTTTGGAAGAACCACGAGTAGTGTACATGAAAGTGCTTTGTAAACTTTGAACCTAGATCAAAAAGCAGCAGTCCACATAACCACATTATGAGAATCTCTGAGAATGGAATCAGCATACAGGCCTATTGTCTGCTATCCAGCACTTGCAGTAATCACAGAATTTCTTTGGTTGAGACTTCCAGTAGTCGGCCCTGAAAAAGGGAAAAGAAGTCTAAGCCTTTTCAAAATGAAGGTAAAATTCTGGATACTTTAGTTTCACGTACTATACAAGCCTCGGCTACTGAATCTTGTTAAAAAAGCTCCCTGTTTTATCATTTAAGTAGAACAGGCAAGTCGACTGAAATTTTGTTTCTAGTAGAGTAGAAAAGGTCAGCATGGGATTTATCACAAGCTGCTTTAAATAAAACAATTAAAATTTTTCTTACTTAATACTAACAGTATGAAGAGACAAGGAACGTCTCAGAAAAATGGCCTTTCTGATGCGGGGATACTGTAATGGGAGGCCGGTGAAAAAACTGAAACTGGTCTTAGGTTTACTTTCATCAAAAGAATAAAACACAACACTATTCTGGGGGAAAGACTGTGGTCCTTCCAAGACTATCAGTTAATACAAGTCGTTCTTGAGCCAAGGGACAAGAATTGTAAAGGCCAAAGGACCTCGCCGACCAAATGAAAATGATCACTCTATCCACAGATGGCCGATTGGAGTGGTCAGGGAAGGCAGCAGCGGGCGCAGCTCAACACCAGAGCTTTATAATACCCCAAGGTTTAAGCGTTTTCAGAACCGACAAGGGCGCCCGCCACCCTCGATCACGCAGATAAAGACTGCGCCGCATCTACCCCCTTCCCATTCGGCAGGGCCCATCCGCCACCCCAACCGGCCGCAGACTCCCAGCCTAAACCCAGCACGGCGCGTAACCAGGACGCTCCGCTGGGTAGCCTTTCTTCCCCGCCCAGAAAACCGGCTCCGCAGTTCTGGGGCTGGTCTCGAATGAGTTAAGAGCAAGTCCGTCACGCCTCTGGCCGAAGGGCGGGAGGAGGGGGTGGAGAGCCCGGGGGAGCGAGGGCGGCCCAGAGAAACAACACTTCGTTGTTTAGGGCCTCAGATCAACTCACATGACTGCGCCAGCCGCTCCGCGCGTCGTCAAGGGTACAACTCACTCTCGCGTTCTCCAAGCGGCGCAAGTCGGACCCGGCCAGCCGCGCGGTCCACCCAAAACTCCTTTGAGCGCGGACACTCCCTTCAACCCAGGGACCAGCGGGCCACGGTTTCCCACTACGGGTGCCCACAAGACTCAACCCGCGTTTGAAATTTCCTCTTCTTCCCCTCCCCCCTACAGGGGCGGTACTCGACTTATGAGGGGTGGGGTCGGTTTAAAGGAGTTGAGGTCACCGAGAAGGGGAGAAAGCGCGACGGGATCTGAGCAGAAGGACAGAACTCTTAAGTCCCCGCGCCAGCCCGCCTCCCTTTCTGTCTTCCCCTGGGATCCAGAACCACCACTTTTCCTAGACTCGCTGGCTGGTGGCCAAGGAGCTCGCGCGCCGCCTCCGCCCCGAACGCAAACAGCTGTTCCCAGTAGACGTCGCCGCCCTCTACTTTGCCAACTAGTCCGCACGCACTTTAACCAACGGAGCAACCCGGACCTGCGGGCCCGGGGCCGCTGTCGGAGTTAAAGAAAGGTGAAATAGCTGGTCCTGGGACTTCGCGAGTCGTGGGACTTTGCCGCAGAACTTTCTTGCGACGCAGCGCGGCCCCGCCTCTCTGCCGCGACGCCCGCGCGCTCCGGCCGGGCTCGTTCCCGCGGGCGGGCAGTGGCGGCTGCAGCTCTGTTGGTGTAGAGGCGGCGGCAGCGGCGGGAGCGGCGTGGAGCAGTGTAGCCGAGGTGGCGGCGGCATTTATGCTAGTCAGGTGAGTTACGGAAGCTTATTCTACAGTGTTTCCCATATGGTCTAGCGGTTAGGATTCCTGGTTTTCACCCAGGCGGCCCGGGTTCGACTCCCGGTATGGGAACGGCATGTCATTTTAAAAAATCGATTTGGGGAACGGACTTACTTTATTTTCAGTGGCTCTGATTAACTTCCCCGCACCCCTGGGAAAATGAGTTTGTGGAAAACGGGTATTAATGTGGTTTTTTTGGTGGCGCCGTCGGCTGGGCTGCAGCTTTGGGAGCCCCGAGCGCCCCGTCGTGCGGGTAGGAGTTTCACTTTCTCTGGGCCGCTCCCCAGCCCCTCTGGCCCGACGCGTAGTTTTCCAGAGGCTCAGGAGGTGATGATTAACTCTGGCGGGGCTTATCTCCTCCCCGTGCCCCTTTCAGGCCCACACCTTGCTCGGCCGCCCCTCCTGACTCTCCCCGGGAGGTGCGGGGCTGGTGTGCCCTCCCCTGGGCGTCTCCTGGCCCGTGCTTTCCGCGGGGCGTTTACGAGACCCGTCTGGAGCACCCCGGGGGTCTCTCCTTCCGCCCTCTCCTACCTTTCGCTCACCCCCAGCGGCTGCGTGCGCCCGAGCCAGCCCCGAGGCGGGCCAGCGACCCGACTAGCTTGACAGTCGCCCTCCGAAAGCACCCTGGTCTTGGGGACAGAGCCCTCCCCCTTGCCCCGGTGAAACAAGCGCAGTGAGTTACAGAGCAGAAAAATACTACTGTGATGAGATGTCTTTAAAGAAAAAAATTGACATTCCAAAGACTAATGATTAAAAAATCCTGACGTGGAGGTGGAGCCTCCAAGACAGAAATTGGCCAGTGACTGGGGAGAGGATGTTATAACAAAGTTTCACTGTATTTTTAAAATATAGAAGCCCTGTGTTTATTACAAAGAAAGGGCAGCTGTGACAGCAACATGTGCGCTGTAAATGAAACAAAAGCATTATCTTTAATGCAAGTTGAAATTAGAAAATAGAGGCAGCTAAAATGTTTAGTCTATCAGGTTTCTGGAAACAAGGAAAAAATGACTTTTGAGTATGCATTATAATTAGGGTCATTACTAAGCAGAGGTTTTGGTTGTGTGTTCTTATTCTATAGCATTAAATGCACAGTGTTTGAAAATTATTAACGTAATCTGCACGGTTATACATCAGCTAGCTTTACCTTGTTTAAAAAACACGAACTGCCACAATTAAAAGCAAATTTAAATCATCTTCATGAGTGTTTGCTACATGGGAGGTTTACTACATGCTTTTGAAGTTACTGCTAATTCAGGTGCATTTTGTTAGTAGCTAGTGGGTAGAATACTGAATGATCACATTGTGACTCATGGTTAAGCTGTGTGACCTCTTGGAGCTCTTTCACCTTTTCTACTTTAGAGTCATAAATTCTTGGTAATATGTATTAATCACAAACTTTAGATGGTGGTGCAGGAATTGTTGACCAATTCTTGAATAGGTAATGAAACAGAAAACGTTTCATTTAAATCATGAGTGGAATAATGTTGTTAAAGGCTATTTACTAAAGAATTAGGTTTGAATTTGGAAGAAATCTACCTTTACCTTGTCTCCAGAGAGGGCTTAATTTTTGTAATGACTTGACATTGTATTGTACCAAATGGTGCTGAAATGGATGTTATTTTAAAATGAGCACTCAGTGATTGTAACTAGTAATAGGACTGGTATACACTTGGGGTAGGGTGAAGAGAGTGTTGGATAACAACATCCCTATACAAGACACAGATGATTTTATGTGTAGTTGTGTATTAGGTGGAATATACAACATCAGAGGTACAGAATTGCTCCTGAAGCACAGAGAGAAGGAATGAGTTCTACTTTGCAGAGAGGACTGGAGAGAAGAGCCAAGGAAGAAAGGGTATTTGCCCTGGGCCTTGAAGAACGGGTTGGATTTCTCCTAGCTGAGAATGTGACTCAGATGAAGGGAGAGCGAGTACCTGGAGGCTTGCAAGTAGTCTGGTTTGGCTGGAGCACAGAATGCCTGGAGGCAGAGGATTGGGAGGTCCAGCCTGGAAGGTAGAAAGGAATTTTAACCTGATAAATTTTGACTAGGTAACAGGGTCTTTTATCAAAGAGTGACCTTTTATGTCACTAGAATTCTTAAAAGCCACTCTTTGAAGAGCCTAAATATAGATGAATAGATCTGTAATGTGAAAAAGTCTTTTTAAAAAAGAGTCAACACAGAAACAAGGACATTATTGTTTTATACGATTCAAACAATATGTAAATTTGGAACCATCATACACTGCTAGTAGAAATGTAGAATGGTATAGTCACATTGGAAAAATTTGGTAGTTCCTTAAAATATTAAACACAGTGGTACCATATGACCTAACATTTCCATTCCTAGGTATATACAAAGGATAAATGAAACATATGCCTACACCAAAACTTATACACAGATGTTAATAGTAGCAAGCAAAAAGTGAAAACCTAAATGTCCATCAAGTAATAAATGAATAAATAAAATGTGTATCCATACAAGGGAATAATGTTTGGCAATAATAAAGAAATGAAGTACTGATGCATACCACATGGATGAATTTCTAGAACATTGTACTATTAGGTATATTCAGCCTGCAGGCCATTTGCCTGCTTTATTTTTTTGGTTTTTTTTAAGAAAAATTTAAGAAATATATTTACCAGCTTCTCTCACCTTCAACAAGGGAGAGACATTACAGTGGTTTTAAACAACCCATGTATACTTGTACATGATGCATCCCACCTCTTTTCCCTTCCCCCTCCCATCAAGCCCCCCTCTCTCCCTAGGTACAAAAGCTTTGTTTTCATTTTTTCATTCTAGTTTCACTTTTTTTTTTTTTACTGTCCCTTCTTTCCTTTCCCTCCTTCGTCCCTTGTTCCCCTTCCCATTTGATCATTTTCTTCCCATTTCCCAATATCTATTTTACAATTTAGTCTTTATTTCCATTTTTGGTTCTTCACACCAGAAAAACAATGTGGTATTTAAACATGTGTGTCTGATTTACTCAAGAGTATGGTCTTAAGGTCCATCCATTTAGCCATAAATGTCTCAAGCTTATCCTTCTTCATAACAGAGTATTACTCCATTGTGTAAAAAAATCCACGTCTTCTTTATCCACTCATCAGTTGATGGGCATTTGGGCTGTTTCCAAGACTTAGCTATTGTAAACTGTACCCCTATAAACATGGGTGTGCATGTATTTCTGTGGTACGATGCTTTTAATTCTTTCGGGAAAATACCAAGAAAGGGAATAGCTGGGTCAAATGGAACATCTAGTTTTAGTTTTCTGAGGAATCTCCACACTGATTTCCACAGTGATTGCACCAGTCTACTTGCCCACCAACAGTGAAGGGTTCCTTTTTCCCCATAACCCCTCTAGCATTTGTTATTGGTTGATTTCTTTCTCTTTTTTTTTTTGGTACCGGAGATTGAACTCCGGTCCTTGCGCTTGCGCAGCAGGCGGCAAAACCACTGAGCTAAATCCCCAGCCCTGGTTGATTTCTTGATAGCAGCCATTCTTTCTGGAGTGAGATGGAATTTCATCATTGTTTTAATTTGCATTTCTTGAATAACCAGTGATGTTGAACATTTTTTCATATAGTTGTTTGTTGTTTCTACTTCATCTGAGAAGTGTCTTCATTTCAGATGCCCATTTTTGGATGGGGCCTTTAAATTTGGGAGGTCTGATTTTTTTGAGTTCTTTATATATTCTAGATAGTCCTTTGATGAACAGCTGGTAAAATTATTTTCCCATGCTGTGGGCTGTCTCTTCACTCTGTTGATGGTTTCTATTGCTGTGCAAAAGCTTTTTAATTAAGATGAGGTAACAGTTGTTGATTCTTTGTAGTATTTCTCATGGGGTCTGCTCTCTATTTTTTTTATAAATGTTATGGATATTTATGTATGTGTGTATAGAGATAATTTTATTATTTATATAGAGTAACTGTGTTCTGTACTTTATATGTGGCCCACGATAATTCCTCTACTCAGTTCACCCAGACAAGCCAAAAGGTTGGATATGCCTGCAAGAACATGACACTAAGTGAAAGAAGCTAGGCATAAAACACCACGTTTTGGTGGGTTCTGTGGTGCCTGACTGCACTTTTGGAGGCTGAGGCATGAGGATCACAAGTTCAAGTTCTGACTGGGCAATTAAAGCAAGATCCCAGGTCAAAATAAAAACACAAAAGGATTGGGGATATAGATCAGTGTGAAGGCCTTGGCTTCACTTCCCAGTACTGTAAAAAAAAAAAATTGTTACATTTATATGAAATGTATGAAATAGGGAAATCTACATGAGAAATAGGATTAATAGTTGCCTTATATTAGGGAATGGGAGGGTGCTTGCTAATGTAGTTACAATTGGGTTGACTAGAAGAGATGGTTGCACACCTCCTTATAAATATAGTAAAAAAAACCATGAATTGTATATACTTCAAAATACTTTCTGATATATCTCAGCAAAACCGTTAAGGATTGAAACAATAGCACAGAATATTTTATCTGTAGACTCATTTAGCATTGGGTTATTACATACTTAAATGATGGAATAGTGTAACAGTGAAACTCATTTCTAGATAATTTCAGGAATGTAGCAGGTGTTCAGTAAATAATGAATAGAAGAAGTTAGATACAAATTATAGATGTTACAATGCATAATGTGGTAAGTGCTCAGAGGTGCCCAAACCAGGGGTCATAGTTTTTGAAGGTCTCCAAAATTCTTATCTCCATTTGTGTGAGCAGTGGGAAAGGATTCTATAGGAGGTAGCATTTGCGGTAGACTTTGAAGGCTGGCTCAACTTTTGTTGGTAGATATGGGGGAGGGAACAAGGCATTCAGAGGAAACAAACAGGAGTAGAGGTGCGTTAACAGTTTCCAGCACATTTTGGTTGAGCTGAGAGTACCAGTAGGATAGGAAAGGGAAACAGGTCTGCAAAAATAGATTAGGGAACAATGTCAGTGCTCTGGCAGATCTGTGATGTCTCTTTACTCATGCCTTCCTCCCCAGTCAAACTCCCACTTCAGCTGGCCACAGCCTAGTGTAGTGTGTTTCCAGCCTTCTTACTTTGGAGGACCCTAGCCCCTTCCCTGTGGAGAGCTTGCAGTGCCTGGGGGCTTTGGCCCCTACCCCTAATGGACTGCCCTATCAGAAGTGTAACTTTGGGGTGGGGAGCCCGACTGGTTTCCTTTTGTATCACCAGACTTGGAGCAGTGCATGGCACCTGGTGAACATTCAGGAAATATTTGAATGATTAAATGAATTAAAATCAAGAGTTGCAAAGTCTGTTCAAAGCGGTTTATTTTACAGATTTTCTTCACTCTTGACAAAACGATTTTGAAAGGGCCTTGAATTTTGGGCTAAGGAGTTTACTAAGCTAGGAAAAGGGAATTTCTGGTAAAATGATTATTCTGATGAAATTAGTTTGGTAATACTGTGCAGAATAAACTAGAGGGTGGAAGGTTTATTTCTGTGGTGCCCATCCCCACCTTCCCATTCTGTTACTATATCTACTCTACCTGGGTTAGGCCCTGACCAGCACTGGGAGTCTCCTGCAGTCTGGTAGTCTCCTAATGTCTCTCCTTGCTTTTAGTCTCTCTATAAATAGGGTAATGGCAGCAGAGTAGAAAGGGAAGGATCATTAAGACGGCCTTGAAGAAAATAATTTAAGATGCCAGAAAGTAAAAACCTCTAAAACAAATAGAAAAGTTATGAAACAGATATTCTAGGGGAGGGCAGGCAATTTTTGTTCTTAGGGTTGGTCAGATAGTAAATTTATTGTGTGTGTATCTTTTTGAACACTGAAATTGTACATTACATCCATTGACAAGGTTAAGACTATGAGACTGCCACCCTGTGGACAATATAACTTAGAACTAACCCCCTCAAGAATTATAGTAAAGCTTCATTTATTTGACATTTTCTATTTTATAACTGGCTGTTCACATTGGTATATATGGTTATGCTTATTAGAATAGAAGGCTTGAAAAACAAATAGAAGGCTTGGCCATTTGTTTTCTGAACTTTTTCTGAAGCTTTTAAATAAAGAATATAAAATACAATCAATAGCTTTAAAAAGATGCACAGAAATTTAAAAATCCTGTTTGGATGGTATGCTTCTTTATTCCAGAAATTTCATATGCAAGAGGTTTTTTTTTAAAACAACAACAGAAAAACCCCTGTGGCATGTAGGTCTATTGTGGATGGTTTTTTCTTGTACTGGTTTTTAAAAAATTTTGTTTTGTAATGCATATGATGTCCTTGGTATGGTACATTTTGTGAGTAATATGTGAAAACTTCCCCCTTTTTTAGGAGGGGTAAGTAAATTATTTCCTCATTTTTTGTGGAGCTGGTTTTAGTTAAAAATTTTCATGCTTTGATGAATTACCTTAATTGTACTTATGTAAACAGTTTGGATTGTGTTGTGTATTACTGATCCAAAGGGCAGTCTGCTCACAAATTAAAAAATCAGCCAGGTGTGGTACGACACACCTGTAATCCCAGGACCTCAAGAGACTGAGGCAGGATGATAGCCATGAGTTCAGTGCTAGGGTGGGCTACTTAGTCCAAGCCCAGCCTGAACTACATAGTGAGACTGTGTCTCCAAAAAAAAAAAAAAAATTAAAAAAATAAAAATGACACAGTGATTACGAAAGATTTAACTTTGCTCTCTGCAACTCAGGAAATGGTTTATTCACCAGCAGATGAGCTGTTTACAGCTATCATGTTTTAAATGGCTTACACACTTGAATTCCCTGAGGTGTCAGTGGGGGTGGGGCAGCCACTTAGTGCTTGAAATTTGTGTCTCCATAAAGCAGAAGTGGGTTGAAGAAGCATTTGAGGTCGGCAGTTGTGTGTTCTGATAATCCAGGCTGATGGGAATGGATGAAATCAATCCCTTACCACTTAACTTACCTGAAACCTGGGCTTAGGGCGGCTGCATTTTGGTATATTTCATATACCAAATATTTCTCTGAGACGGTTTTCCTAAAAAGTAAATGGCATGACAAACATCATAAGCTTTAAATGTTTAGTTTTATTTAGCTTCTTCAAAGTAAATGTGTGGGGTTGTAGGTGACTTTTCAAGATTATTTTTTGCTACCTATTTGTCTTTCATCTGTAGTCATACACTGTTCAATTTTTAAAAATTTTAATTTTATTGGTACATTTTAGGTATACGATATAATGACATTCATCATTGAAAATTTGCACCTTCATGTAATCTCTCTTGCTTCTTATTTTTTCCCCATTTCCCTGCCCTCCCTTCAACCCCTCCATCCTTCATATTTGCAAAGACTTTGTTTCCATTTTTTCATTTTCTCATATTAATTCCATTCCCTTCTTTCCATTCCCCTACCCCTCCCACTTCCCCTTCCCTTTTGCCCCATTTTCTTTCTATTTCACAGTATCTGTTATACCTTTTAGTCCTTACTTACACTTTCAGTTTCTCATACTAGAGAAACTATTTGGTATTTACATATGTGTGTGATATTTATTTCACTTTTAAGAGTATTGCCTCAATGTGCATCCATTTAGCTATAAATGTCTCTAACTTTTTTTTTATGCTGACTAGTATTCCATTTTATAAAAAAACCAGATTTTCTTTATCCAATCTTCAGTTGATGGGCAGTTGGGCTGTTTCCAAGTTTTAGCTATTACAAATTGTACTACTATGAACATGGGTGCTCAAATATCACTGTGGTATGATTCTTTTAATACTTTGGGAAAGATCCCCAGTGAGGCAATAGCTGGGTCAAATGGGACTTCCAGTCCTAGTTCTTTGAGGTATCTCCATACTGATTTCCACAGTGGTTGCACCAGTCTACACTCCTGCCAGCAGTGGAGCAGGGTTCCTTTTTCCCCACAGCTCTGCCAGCATTTGTTATTGATTGATTTCATGATAGCAGCCATTCTTTCTGGAGTGAGGTGGAATCTCAGCATTGTTTTCATTTGCATCTCTCAAATGACCAGTGATGTTGAACATTTTTTCATGTATTTACTTGCTATTTCTACTTCTTTGTCTGAGAAATGTCTGTTCATTTCAGATGCCCATTTTTGGATTGGGTCTTTAAATTTGGGAGGTCTGACTTTTTTAAGTTCCTTTTTTTTTTAAGTTCCTTTTTTTTGGTACCGGGGATCGAACTCTGGTCCTTGAGCATGCACAGCAGGTGGCAAAACCACTGAGCTAAATCCCCAGTAAGTTCTTTATAGATTCTAAATAGTAGACTTTGGTCTGAGGTGCAGCTGGGGAAAATTTTTTCCCACATTGTGGGTTGTCTCTTCACATTGCTGGTGGTTTCTCTTGCTGTGCAGAAGCTTTTTAATAAAAAGAGACCCCCACTTGTTCATTGTTTGTGCTAGTTCATGGGCAACTGAGGTTTTGTTCATAAAATCTTTTCCTACACCAATGTCTTCAAGAGTTCTACCTAACCTCTCTTCCAGACAGTTCAGTGTTTCTGTTTTAATATGTAAACTTTTAATCCATTTCAATTTTAGTTTAGTGCATGGTGAGAAACATAGGTCTAATTTTAATCTTTGGCAAGTTGAAACCCACTTTTTCCAGCACCATTTATTAAAGAGGCTGTCTTTCCTCTAGTCAGGGTGTTTGGCTCTGTTGTCGAAGATGAGGTGGCTGAGTGTGGCTAGAGTTGTTTGTACATCTTCTGATTTGTTCCACTGGTCCTTAGGTCTGTTTCTTTGCCATTACCATGCTGTTTTTATCACAGTAGCTTTGTAGTATAGTTTCAAGTTGGGGTTGTGATACCCCTTGACATGTCTCTGTTGCCTGGAATTGCTTTTGCTATTCTAGGTCTATTCTTATGCCAAATGAATTTTTGGATTGTTTTCTCAAGGTTCGTGAAGTATGCTGCTGGAATTTCAATTGGGATTGCATTGAATCTATATAGCAGTTTTGGAAGTATGGCCATTTTCATTATGTTGATTCTTCTACCCAGGAAGAAGGAATGTCTTTCCATTTTCTGTTATCACCTTCAATCTCTCTTTTTAGAGTGCTGTAGTTTTCAGAGAAGAGGTCTTTGATTTCTTTTGTTAGGTTGATTCCTAGGTATTTCAGTTTTTTTGGATGCTATTGTGAAAGGAGTTGTTTGCCCTATTTCTCTCTCAGTGAGTCTGTCATTGGTGTAGAGGAAAGCTATTGATTTTTGTGTGTTGACCTTGTATCCAGCTACTTTACTGAATTTGGTTATTAAGTCTAGAAGACTCTTGGTGGAGTTCTTGGGGTCTTCCATATAGAGTATCATGTCATCTGCAAATAATGACAGTTTGACTTCATTTCCTGTTTTTATTCCTTTTATTTCTTTTGTCTAGTTGTTGTGGCTAATGTTTCCAAAACTATATTGAACACGAGTGGTGACAGTGGACATCTTTGTCTTGTTCCAGATTTTTGTGTGAAGGATTTCAGTTTTTGACTGATACGATATTCAGTATGATATTGGGTGTTGGTTTTTCATTCAGTGTGATATTGGCTGTTGTTTTTTCATAGATGGCTTTTATCAGATTGAGGTAGAGACCGTCTATTCCAAGTTTTTGTAGGGTTTTTATCATAAATGCCTGTTGGATTTTATCGAATGCTTCTTCTGCATCTGTTGAGAGATCATACGGTTTTTGTCCTTCGCTCTATTGATATAATGTATTACATTGATTGATTTTCGTATATTGAACCATCCCTGCATCCCTGGGATGAATCCCACTTGGTCAGGGTGTATGATCTTCTTGATGATCTTCTGCATTCTATTTGCCATTATCTTATTAAGGATTTTTGCATCTATGTTCATTAATGAGATTGGCCTATAGTTCTCTTTTTCAGTTGGGCCTTTCTGTGCTTTGGGGATCAAGGTGATGCTTGCTTCCAGGAATGAATTTGGGAGTATTGCTTTTCTTTCAATTTCATTGAAGCATTTAAACAGTAGTGGCAGCAGTTCCTCTCTAAATGTCTTGTAGAATTCAGCAGTGAAGCCATCAGGACCTGGCCTTTTCTTAGTTGGTAAGTTTTTAATTACATTTTCCATTTCATTGATTGATAGTGGGGCATTTAGAATTTTTAGGTCATCTTCGTTAAACTTTGGTAATTCGTACCTATCTAAGAATCTGTCCATTTTTTTCTGTGTTTTCCGTCTTACTGGCACATAGGTTCTTGAGGTAGGTATTAATGATCTTCTGGATTTCTGCTGGGTCTGTTGTAATTTCATCCTTTTTATTCGTAATTGGATGGATTTGGGCCTTTACTTTTTTTGATATGGTTGACTAAGGGTTTGTCAATTTTGTTTATTCTTTGAAAGAACCAACTCTTGGCTTCATTGATTTTTTTTGTATCATTCTCTTAGTCTCCATTGCATTGATTTCTGCTCTTATCTTTATATAATTTCCTCCCTTGTATAAAGTTTGGGTTTGTTCAGCTCTTCTTTTTCTAGAAGCTTGAGTTTCAGCATCAGTTTGTTTAATTGGGCTCGCTCTGTTTTCCTAATATGCATATTCACTGCTATGAATTTCCCTCATAAAACTGCTTTCACAGTGTCCCATAGATTCCGATATGTTGTATTGTCTGAACTGTCCGATTTCTTCTTTAATTTCCTCTGTGACCCATTGGTTATTCAGAAGTGTTTTGTTCAGTTACCATGTGTTTATGACGTTCTTGTGGTTTCTTTTGCTGTTGATCTCCAATTTCATCCCACTATGATGTGATAATGTACAGGGGATAATTTCAGTTCCTTTGCATTTATGTAAGCATGTTCTATGAGCGAGTATGTGGTCTATTTTGGAGAACGACCCATGTGCAGCTGAAAAGAATGTATATTCTGATTTCTTGGGGTGGAACACTCTGTAAACATCTGTTAAGTTCATTTGTTCAAGAGTTTGATTGAGTTCTAGTATTTCGTTGCTTACTTTTGGTCTAGTTGATCTATCTATTTGTGACAGTGGGGTATTGAGATACACCACTACTATTGTATTAGTGCTTATTTGATTTTTCATGTCCCTTAGTATTTTATATAGTTGGATGCAGTAGTGTTTGGTGCATAGATATTTGTGATTGTCATCTCTTCCTGTTGGATTGTTCCCTTTACAAGGATGTAGTGTCCTTCTTTGTCTCAATCAGTGTTGGTTTGAAATCTACTTGATCTGCAAAGAGGATAGCTACTCCTTTTTTTCGCGTTCCTGTCGCATGGAAAATTGTTTTCAACCCTTTAACTTTCAGTCTATGAGTTTCTTTATAAAGTAAGTGTGTTTCTTGTATGTAGCGTATTGTTGGATCTTGCTTCTTGACTCATTCTGCGAGTCTGTTTCTTTTGATTGGTGAATTGAGACCATTAATGTTGATGGTTATAACTGATACATATTGACTTACTATTGTCATGACTTTTTCTTTTTGTTCGATTCTCCCCCTTTGCATTTGATTTCTTGTTGTACCTGATGGATTTCGTTCTGTTGGGCTTCCTGGGGTTGTGATCCTCGTTTTCTTTTCCTAGCATATTGTCTAAAATTTTTTGGAATGCTGGTTTGGTATTCATGAAGTTCCTAAGGTGCTCTTTGTCATGCAAGTATCTTATTTCTCCATCAATTTTGACAGATAGTTTTGCAGGGTACATCAATTTGGGTTGGAGGTTGTTTTCCTTTAGGGCTTGAAATATGTCACTCCAAGCTCTTCTTGCCTTGAGGGGTTGTGTTGAGAAGTCTGCTGTGATTCTGATGGTCTTTCCTTTGTATATGATTTGTTTCTTTTCTCTCACTGCTTGTAGAATTTTATTCTTCTGTTGGGTTTCTGGAATCTTAACTATTATATGCCTAGGTGTAGATTTTTTTTGATCACAGCTAGTTGGAGTCTTGTATGCCTCACCTGTATGTCAAGTTTTTTTTCCCTCCTTAGGAAGTTTTCTGCCATCACTTCTGTGAACAGTTTTTTTATGTCGTCTGCATTTTCTCCTGTTTCTTCATTGACTCCAATCAGCCTTATGTTATTTTCTCTGTATCTTCTAGCAGCTGCTGGATTGATTTATTGTGGTCCCTTACTATTTTTTTTTTTGGCCCCTTACTATTTTAAAGAAATTTTTGTTTTCCAGGTCACTAATTGCAATCCTCTGTTCTATATCTGAAATTCTGTCCTCACATTGGCTCATGCTGCTGCATAAACTTTCAGTGGAGTTTTTAATCTCCTGGAAATCTGTTTGGATCTGTTTTATGGATTCCATTTGTTTCCTGTGTTGGGATTCCATCACGTTCCTCAGCTCCTCTATTTTTTATCTGTGTCCTCTCTGGATTTATTGATCATGTCTTGCACTATGGGCACAATCTCTGCTGTTATCTGAGAAATTATTTCTGATTTCATTTTTTCCAGATGCTCTTTCATTGCCAGTTCAGGGAATCCAGGTTGTTGAGTATCAGATTGTTCCATCTCGTTTCCCTTTGGGGTTGCTTTAGGTAATCTGGGAGTGTGGTTTTGAGACTTGTTCAAGTGTCTTCTCATTTCATCATGGAGGGATGTGTGCTGCTGGTGTCCATGCAGCTTACCTCCTCTGTTCTGGGGGCAGCTGTCCTCCTCGGTGCTGGGGATGGTAGTTAGGTGGCCCAGAAGGTTCCTACACTGTTTAATTTTAAGTGAAGTAGACTGTGATAAAATGCAAAAGTTTAGCTGAGTGTGGTGATACTTTCCTCCAGACCCATCGGGGTGAGTGAGTCAGGAAGGCTGCTTGAGCCAGGAGTTCAATACCAGTGTGGGCAACATAGCAAGATACTGTCTTTAAAAAAGTTTTTATGGGTTTATAAAGTACACTGTCATTTTAAAAATAATATTATTTGAGTACAGTAACTTTTAGAAAATGGGCACAGTGTCATATGCCTATAATCCCAGTGCTCTTGGAGGCTAAGGCTATAATACAGTTAGGATGGCAAATTTGAGCCCAGTTGGGGCAATTTAGTGACTTAGCAAGACCCTGCCTCTCAAAATTAAAAAAAATAAAATTAAAAAAGTAACATTCAAAGTATTTCATGGTGTATTTGCTTCTTTTCTAGGTACAGTATTGTAATGAAGAGCCAATAAAAGAGAGAGATTTTTGTTTTCTAACTTCCTTTGTTTTATTATCCTAGCCTTTTAAAAACTGCTAAAGACATTGAACTTGATATAAAATAGTTTTTATGTCAGAAGTGATAGCCCATACCTATAATCCCAGCACTTGGTCAGGGTGGCTGCAGGAAGAGAATTCAAACCCAGCCTGGGCAATTTAATAGTCTAGTGAGACCTGTCTCAAAGAAAAAAAAAATGCTGGGGATGTAGCTCAGTGTGACAGCCATATGTTCAGATCCCACCACTAGGGGGATGGGTGGGACTCACAAAAACAAAAGAACTTTTAGTTTAACATTTAACTATAATTTAAGAAACTTTGTTTTCATATAGTGCTTGCAATTTTATGCTATATAATGGTGACTATTTTAGGATTGTTTGTAGTGTTTCCTTTTACTTCACACATATGGGTTCATTTTCACCAATGCAAGTAATAAAATATCTTGTTTTTTGAAAAACAATTTTTGGAATTTTGATAAAGTAACCATTTAATAAGTTTTGTGTGCAGTGTCTTCTTTTTTTTTTTTTTTTTTTAATGCTGGTAGTCAAACTCAGGTGCTGTAACACTAAGCTATGTCCCTAACCATTTTTATTTTTTATTTTGAGACAGGATCTTGCTAAGTTGCTCAGTTTGACCTTGAACTTTCAATCTTCCTTAGCCCCCTGAGGAGCTGAAATTATAGGTGTTTGCAACTGCAGCCAGTGGAATTTCAATATTTTTAATGCACACTATTCACTATTAAATAAATATTGTTGGCCCAGGGATTTAGCTCAGTGGTTTTGCTGCCTGCTGCGCAAGTGCAAGGACCCAAGTTCAATCCCTGGTAGGTCCCCTCCCCCCATAAATAAATAAATTAATACTGTTGATTTAAAACTTTTTTTTGTACTTTTAGATATTTGAGTAAGTACCGAGCCTACTGACTTTTAAATGATAGAGACCTTCAAGATTGTCATAAATCTTGATTTGTAGTTTAATCTTTTAATTTAAATCTCTTTTTTGGATTCAGAATCTAGAGTCTAGGATATATTTGTGATATATGATGCATTCAGATATTGCTCTGTATGAAGTTTTTTATCTGTTCCCAGATTTAATCATTTAATTCAATTTTCAAAGGTTATAATTGGATTTTACTCCAGTGTTCCTAACATTGCGTTTATCACTGATACTCTCTTATATCAGTGGACACAAATTAATCTTGACTAGGAAAAGACTGAGGAGCTGTCACTGAAGCACACTCCTGAGTAGGCACCAACCCAGTTGTAAGAAAGGATGGGTATGTCAGAGAAGGGTACAGCTACAGGCAAAGTTGATGGGGGAAGGTGTTCCAGTGCGTAGATGGAAAGAAAGAGAGAGAATACTTTGGAAAATCAAAGACCGTTTGGGAGGGCTGTAATTAGAAAGTGAGAGTCAGTGAGAGATGAAGAGGGCATGTAACATTGTAAGCTCTGTTAAAAATTTTTGTGTTTTAAGCAGTATGGTCAGATATTGATTTCTTTTTTTTCTTTGTAAAACAGGGTCTTGCTGTGTAGTTCAGGTTAGTCTTGAACTCACAATGTAGGCTTGAAATTAGGACAATCCTCCTGCCTTAGCCTCTGAGTGCTGCGATTCCAGTCAGGTGCCACAACTCTTGGTTTGATGGTTTTTTAAGTGGGGAGAATGGAGGTAGAGTGGGGTGGGAGCAAGGAGAAAAATTATGTGCCTTTTTTGTACAACATGGCCCTTAATCTGATGCTTAAATGTTGGAGGGAAAATGGTTAATTACATTCAGATGATATACAGTATTGGTCACCAATATAGCTTGTTAATATGGTAACATGTACTTAAAGGGTGCGTTTAAGGGATTTGTCAAGAATAATTGAGCATAGGTAGTTTTTACCTTTCTATTTTGACTTAGTAGTTTGAAGCCCTTGGTAGTCTGAAGCCGTAAGACACTGGCAAATTTGCCTTGGGAGAGCCTGCAGTGAGGAGACGACTTTGAGCTCTTAGGACCTCTAGTGTTGAGTAGTGAGGAAGTATGACAGGGAAAATTGAGGTAGAACTTCAGAATTGTGGGGAGATAAGGAAAGAGCATAGCATGGCTTCAGAGAAGACAAAGAAGTATTTCAAGTAGTAAAATTAATATAACAAGTTCTGAAAGTGTTAATTGGATTTAGCCCTATGAGATTGTTGACTTTAGAACAAATTTAGAGTCATAACTGGCAGGATTAGATTAGAGTAAGTTGAAAAATGAGTGGGAGAAGAGATAGAGTGGTTAAGTACAATACAGTCAGATTTTTTTTAGTAAGTTTGGGTGTAAAGTGGAGGGAGTGAGAAAGAATGGTAATTGGGACTGAGGTATAGTGACACTGACTACTAAAATTGTGCTTTTTTTAGGGAAAAATTGAATTAAAAATACTTTCCACATGGTCTATGAAATATTTGAAAAATATACATTTTGATGATTCGTTAAACAGGATTTACTAACTACAATGTTTTTCCTGCTTAGTTACCTGGCCATTCATCAGTGTGTTGCTGAAGGGTCCAAGGCCATTTTCTTTGAGACTGAGTCTGCTGTTGAAGTTCCACGCTGTTTTCTGTTCTACTCACCCGTAATATAGTGCTGAAGATTTTTAGTTTTGATTTTTTAAATAGAGCAAGAATTTTATTATTTGTAAAACTTTTTCTGAATTTTGGCAAATGCATTCACAATAATTTTCTGGACTTCTTGTCATTGTTTTCCCCCTGTTTATCCTTTGCCTTAGCTTCAATTATAGTGCTTTTTAAAATTTAGGGAGTCATTCTTTTTCTTTACTTTTTTCTGTTTAAAGTGCCATATCTGGAGAGGCATTCCTTATCAATTACTATATCAGTGTTGATCTATGTTTTCTTTTAGTGGTTTTAAAAAACATTGACATCTCTTAATTGGAATAATATGATACAGGGATTTTTAGAAAAATGATTAGCAGTGGTTTGAATTTGTTAGGTAATACCAAGTAATGAAAGATCTTCCTGTCTGTGTTTTCTTTTTTTTTTTGACAAACTGGAATATGTTTTTATTGATGCTTTTTTATGGTAGCCTGTTTGTATGTAGTCTTACCTCTTTTTAAAAATACCTTATTCTATTTAATCTGTTCTTAACATTTACCTAGTTGAGGTAATTGGGTAAGGCATATCCCTCCTCACCATTATTCTTTCTGCCTATAAAGGTTTATACTTTTCTTTTTTTTTTTTTTGGTACCGGGGATCAAAATCGGGTCCTTGCGCTTGTGCAGCAGCTGACGAAACCACTGAGCTAACTCCCTGGCCCAGTTTTATACTTTTCTTAGATTTTTTTTTTTTAAATGAACTCTGGCAGAATCGGCAGAAAAAGTAGTGGAGAAAAAAACAAGCGGAGAGGTTGGTAAATCTTGAGAGTTTACTAACTTCTAATTGTATCAGTTTTTAATCTATGTAGCAGATTGTATTTGCATATTTTATTATCCTTAAATAAATGTGGGAAATGTTTGTTGCAGTTGTTCAAATTAAATTCTAAAGTTCAAAATATTTTTAAGACTTTAAAAATTTGAGATGTTATAGAAAGGGCATAGGATCCTGGAGTGAGTATGGATTTAAATCCTGGCTTATGTTTACTAATCCTGTATCCATGGACAAGTCATAATTTTTGAGCAGCTAGATGTATCATACAGTTCTGTTGCTGGACTGGGTGATTATTGTGATTTGGTTTGACTCAGCAGGTACTCCATACACAAGCTAAGTTGGCTTCATTAACACTGGGAGACCTCTCCATGTGGCTTTCATACTCCCAGAGTAGAAGAAAAGGGTTACAGTAGCAAGAGAGGACAAGGCCATATGTGCTGACATTTTGAAGCTTCTCCTTGTGTTATATTTGTTATTTCATTGGCCACATGGTATACTCAGGGTGGTGAAGAAGATTCTGTCTTGATCAGAAGAGAGGCAAAGTTCCCTTGCATGGAAATAGAGAAAAATGAGAAAACTAGTAGTCATTGTTTTATCAGTTTACGACAGGAAGTAAAGGAGTTAGCTCTGTGGATATCTAACAGAAAAACTCTCTAGAACAGTATGTACAAAGACTTAAGGAGAAAGAATGCTTGAGGTTCCTGGCATTACAAGGGAGGAACAAGCAGGAAGTACTAAGATAAAATCATAGAAGATAGGGCTGGGGTAAGATCTTGCAGTCCTGTAAACAGTTAATAAAGAATTAAAATAAAGATTTAATTTTGTGTGAAAGGAGGGACTGTGAAAGGGTGTTAAAACGGGAATACTGTGGTCTGACTTAAATGAAGCACTTTTGGCTTTTTTTTTGAGACTGGTTAAAGGAGGGAGGGATAATAAAAGCAAGAAGCTACTTAGATTGCCGCTGTGATGTAGAGGTGAGATGATTAAAGCTTGGAGTGTGATATTAGCAATAAAAGTGAGTAGTTAACAAGGTTTTGTGTACGTTTTGAAAATTGATTGAATAAAATTTCTTTATAAACAGTTTGTTTTGTAGTACTGGGAATTGACCTCAGAGCCTCACGTGTGATAGGCAAGCATTCTAGTACTGAACTATATCCCCAATCCTTTAATCACTTCTCGGCCTTTTGGCTAAGATCAAGTGTATATCCCCAACCCTTTTTATTTGATATTGAGAAGAGTCTTGATAAATCGCCTAGGCTGGTGTTGAACTAATAATCTTCCTTCCTCAGCACCATCGTGTCTGGATCGTTCTAATTTTCAAATGTTATTTGTAGTCTGTTAACATATAAAAGACGATCAAAATAGTATTTAAATTTAAAATAATTATTGCAGTAGAAGACACATTCCTATTAATCTCTTGCAAAATACTCCCCCTTGCTTGGAGCATATTTATTCCATCATTCTTGCCACTTTCTTTTTTTTTTCTTGCCATTTTCTTTTTAAAAAAACATTTTTTGTTATTTTTTATTTTTGGGGGTACCAGGGATCGAACTCAGGACCTTGCACTTGCGAGCCAGGCACGGTGCCACTGAGCTAAATCCCCGGCTGCCATTTTCTGAAGCAGTTCTGGAAGTCCACTTTCATGAATGTCTTTACGAGGTATGATTAAAAAAAAATGTATAGTGAATGTTGCTGCTGTGTGTCCCGCTTTGGATATGCTCTCGTGCATGCTCTGTCTTTATATGTATAGATTATATATATCTGTATACATAGCTGTATCTCACAACATTGGTACAGTACTATTTACAAGACTGCAGCCTTTATTGAGAGTTCCCTAGCTTTTCTATTAGTACCCTTTTACTGTTCCAGGAGCCAGTGTAGTGTATCCTATGCTGCACTTAGTAATTTTGTCTCTTAATCTAGTCAAAGATTATTCTTTTTTTTTGACCTTGATATTCTTGAAGAGTACCTATCAAGAATTTTGTAGAATGTTCATTAGTATGATTGATCATGTTTTCTCATGATTATTGGCTGGAGTGATGAGTTTTACACTATTAAATACAGTGCCCCCAGAATTGAATGCAGGGCCTTTGTGCTGAGCTATAACCCCATGCCTTTTAAAAATATTTTTATTTTGAGACAGGATGTCATTAAATTGCAGTTGTCCAGGCAGATCTTAAACTTGGAATCTTCCTGCCTCAGCTTTCCAGAGTCCTGGTTTACAGTCATACACTATCATGCCTGGCTACATTACTATGGTTTTGTCCCTTTGACAAATATTTAAATAGAATCATTCCTGTTACGGTTTGGATCAGGAATGTCCCCCTGAACCTCATATTCACTGAAAGCTTGATACCCAGTACAGCAGTGTTCAGAGATAGGACTTTTGGAAGGTGATCGGATTATGAGGGCTCTAACTTCAGTGGATTAATCTATGCTGGTTCATAGTTTGATGGCATTATTGGGAGGTAATGGAAATTTAGGACTCCAGCCCAATTAAAGGGGATGGATTATGGGGGTGTCTTAGTTACTTTTCTCATTGTTGAGACAAAATACCTGACACCCAAAGTTATGAGAGGAAAGTTTTATTTGGCTCACAGTTTGTAGAGCTTTCAGTCCATAGTGGGTTGGCTCCAAGGCAGGGTAGCATGGCAGACAGGCATCACAGAGGAGAAACAGTTTATGGTAGTCAGGTAGGCAGCAAAACAAGCAAAGGACTTTACCAGCTTTTTTCTGTCCCTTTTATACTCTAGATTACCGGGATTAGGGGCGTGCCAAACCATTCAGTGGATTGATTTAGTAATCACACGCCCTTAATCCCAGCATCACACACTAGATCCAGCCACCTCTGGAAAAGGCCCACCTATGGCCGAATGGAGCTTTGGGGGGACATCCAGACATAGCCATAACAGGGGACATGCCCATGGGGGCTATACTTTGACCCCAGGCCCTTTTTTCTGGATGTCTCTTGCTTCCTAGGTGTTATAAACAGAACATTTTTCCTCTGCATGTCTTTGCACCATGGTATTTCTTCCTCATCACTGGCTTGAAAGTAATGGAACCAGCTGACTAGGATTGAAACCATGAACCACAATAAACCTTTTCTCCTTTAAGGTTTTCTTTTTCAAATATTTTGTCACAGTGACAGAAAGTTGACTAAATTTGACACTAAGTTCTTTCAGTCAGCATGATGCTTTTAAGTGAGAGTCATCCAAGTTGTACTTATCAATAGTTCCTTTTTGTTGTTGAGTATGGATGTACATATGTACCATAGTTTATACCCTTTTTGTGTTAAGTATCTGAGAACATGTCTTGTCATATAACAGGTAGTTTAATCGCATTATCTTGTGAAATAGAGATTATTATCTGTTTTTCAGAAGTTAAAACAGAGGCTTAGAGTTTAAATAGCCGTGGATTATATAGCTAGTTAATTTCACCCACTGCAAACCATGTCTGTCTAGCACAGTAGCTGCAATTGGAGTCATCACTTAATTAAGTTAATGATAATCCACTACTGTTCTCCAAGATCCATCTATCTTCCCTGCAGACCACATAGAAATGATTTATTAACATCTTTTCACTGGGGCACAGTGGCAGACCCTGTAATCCCAACACTTGGAAGTTTGAGGCAGGAGGATCACCATGAGTTCAAGGCCAGCCTGGGCTACATAGTGAGTTCAAGGCCAGCCTGAATAGTGAGACCCAGTCTCAAAACAAACAATAGATCTCTTTTAGTCATTGCTGCATAGTAAGGGGCTAGAATAATGTCTGCCATATGGTAAATGCTTGGTAAATAATTCTTAAATGAATAAGAGAAACTACAACCAGTCATTAACTTGACATTGGGAAAGTCAGTTCTTTTTTTTTTTGGTACCAGGGATTGAATTCAGGACTTTGTGCTTGTGAGGCCGGTGCGGTGCCACTGAGCTAAATCCCTGGCCCAAAGTCAGTTTTTTCTGTAGATCTCCTTTCCTTTTTTTAAAAAAATGGGATCAGTATTTTAGACTTTCTTTTTTTTTGGTACCAGAGATCAAACTCGGGACACCTTGTGCTTGCAAGGCAGGCAACAGCACCACTGAGCTAAATCCCTGGCCCTATTTTAGGCTTTCTTAACATGGCAAAGATTTAAATGTGTGGTTCCCTGAAGATTTTTTTTTTTTTTTTTTTTGTACTGGGAATTGAATCCAGGGCTTTTGCTTATGCTAGGCAAGAGTTCTACCACTGAGCTACATCCCTAGTGTCCACCATACCCCCACACTTTTTTTTTTTTTAAATGGGGTCAGGGCCAGGGATTTAACTTAGTGGTTCCGGTGTCTGCTGCGCAAGTGCAAGGTCCCGAGTTTGATCCCTGGTACCAAAAAATAAAATAAATAAAATTAAAAAAATTTTAAAAACGGGGTCTTGCTAACTTACCCAGGCTGGCCTTGAATTTGTGATCATTTTGCCTCAGCCTCTCAAGTAGCTGAGATTACAGGCATATGCCACTGTGCTGTCTTTTGAAGGTATAAAAACCTTTAAAGAATTCAGTGGTTGAGTGTGGTGATGCAAACCTCTAATCTGAACAGTCTGGGTTGCTGAGGTGGAAGGGTTGGAAATTCAAACCCAGCCTGTGCAATTTAGTGACTTAGTGAGACAATGTCTTAAAATAAAACATAGAAAAAGGCTGGGAATATAGCTTAGTAAGAATGCCTTGGATTCAATCCCCAATGTTGCCAAAAAAGGAAAAAAAGAATCTGGCTGTTAAAAAAGTTTAAAAACCACTATCAGATAGAGGCTCTCTGAGGTCCCTTTCATTCATATGATAAGTTCTTGAAACAGTAATTTTAAATGGGGTTATTGAGGGAGGCCATTTAAACTGAGACCTAAAGAGTATATATTCAGTAGGCAGACTTACAGGGTTGGATGGGAAAGAAATAAAGTAGGTGCATCCCAAGCCCAGGAAGACACTTAGTGGGGAGGTAGTGAAAGGTGGGTAATTAGAAGTCAGGTTGTGAAAGTGTTGAATACCAGGATAAATGATGTGGTTTTTTAATGTGCCTCTGGGAAATCAAAAGTTGTTTTGTTTGTAGTTGCTTTTAGCCATCAGAGGTAATTACTGTATATCACTGAGTTGTTCTGTAGGAAGACTACAGTTAGTAGTAGGGAAAGGAACAATTATTAGCTTGTGATACTATTTTCCATGATATGATGCTTTTACACTTAGAGTAACGAAGGAGGAATTTAAGTTTTACTATCTATTTGGTATAAATAATAGAGAGTTTCTTTGCAACATTTAGAGATTATTGAGTAGTGAGTATCTTTTTGAGTGACTGCTATGTGGAAAGAGCACTAACATAGAAACAGACTGGTTCTCATAATCCTGGGCTTCATGTCCAACACTGAAACAGTTTCTGGGAGTAGGCATCTTCAAAAGGCTCCTCCTGTTGCACTGAGGTATGTTTCTGGTTGCAGTTCACTGAAGTAAAATATATTGTTTTTAATATTGAATTTAAAATTTAATTATGTGAGGTAAAATATCATGCCTGTATGAAACAATTTGAGATTATAGTCAGCATATTACCTGGGTGCATTGTAAAGGATATAATTGTACAATAGTTCTTGTTTGTTTAATGACAGAGGAAAGAATATTACCCCAAATAATGCCTACAATGATTTCTTGTAACAGGTCAAATCATGGTCTAAATCATGTCTTTGAAATTTTTCATTGTGTGGTAAGTTCTTAATATGTTACAAACTTTGTTGAATGAACTGTTTTATAAAAGTTATTTGGCTGGGCACAGTTGTACATGCCTGTTTTCTTAGCACTCTTGAGAGGCTGAGGCAGGAGGATTGCAAGTTTTTTTTTTTTATTAAATTCTTTTATTGGTACATTGTAGGTATACAACACAATTACATTTCTCATTGGGAAATGTACCTTTACATAATGCATCTTCGTTCTTATTTTTTCCCCATTCCTAGCCCTCCCTTCAAGCCCTCCACCCTTCCCTATTTACAAAGACTTTATTTCCATTTTTTCCATTTCTCATCGTTTTTCCTTTCCCTTCTTTCCTTTCCCCTGTCCCTCCCACTACCCCTACCCCTTTGGACCTTTCCTTCCTATTTTACATTTTCGACTATTCATTCTAATCATTGGTACATTTTAGGTTTACAATATAATGACACTCATCATTGGAAATTTGCACCTTTACATAGTCTCTCTTGGTTCTTATTTTTCACCCTTGCCCAGCCCTCCCTTCAACCCCTCCAGTCCTCCCTATTTACAAAGATTTTGTTCCTATTTTTCCATTTTCTCATATTAATCCCATTCCCTTCTATCCTTTCCCCTAGCCCTCCCACTTCCTTCCCCTTTGCCCGTTTTCTTCCTATTTCACATGACCTATTATACATTTAGTCCTTATTTACACTTTCAGTTTCTCACACCAGAGAAACTATTCGGAATTTATTCATGTGTGTCCTATTTATTTCACTTAAGAATATTGCCTCAATGTGCATCCACTTAGCTATAAATGTCTCTAATTTCTCATTTTTTATGGCTGAGTAGTACTCCATTTTATAAAAAAAACACATTTTCTTTATCCAGTCTCCAGTTGATGGACATTTGGGCTGTTTCCAAGTTTTAGCTATTACAAACTGTGCTGCTGTGAACATGGGCGCACATATATCACTGTGGTATGATTCTTTTAATTCTTTGGGAAAGATCCGCAGCAGTGGAATAGCAGGGTCAAATGGGACTTCCAGTCCTAGTTCTTTGAGGTATCTCCATACTGATTTCCACAGTGGTTGCACCAGTCTACACTCCCACCAGCAGTGGAGCAGGGTTCCTCTTTCCCCACAGCCCCGCCAGCATTTGTTATTGGTTGATTTCATGATAGCAGCCATTCTTTCTGGAGTGAAGTGGAGTCTCAGCATTGTTTTCATTTGTATCTCTCGAATGACCAGTGATGTTGAACATTTTTTCATGTATTTATTTGCTATTTCCACTTCTTTGTCTGAGAAATGTCTGTTCATTTCAGATGCCCATTTTTGGATTGGGTCTTTAAATTTGGGAGGTCTGATCTTTTTAAGTTCTTTACAGATTTGAGATAGTAGACCTTTGTCTGAGGAAGAGCAGGTGAAGATTTTTTCCCACATTGTGGGTTGTCTCTTCACACTGCTGGTGGTTTCTCTTGCTGTACAGAAGCCTTTTAATAAGAAGAGATCCCATTTGTTGATTGTTTGTGCTAGTTCATGGGCAACTGAGGTTTTGTTCATAAACTCTTTTCCTACACTGATGTCTTTAAGGGTTCTACCTAACCTCTGTTCCAACTGGTTCAGAGTTTCTATTTTACTATTTAGATCTTTAATCCATTTTGATTTTAGTTTAGTGCATGGTGAGAGATACAGGTCTAGTTTTAATCTTTGGCAAGTTGAAGCCCAATTTTTCCAGCACCATTTATTAAAGAGGCTATCTTTCCTCCAGTGAGGGTGTTTGGCTCCTTTGCCAAAGATGAGATGGCTGAGTGTGTCTGGCGTTGTTTCTGCATCTTCTGATCTGTTCCACTGGTCCTCAAGTCTGTTTCTTTGCCAGTACCATGCTGTTTTTATCACAGCTTTGTAGTATAGTTGCAGGTTGGGGATTGTGATACCCCCTGCCATGTCTCTGTTCCCTAGAATTGCTTTTGCTATTCTGGGTCTCTTCTTGTTCCAAATGAATTTTTGGATTGTTTTCTCAAGGTCTATGAAGTATGCTGCTGGGATCTCAATTGGAATTGCATTAAATCTATATAGCAGTTTTGGAAGTGTGGCCATTTTCACTATATTAATTCTTCCTACCCAGGAGCAGGGGATGTCTGTCCATTTTCTGATATCATCTTCAATCTCTCTTTTCAAAGTGCCATAGTTTTCAGAGAAGAGGTCTTTGATTTCTTTCGTTAGGATGATTCCTAGGTATTTCAGTTTTTTGAATGCTATTCTGAAAGGAATTATTTGCCCTATTTCTCTCTCAGTGAGTCTGTCATTGGTGTAGAGGAAAGCTATTGATTTTTGTGTGTTGACCTTGTAACCAGCTACTTGACTGAATTTGGTTATTAAGTCTAGAAGACTTTTGGTGGAGTTCTTGGGGTCTTCTATATAGAGTATCAAGTCACCTGCAAATAATGACAATTTGACTTCTTCATTACCTATCTTTATTCCTTTTATTTCTTTCTCTTGTCTAATTGCCATGGCTAATGTTTCCAGAACTATATTGAACAAGAGTGGTGATAGTGGACATCCTTGTCTTGTTCCTGATTTTAGTGTGAAGGATTTCAGTTTTTGACCATTTAGTATGATATTGGCTGTTGGTTTTTCATAGATGGCTTCTATCAGTTTGAGGTAGAGACCATGTATTCCAATTTTTTGTAGGGTTTTTATCATAAATGCATGTTGGATTTTGTCAAATGCTTTTTCTGTGTCTATGGAGATAATCATATGGTTTTTGTCCTTGGCTCTATTGATATATTGTATTACATTGATTGATTTTCGTATATTGAACTGTCCTTGCATCCCTGGGCTGAATCCCACTTGATCAGGGTGTATGATCTTCTTGATGATCTTCTGCATTCTGTTTGCCAGTATCTTATTAAGGATTTTTGCATCTGTGTTCATTAGTGAGATTGGCCTATAGTTCTCTTTTTCGGTTGGGTCTTTCTCTGCTTTGGGGATCAAGGTGATGCTTGCTTCCAGGAATGAATTTGGGAGTATTGCTTCTCTTTCAGTTTCATTGAAGAGTTTAAACAGTAGCGGCAGCAGTTCCTCTCTAAATGTCATGTAGAATTCAGCAGTGAAGCCATCAGGGCCCGGGCTTTTCTTAGTTGATAAGTTTTTAATTACGTTTTCAATTTCATTGGTTGATATTGGGTTGTTCAGAGTTTTTAGGTCTTCTTCGTTCAACTTTGGTAATTCATATGTACCCAGGAATCTGTCCATTTCTTCTGTGTTGTCCATCTTATCGGCGTATAGGTTCTGAAAGTAGGTATTGATGATCCTCTGGATTTCTGCTGGGTCTGTTGTAATTTCACCCTTTTCATTCCTAATTGCATGGATTTGGGCCTTTTCTTTCCTTTTTCTCACAGGGTTGGCTAAAGGTTTGTCAATTTTGTTGATTCTTTCGAAGAACCAACTCTTGGCTTCATTGATTTTTTTTGTATTGTTTTCTTTGTCTCCATTGCATTGATTTCTCCTCTGATCTTTATAATTTCCTCCCTTGTATGAGCTTTGGGTTTGTCCTGCTCTTCTTTTTCTAGAAGCTTGAGGTTCAGCATGAAGTTGTTTAATTGGGCTCGTTCTGTTTTCCTAATATGCATATTCAGTGCTATGAATTTCCCTCGTAAGACTGCTTTCATTGTGTCCCATAGATTCCGATATGTTGTACTGTCATTGTCATTTAATTGAAGGAACTGTCTGATTTCTTCTTTAATTTCCTCTGTGACCCATTGGTTATTCAGAAGTGTGTTGTTCAATTTCCATGTGTTTATGAAATTTTTTGAGTTTCTTTTGTTATGGATCTCCAATTTCATCGCACTATGGTCTGATAATGTACAGGGGATAACTTCAATTCAGAGGATTGCAAGTTTGATCCCTGGGTGACTTAGTGTCTCAAAATAAAAAAGAGATGAGGATGTAGCTGTGTGCAAAGGCCCTAGGTGTTTAATCCCCAGTTATTCCTGTTATTGGAGTTTTCTATTGAGTTTTGAGGGCCTATTCTGGCTGTTTTGGGTGATGGGAATGAGTGATGGGTGTGAGCAAAACTAAACAAAAGGCATTACTTTTTTCCCCCTTTGAGTTGCCTCCCTGAATATAATGAGCGAATATAAATTTACAGAATATTGGGTTTCTTTGTGGCATTTTCATATATATGCATATAATGTATTTTGATCATATTAGTCCTCCATTATCCTTCCTTTCTCTCCACTCTCTCTTCCCCTTGATCTTGTTTAGTAGTCTCCCTTCTACTTTCATGTCATCCTTTTTTCCCCTAGATCCTACATATTAGGAGACATGTACAGTACTCTGAGTGTGGCTTATTTCACTTAGCATGATGTTATCCAGTACTGTTTTCCTGCAAATGGCATGAATTTATTCTTGAAACATACAAACGTTTGCCCTGGAGGCATGCTTCTTACAGAAGGGTTCTAGTAACCTGTCTGTGTAGAAGCAGGAAGGAGCCTTTAGTTTAACAAAACTAATAATAGAGAAATAAATGTGCTTTACATTTAAGCTCATTTAGAAATTTACACAGTGCTTAGAACCTGAGATTATACTTTGAGAGATATTAAGATAAAAAATAAATTCTGTTCAGTTGAAAGATTTATAACACTGAATTCTAGTCTCTGTAATTTCATTTTTACATTTAAATAGTGGGGAACATTGTTTTGGTCATTTGTCCTTTTTTTTTCCCCTGAGACAGCATCTCCCTTTTATTTCAGGCTGGCCCTGAAGTCACTATGTAGCCCATACTGGCTTCGAACTCATGGTGATCTTCCTGCCTCAGCCTCTGAGTATTGGGATTACAGGCATACACGACCATGCCAGGCTCCTCGTTTGTCATTTTAATGTTTTGATAGTCCCTTCTTCCATCTCTGGTAGTTGTAGCTTGTTAGCTTCTGATGAGGGGACAGATTCAAACCAGGGCTCCCCTCTTTTTTTTTTTAATTGAGACAAAGTTTCAAAATGTAGTCCAGGAGGGTGGCTTTGAACTCATTATGAAACCCATGCTGGCCTTGAGTCCAGAATCCTCCTCCCTCTGTTTCCTGAGTGCTAGGAGGATTATAGGCATGAGCCACCATGCCCAGCTCCTAAGCCATTTTTTAAAAATTAAGTTTCTTAGGAGAATAACTGATGATTAAACCTAGGTACTGGGAATTAAACCTAGGGCCTTTGCTAATCTAATGGTTACATTATGATATATAGTGACTCAATATCTAATTTTTGAATTGATACACCCACAATATGTACAGATACATTATTTCCCATTTCATGTCTTAGGTTGCCATATTTAAAAGTTTAGAGAGTTAAGATTTGTCATCCTGGAGTATTAATATGGGTGCATCTATGAGTCATAAAACAGCCAGTATTTATCAAGTGCTTATTACTACACCTAGTACTGCATGAAGCACTCGTAAACATGGACTGAATTTCTTTTTCAGAGTTAGGTTTGTTGAGATATAATTTATATATAGTACAGTTCACCCTATTTAGTTTTATGTTATATGAATTTTAACAGCATTTACAAATTGTATGTCCAAGGGCTGGGGATTTGGCTCAGTGGTTCCGCCGGCTGCCTTGCAAGCGCAAGGACCCAAGTTCAATCCCAGTACCAAAAAAAAAAAAGCAAATTGTATGTCCAGTACTACTACAGTCAAGATACAGATCATTTGCATTACCCTAAACAATTTTCCTGTTATCTGTGGTGGTTAACCCCCTCCCCTTGTCCCCAAATCCTGGCAACCACTGATAAGATTTCTGTCTCTTTTGTTTTGCCTTTTTCAGAATGTCACATAAATGGAATCATGTAGTATGTATTTTGAGTGTGGCTTATTTCATTCAGAGTAATGCTTTTAGATTCATCCATGTTGTAGCATATATCAGAATCTTATAAACTTTTACCTGTTTTTTTTTTTTTGGTACTGGGGATTGAACTCGGGTCCTTGTACTTCTGAGGCAGGCGGCAGAACCACTGAGCTAAATCCCTGGCCCCTTTTACCTGTTTTTTGATGAGTAGAATTCTATTGTATGGATATACCACAATTTACTTTTAAATTCATCAATTGATAGACATTTGGGTTTCCAGTATCAGTAATTATGAATAAAATTGTTACAAATATTTGAGTAGTTTTTTAGTGTCTTCCAGAATAGCTGTACTATTTCCACTGACAATGTATGAGAGTTACACTTACTTCACATTCTCCTTAGCACTTGGTATTGTTAGTTTTTTGGGTTTGTTTTTGGTGTATTATATTGAACCCAGGGCCTTGCCCATGCTAGGCAAGCACTTTACCACTGAGCTACATCCTCAGCCCTGTTTATTTTAAGCTGTTCTAAATGATGTACAGTGGAACTATGACTTTAATTTTCATTTCCCTATTAAGTGTTGATATTAAGATCTTTTCATGTGCTTTTTTGTCATCTGTAAATCTTTGGTGAAGTGTCTTTATATCTGACCGTTTAAAAGGGGTTATTAAAAATAAAAGGGTTATTTTCTTATTTTTGAGTTGTGAAAAGTTCTTTACGTACTTATTTTCTTTAGATACTAATAGCGGTACATGGATTTATTTTAATCATCACAATAATCCTTTGCAGTAGGTACTATTAGTCTATATCATAGAAAAAATGATGGCATAAGATTAAGTGATTGCCCAAAATTACACAGTAATAGGTAGCAGAATTAGATTTTGAACCCAAGTAGATTGTAGAACCTGTGCTAAATCATTTGCTTATTTTTTTCCTTGATACACTACTATGCAGGTATTGATTGGGGGAGGTACTGTGAATAAAACTGGGATCCAGTTTCTGTAGTTGGTACACTATTTCTAATAGGTATATTGCAGAGGAAAGGGGCAGTATGTGCTCGCTTCGGCAGGACATATACTAAAATAGGAAAAGGGCAGTATATTGAAATAATAAACTTGGAATCATCTCCTTAGGAATACTTGTTTGAATGGAAGAGGGGTAATTATTTGTACTTTAAGTCTCTCCTGTGTATTTTTGTTTTGTTTTGTTTTGTTTTTGGTACGGGGGATGGAACTCAGGACCTGTGCTTGCAAGGCAGGCACAGCGCAACTGAACTAAATCCCTGGCCCCTCTTCTGTGTACATACGGATGATCAAAAGTATTTATACTCCAGATTTACTTATTATTAAGTAATGAAGTGACTGAGATGAATGTAATTTTTCAGTAGCAGAGCTCATCTATTAATGTATCTGTACATCATAAAAAACCCTAACAAACTTGATGTTGTGTTTGAAAACCTGTACCATACTAACGCTGATAGCAAGACACACAGTATATGATGATATACTGAGGGAATATGCACAACTTGTTGGCATTACAGAATGGCTTCAAATTCAAGCACTTTTTAAGTTATATGTAGTTTTATAAGGTCTTTTTAAAAAAGTCTTATTATCAACTCTATTGTTTGTTCTGATTGACATCTTTTTACTATTGCCCTTTTTCATTCTTTATAATTTGTATTTCTAAAAAGCTAAAAGATGATATTAGGCATGCATGGATATTTTCCAAAATAAGTTTCAGCTGTAGGAAATGATTTGGGGGTTTTCCAGTGAACAGTGGACTTCCTTTGACTGCTCAGAGAACCTTGTTTCTTGGTGTTTGAATTCTGAATAACTGGGTTAAATGTGACATTTGACTATAGAAAAAGTAATGTATTTTTGCATAATTTTAATGAACAGTTTGTTAAACCATGGAGATTATTTCAGTAAAAAGATAAACAGCAATGTTCAGTGGAATGGAATAAATAGGCAATTACTAACGTAGGTTTATAGTCATATTTTTTAGCAGTTTGGGAAGTTCCTAAGTCAGTGACAGCTTGTTCTCTCATCTGTGTCTCTAGTAAAGCAGAATAAGTACTCTCAAGTAGTTAACTAAGGGAAGAAAAATCTTGCTAAATTGTTTTTACTCTGCTGCTATGATTTGGAAATAGTTATATACTATAATTGCATTGCTTTTTTATGGAGTTTTATCAAGCTTGAAGTTCTTTTCAAAATCATTTTGCTAATTTGGACTTTCTACTATGAATTTTAAAAATTTTATAAACCATATTAATTCACATTTATTTTTCCACTGAACTTTGAATTTTCTAGTGGATTTTATCTATTTAGAGAAACTCTAAATCTGCATCTACTATTGCAGTTTGCTAGCTTTTCCAGATTACACAGCAATATATTCCTTTCATATAAGGGTTAATGAGTAGCCAGATAAGACCCACCAGTCCATTGTTACATTAAAAGCCACAGTTTACTGTCTTCTATCTTCTCTCATCCTTTTTGCCATTCATAGTTGGATTTATTTGATATATAAAAATTAGTTTTAAAAATTGAGGTTTTATATTTTAAAACAATATACAGTATTTAATTTTGCTTTCTTGTAGATTCTCATTCTATTTATTGTTAATTTTAAATTATAGCAATTAACATGAGTTTATTAATGGTTTAATCAAGGATAGATCTTGCTCCTTTGATTTACCTCCCTCCTTGTCTTGTTAATCCCCTTCCTTCCTTTTTTACCTTTATATTTGTATGTTTGACCTAGCCCAATAATTGGGTCCACAGCAACATGGGCGTGTCTCCCTTAGAAACACTTAGTTTCATGTGTGACTCATAAGCTGAAGCACAGACACCACTTCCCCAATCTACCGGAGCCATTTTAACAGCATAAAACTTGCCGGATTGCTTTTTATTTTCAAGCCCAAAAGGTGAAATCTAAAGAGAAAGAATGTTTGAAGGTAACTTGTTATGATTTTGTATGTTTGCTTCTGGCTTATTGTTGAACTGATAAACGGAGAGTGGTTCTTACCTGCCAAAGAACATGGCCGAATGTGTTCTTTAACTTGGATAAAATGTGTGTAGTCAGTCACATGCCTGATTACACTTAACTATTAGAGGGAAACAAAGCATTCAAATGCTGGAAAGTTTTAGATCTTCTTGGTAAAGCATTTTATAGGTATGTGATTGGTATTTTTCCCCCTGTATGAGTTAAGAATAAAAGAGATTTTTTTTTTGTTATACAAAGCAAACTAGGTTAAATTTTAATTTAAAATGTAATTGTATTTATGGGAGCAACTAGGAAGTAATAATTAAGTAAACTGGAATACTCATGTGTGATGTGGATGTTAGAAAATTAAGAGTGGTGACTTTATTTTTGGCATTTTAATTAAGGATGAAGTTTTGGCATAACTCAGTTATAGGTATTGCTCATTGATAAGTCTATCCTTTGTTTTCTACCTTTTTAAAAAAGTGAATTACACTAAATATTTCATTTTGAAAACTAAGCAATCATTTAGATAAAAAGTGAAAGTGCATATTAAGAGGGAGAAGGACTAGAATGAATCATTTACTATTAGAAAAAAGTGGAGCATTACAATTCAGAGTGGAAACCTGTTTTGAATAATAACCTTAGAAGCAAAGTTATCTTATAAAGAAACATATAACTATTTTATGTAAAAAGGAAATGTGGAGTATTGATCTTTCCTGTACCACTGCTTTTAAGACAGTCTTTGTTTTTTTTTTTGTTACCGGGGATTGAACTTGGGACCTTGCACTTGTGAGGCAGGCGGCAGAACCCCTGTTCTAAATCCCCGGCCCCACTACTGCTTTTAAAATTTGATTGTTTCGAATAAAAAATTTAAAACCTTTTATAAATGAGAGAATTGCTCAGTCTTTTCCTAAACTATTTATCATCATTGAAATTGTGAGATTTTGGCCAGCAGATATACCTTCTAGAATACCTTGAAATTCTAGGTGGTCTGAGAAGCTGAATACAATAGTGTTTTACTTTTGAAACATATTCATGACATTAAAATTTGAATGAAAGTAAAGTTTGAACCTGCAGTGATTAGGAATAAAAGTTTGGGAAGTAAGATTTACAAAGTTATTTATTATTAACCAAAATATTTATCTACTTCTTTGCGAATTATTAACTTTCTAAATGCTTGAAGTCCTATCAGATTTGAAAAGGAAGATAGAAAACTAGTCTGTTATTATTTCTTTCTTTTGAAAGGAATTTTGATATTAACATCTCAGTTACGTGGTCTTATAAGAAAGGTACAACAGACATTTTGCCAATTCAGCTCTGAGCCATTTGCTATCATCTTCGTGTTTGTGTATTGCTGGTTTAGTCAGCCTTTGAGGAAGCAAAGGCTGTATTTACTTCAAGTCTGGACTGTGTGAAAAAATCCAATGACACCTTTGTTCCTTGGGTGTTTTTTTTTTTTAGTTTTTAGTAAAGAGAAATCAAGAGGTACACAAATAAGCAACCCCTTTTTAAAATTGGAGTAGAAGAATGTAGTTTCTTAAGCTGGTGCAATTTAAATAAAATATACATTTGTCATATATATCCATTTCTTGTGTGATAAAATATTAAAGTAGGGCTTTAAAAAGGGAGCATCGGAAAAAAAATGGAAAAGAAGGTCAGAAAGACTTATTGTATAGCCTTCGTCCCCAACCAATTCTTTTCCTTCCATAGCTTGAATGGAAGTTTACACTGAGTCATCAGAATTGTACTTAGAATTCTTGATTTAAAAAACTTTATTGCTGAATGAGACTGAAGATTGTCCAGCTGCCTACCTTTTGTAGATGACTAAACAGTGGCCTAAAGTGTGCTGTTAGGTAGGGCTTCCAGTCCTAGCTCATGCTCCTTTATCCCAACAAGTGATGCTTTGTTTGAAATGGCCTGTATTTTCTTAAGAGTAAATAAAAGCTTAATTAAGTTGTTTGGTGATGATTTTGATGATAAGAGGCAACCAAATGAGTTAACCAGTGGTTTGAAAATGTGTCCGAGGTACAGTAGTTTCTTTTTTCTTCAGAGAGACAGTGTATTTGTTTAACTTCTACAACAGCTTTTTTTTCCACTATTTTTTTTTTTTGGTTTTTTTGATAGTTGAAGCAAAGTTCATGATGCTGCTTGTCTGTGTAAGTTGGTCCCGTGGATATACAAGTTGTTGGGAAGTTGTATTTAAATTTTAGAATACAAATACAGGTTTGTTTCCCCTTCAGTTTTACTTTGTATTTTTTAGAAACACAAATACTGTTCAGGATGACACCTTTTCTACTGAAGTATATGTATGCGTGTGTGTGTGTGTGTGTGTGTGTTTGAAACTTTGCACTAGTCTATAAAATTTACAGATATATATTACACATCTTAAATTTGACCTCATAATTAATAATTAGTAATTTTATTACATTTGTCTTTGTCATATCCCCTTTCCCCTTCTTTGAGAGCTTACCATATATATAATACATAGTCTTTTTCTATTAACTTGTTGATATGTTTTGTTGGATGGTTGGAAATTTACTTCAGATCTGCTTGTTCTTTATATCTGCAATTTGGATTTTTATTTTTATTTTAACTTTTAAAATTTTTATTTTAACTTTGAGTATAACTTGTTGAACATCCTACATTTCTGAGTATTCAAACCCAATTCATTTGTCAGATTCTCTACAGCATGGCCATCATTGTCCTAAAGCAACAGTATAAAGGCTAGAAGCATGGCTCTATCATCACATACTTAAATTCTTGTTGGGAAAACAGGGCTCGGTAACCTATATTAAATAAATAAATAATGGAATGAAACCAGTGATTCAATTCAAATTGACACTGTTTCTTGAGATAAAGATGACAAATCTAAAAAATAGGAAAGTTAAAAAAATAAAATAAAAAATAGGAAAGTTTATTTTGAAGGAATTATGAGTAGTGAAGAATGGATTTGCATTTACCTAGGTTAAAAAGAATGATAAAGATCATATGAAGGCTGGGAATGTAGCATGATAGTAGGGTGCTTGCCTAGCGTGAGGCCCTGATTTCAATCCCTAGCATAACACACTTACATAAAGTCAATTTTGACAAAGTACTGAACACATACGAGTAGACAGGGATTATTTACTGCATCAAATTCAGCTACTCTTTTTGCTATATTATATAACAGATTGAGATGTTTGGGTCTTATGACAAGTTAAGAGTGGAAAATCTTTAAAAGGCATGTAGCTGTCAGTTTCAACTCTAGTGTCTATATGTTATAGATAAAAGAAAAAATTAAACTGGGTGTAGTGGTGTACACCTATAATCTCAGCTGTTCAGGAGGCTGAGACAGAAGGATTCCTAGTTGAGGCCAGCCTGGGCAGTTTACCAAGATCCTGTTTCAAAAATTTTTTTTAAAGGGCTGGTAATATACTCTATGCTTCCTGTGTTCAATCACTAGTATCTTAAGAAGAGGAAGAAGAAAAGTATACTTTTAAAGCAACAATAATCAACCTTTGGTGTAACAAAGAGCCACCTGGCTTCAACTCAGAGATTCTGATTCATTAAATCTAGCCTAGTTTTTAATTTAATAATCAGCATTTTTATAAGTAACCTAGATGATTGTGATACAGGTGCTTATAAGGCTGTATTCTCAGAAAGTTTATAGGCTTAAGGCTGTGAGGAGTGATAAATTGTTATTTAGCATTTTAATTAATATTTGAGTTTTTAAACAGCAGTGATATTTTGAAGCCTGTAGCCATTCCTAAGGAATGAAGATGACAGAATGCTTTATTATCAGTGTTAAAACCTATGTAGCCTCCTTTTCCTATCCTAGTTATCCCTTCATTCTTTTTTTTTTTTTTTGCTGTGCCTTTCAATTATGTCTCTCCAGTTTTCCCTTTCTGTAATTTTGCTTTTTCCTCACTCTTCACTTACTCCTGTATTGACCATGATGTATAATTAAACTAAAAAAAAAAATTAAACTGATTTTTGTTTTTCAGTATAGTTAACTTATGTATAAACTCTTCAAATGTTAGTACTTTTAGTTCTAGTTGGGTGCTTAATGGATTATCCATTGCATCCTTGGGGCTCTAGGAACTGTTATTGATATAGAGTGGCATTTATAGTGTTTAGAAAACTTCTTTCTTCAGAAACATACTATGATTATTTGTAATTATTTGAGAGGAAGTTATTTATTTATTTATTTATTTATTTATTTATTTATTGGTATGGGGATCGAACTCAGGACCTTGTGCTTGCGAGGCAGGCACGGTGTGGAAGTAATTTTTTAAAAGCCATATGATGCTTGGCTATGCATTTTGAGGCTTCTTGGAACATATGTTTTAAAAGCATCATTAATTGCATATTTGTAGCCCTTCGCTCACATCCTGTCTAATGAATTCTGGTTAGGTGTTCACTGACTTACATGAATTGGAAGAAGAGTCCTTCCAGCTGAATGGTCTGAAAACAGTTATTGCTTCCATCAGTTAAGATATTTTTCTCCTTTATTTAGAATATTTCATTTAAATGGTGGAAATTAAATTAGTAGTATTTTTAGTTAATTCAAATGATTAGGGCAGTTTTTAACCATCTGAGCAATCTGTTTCTTCTATTATGGCAAACCCACCAAATGTGCTGTGTACTATAGTAAATATGACATTCTGGTTATGGTTCTAGGCACCACCCCGTCTGCGCCTTAGGAGAAAAATATTACGTTGTATACTATTTGCCTTGTTGGCAGAGGGGTAGAAATTGATTCTTTCCCAGGTATAAATATGTGAGTTAATAGCATCATCATCATCAAGGACCTATTCCTGACCTTTCCTTTTACTTTCTCTTTCCCTCAGAAGAATTCAGAACTCTTCTTTCATTTGCCCTTTAATTGCTGAGTAGTTGACTATCAGCTCTTTTTTTTTTTTTCACATCATGTACCTTGAAATTGATTGCTAATCAAAAAATCAGGTGTGGTGGTGTGTGTCTGTAATACCAGTACTCTGGGAGGCTGGAGGAGGATTGCAAATTCAAGCCCAACCTGTGCCATTTAGTGAAATACTGGCTCAAAATAAAAAGGAGAATGTAGTTCAGCACAAAGGCTCTGAGTTCAATCCCTATTACTATGGAGTGGGGCGGGGTGGAGGCAGTTTTATTTTATTTTATTTTTGGTAATTTTATTTTAGAAAATGTTTTTTATTAATACATGTTTGCCATACATAATGATCACATGCATCATGGGCAATTTGTACCTGTACATAATATATCTTAATTCTTTTTTTCCAGTTCCCTTCCCTTCCACCCCTCTTCCCATTTGCAAAAGCTTTGTTTCCATTTTTTTCTTTCCGTTCATATTTTTTGAAATCTCTTTTCCTTTCTTTCTCTTCCTTCTCCCCTTCTTTTTTCCCTCCCCATTTGAACACATTCTTCCTACTTCCCAATAATGTTCATTTTGCTCCTTATTTACCCTTTGGGTTTCTCACACAAGAGAAACAATGTAGTTGTTAAACTTGTGTGTCGGATTTATTTCACTTAAAATTATGGTCTTGAGATGCATCCATTTACCTCAAAATGTCTCAAATTTATCCTTCTTTATGGCAGAGCATTATATTAATATTCTTTAAGTATTTCTTTATATATAAATATCACGTTTTCTTTATCCATTCATCTGTTGATTGCCATATGAGCTCTTTCCAAGATTTAGCTATTACAAATTGTGCTACTGTAAACATAGGTGTGCGTCTATCATCTTTGAGGAAAATGCCTAGAAGGGAGACTACTAGCTGGGTCAAATGGAACAATCTCTAGTTTTAATTTGTTGAGGAATCTCCATGCTGATTTCGATATTGTTTGTACCAATTTACACTCCCACCAGCAATGGAGAAGTGTTCCTTTTTCCCCCCACAGCCTTGCTAGCATTTGTTACTGGTTTATTTCTTGATGATAGCCATGCTTTCTGGAATAAAATGGAATTTCAGTGTTGTTGTTTTTTTGTTTGGTACCGGGGATCAAACTCAGGACCTTGCACTTGCAAGGCAGGTGGTGGAACCATTGAGCTAAATCCCCAGCCCCTCAGTGTTGTTTTAATCACTTACCAGTCCAATTATTTAAATACAGAATGACCAAAAATTGCATATTTTTTCATTGTTTTTATAAGATAATGTAATAGGACATATAAAAAATGACAATTTTATCAAATTTGTTTAATACAAGAGTTGATTGGTTTAGATGATACCTGCCTGAATAACACTTATGGTAATCAGTACCTAAAAGAACGTGCTCCCCAAGTGACATTGGGTGTAAACTGTTAAGCAGTTAGTTTGCATTTTTTGAATGACCAGTGATGTTGAACAGTTTTTTACATAATTATTTGTTGTTTGTACTTCTTCATCTGAGAAGGGTCTATTCATTTCAGATGCCCATTTTTGGATTGAGTTTTCTTTATATATTTTAGATATTAGTCCTTTGTCTGAGGAGTAGCTGGTAAAAAAATTTTCCCATTCTGTGGGTTGTCTCTTCACTCTGTAGGTGGTTTCTTTTGCTGTACAAAAGCTTTTTAATTTGATTTGATTCTAGTTGTTGATTCTTTGTAGTATTTCTTGTGCAATCCAGATTTTTTTCATAAAGTCTTTGCCATACCTGTATCTTTAAGTTTTGCCTAGTCTAGGGCCAATGATTTAGCTCAGTGGTTCCCACGCCTGCCTTGCAAGCGCAGGGTCCTGAGTTAAGTTTTACCTAGTCTATTTTTAGCAAATTGTTTCTGTTTTAATTTTTAGATCTTTGATCCATTTCTATTTTAGTTTAGTGCATGGTGACAGGAGTATAGGTTTAGTCTTCAGCATGTGGGAAGCCAATTTCCCAGCACCATTTATTAAAGAGGTTCTTTCTTCTAGTGAAGGTGTTTGGCCCTTTGGTCAAAGATTAGGTAACTGAGTGTGTTTGGAGTTGTTTCTACATCTTCTATTCTGTCCCATTGATCCTTGAGTCTGTTTTTTTTTTTTTTTTACCAGTGCTATGCTAAAACGGGCAATTTTAAACAACATGCATGTTTTTTATAGTTTGTATGGAGATTGGACTAATAGTTTTTATATTAAAAAATATCAAAGTGATATGCATATTAAAATGTAACAGAAGAGCCTATAATGAGCCTCTTTGTACCCTTTCCACTCACAGTCCTGTTGCCCAAAGGCAATCATTTCTTAGAGAAGCTTTTATTGGTTCTTTTCATTGATGTTTTCTTGGTTCTGTCCTTCTGTCTTCTGCTGTATATATTAGAAACTCTTGAGGGTAGCAGGAACGAACCAGTATGGCTTTAAAGGATGCATTTATCTGTTTATGATGCTCAGTCATATAGTGATCATTGTGTTCATTCAAAGTTGTGTGATACAGTTTCTAAAATCTAAATGTAATTAAAGAAAATTGGTTATTTTCTGGGATTATAAAATAGTCCTATAAACAATGAAACTAAAATTTTATGATGAAACTATTAAAATGAGGTGTTGGCTTATAAGCATCTTATTTTATATATCAAAATACTCAGTGGAAGTTTAGTATAATGAGGCAATTCCTTATTCTTTTTTTCTTTAACCCTGAATTGTGGATGAGGCAGAAGTCATAAAACTTAGACATTTTAAATGCAATTATAAATTGTTTGCCCATGTCACAGTAACCTAGGTTTGCATATAAAGTCTGTGTATTATGTTAGAACCTTGACCACCCGTATTTGTTTCCTTTAAGACACAGTCTTACTAAATTGCCCAGGATGGCCTTCAACTTGCAATCCTCTACATTCCCAGCCCTTTTTGTTTTTTATTTTATTTAGAGACAGAGTCTTGGTGAATTGCCCAGTTTCACCCACCCGAGTAGCTGCAATTACAGGTATGCACCACAAAGCCCAAGGATAATCTTTTCTGTATTGTTTTACCCCTTTGAACTTTTTGTAAATAGAATCACATCATATATATTCCATAATGATTTGCTTCTTTCATTCAACTCTGAAATTCATGTTAGTTTTTATTGTAATGTGCTCTATCTATAACACGTTTATTTATTTACCCTTGATAGCATTAGATTATTTCCAGTTTGGAAACATTCTTGTACATAGTTCCTGGAACATGTGCAAGAGGACAAAATGTTCACTTCTATGTATATGAAGACCTCGAAGAGTATGGAGAGAACAGATAGTTCAATAACATGGTTTTTATTCTCTATCAAGGACATTTTTAAGTGAAACTGCTGCTTTAAAATATGAATACATAGTAGTGAACCATCCTAGTGTAGTTTGCTGGTTCAGCCTTGACTTGTGCCAAGACACTACAGCTTCACCCACTTTAGCTTTTGCATTATCACTGCCATGTCAACACAGTGAGATGGGTGAATATACCTTAGTATTAATAGGAAGATAGTTTTGACCTCATAACCTCCCTGAAATGGTTTCCAGATCCTCTGTGGCTCTAAGGATTATTTTTGAGAATCACTGTAATGGAAGACTGAAAATATTCCAGATGTCTAAAAATTAGGGATTGGTTAAATAAATGATGGACTATCCACAAAATGTGGGGGCAGAAATTTAATTTTATTAAAGTTAATGTAAAATATAGTCTTTTAAATACAGTATTTTTCTATTTTAGTGCCTCTGTAGTGAGGAAGTCAACATTTCTTGAAGAAAGTGTGTTGGTTCTGAGTCTTAGTACTTTCATTTAGTTAGTGCCTTTGTGATTAAGAAAGGGGAAGTTGAAAGGCAGAAGGAGGCATTACTGGCTTCTCTGCTGGTCTCAGATTTCTGGACAGCAACTTTAATTTTCACAGTAAAAGGAATAGGCAGTGTCATTAGTCATTTTTATATGTTTTATAATTGTGGAATGGGCCTTCAAATTACCCTCTTCCAGTGGAGTTCATTCCTCATTAGAGATTTCTGATTTATGTTTTTCTTACTTTAAATAACATTGTTTTCTTAATTGAATTGTTTCAGTTTAACTGAAAGAACTTTGAGGTGGTGTATGAAGTTTTTAGGTTGAGGGGCTGAGAATGTAGCTCAGTGGTAAAGTGTTTGCTTAACTTGTGTGAGGCTCTGGATTCTATATTTGGGCGTTGCAAAACGGAAAAACAAAAAATTCAGAGTGAGTAAAGAAAGAGCTGAGTTCTAAGCAGGGTTGAAAGAAAATGTGGGGTTCAGAACCTCAGGCTTCCTGTTAAGACTTAAACATAGATGTCCCTAAATTGTATTATTAATGAGGTCAGACCATTTCTTGTAAGAGGCATTATTGAAGGTAGGATGCTTTGTGCATCTGAGATCTCTCTCTGTGTTATATGGAAACTTAATAATAATGTTGTCTTTAGTAAGGTTTGTTTTCCAAGCCCTGAATTCTAGGGAATGTTTAATGCTTAAAATTTCTTTCCAAATAGCTGGTGTGTTTATTTAAATTTTTATGTAAAATTTTTTTTATTTTTGGGGGGTGATGGGGATCAAACCCATGGTCTCTTGCATGTTAGGCAAGTGTTTTACTACTGAGCCTATATCCCTAACCCCTGCATAAGGTTTTGTTGTTGTTTGTTTCTGTTTTTTTGAGACAGAGTCTCATATGTAGCCAGGACTTGCCTTGAACTGGCAATTCTCTTCCCTCAGCCTCCTGAGTGTTAGGATTATAGTCATGCACCATGATGCCCTGGCTCTTAAAGGTTTTAAAACTTAGAAAATATATGTATATTAAAAATATAAAGAAAAATAATATGTAAATTTTAGATTTAAATTAGGAATATTCTAATGTTACTTGTGTTTTAGTTTGAGGGGCAACTTAAAACAGTTTGTACTTAAAAATAAGATATGTTGTGGAAATCATTACATTCAAAATGATTTTTTGGTATAAACATTTTAAACTGGACATTTAATTTATGGATTTGAGAGAAATGTGTATATTTTTATAGAATAATTTATAATCTCTTAGCCTTAGAAATAAACCAAAAGGAAGGTATAAATCTTACCTGATCTTGGTAGAATAGAACAGCTTGCACATCATTGTTAGCATACTAGATTGTTGGGTAGGTGGTGGATAGTAGATACTCCACAACTGCTCTCAGTGTTTTCTCACCACTTGAGGTCATTCCACTAAACATTGGAGTCAGAGGCTGTAAGACAGAGATCTAAAATGTATAGAAATAGACTTAAGTCCCCCTTCCTTCAGATTCAGGGAATACTCAGTCCTTATTCTCTAGCTATTGGGACAACTGAGAGAATACGTTTGTGAGAACAGAAACACACTAAAGACACACTAGGAAGGCACTGATAATTCTTATGCACTTTAAAACAATGAGCTAGATCTTTCTATGTGAAAATACTAAGGGAAATGGTATTTTCTTTCCAAGTCACTCATTTAAAAAATCTCATTTTGGAAGCATAGTGCCATGCTTAAAATTATTTGGGTATGTTATGTTCTGTTTAGGAAAGATGGACAAGAAAGCTCCACATAGGTTATATGTGCAGTAAAATAAGAGATATTTAGAACATAGACCTGGAATGGAATTACACTAAAGCCTGGTAAAATTACAATACTGTAGCTTAAATTTTAGCTTTGGTAAGACCAGTATGGAGACGGTAACTGCACTTTGCCTAGGTCCATGTAGAATATGAATTAAGGTCTTTTTTTGGGCGAGGGGGTGGGGGGGTGGTACCGGGGATCGAACTCAGGACCTTGAGCTTGGAAGGCATGCATGGTGCCACTGAGCTGAATTCCTGGCCTTATGGTCATTCTTAGTTTAGGAGGCAGGTAGGCATGATGAAAAGTGTCTCTGTTTTAATTGTAATTAATTGGAAGTTTGCTTAAAATGGCTTGAAATAGAGGATTCACTCTATTCACTGAGAATAGATTCTATGTTTTGTTATAATTAATAGTTCTCTCTCTGTGTGTGTATATATATATATATATATATATATATGAATAAGTAACAAGCCAAATTTTGGACATATAAAGAAGTGAGCAAGGGAGTTAAGATAGTCTGGGGTGACACATACTATAATCCCGAAAGAGTGCTGACAAGATGTAAAATAATGTAAAAATAACCAGAGATCAGTTTCCAGTCCTGCTTTGTTGAGAGTCTGTGTGTGTGTATTTTTTTTGTTGTTGCTGTTGTAATTATCTGTTTTGATAGGTAATGGTGGGTTGGAAAGGGAATCCTCACATAACTTAGCTGGGTAAAATAGTTCGAAGGTATGTTCAGTTGTTCAGACATTGCTTTTTATTCAGTTGTGGGTTTTCAAATTTTCTGTTGTATGGCATTTACTCCTAAGAATACTGCAAAGGACCATAATAATGAGTTTTTGTCTGATTATTGAATCTTACATTCCAACACCAATATACTTTTATTGGCTCTTGTTTCATAAACACTGTTCACCATTCATATGTTTCTGATACCATACTTTGATATATTTTCACATAAACTATTGGACTATTTATAAAACAAAATTTAAAGATGTAGCAGAGAAGACAGGAAATACTTGACATTTGAATGCCGTATCTTATTCTTTGCTTCCTGTCAGTTAAACCACGATGAGAGGAACAGAGACACAGATGTACAGTTGCTGCTTTAATTTCTCATCAAGGAAACCAGTTAAGCAGAAAACTTACTTTATTAAACTTTTGAAACTTTTTGACTCTAGGGATGTTGTAGGCTTGTTTTGTATTGTATCAGTTATAAGGACTATGGTGGCAATTAGATGTTTGATATAGGATCTAACAGGAAAATACAGCTTTTACATATTAAAAAGGTGTTTCCTTCTGTGGCATTTTTACAGATGGTAGAAGATTGCCATTTAAATTTGCACATATGGAATACATTCAGTATAAAAAGATAAGCTAATATTGAAATTTTAGTATTTTTATATATTGGAATATCTGGATTCTTTAAAACTTTTAAAGCATTTTATGTTTTATAACGTATACTTTTATTAGACACAACTTTAAAATGAAAGATGAGATGGAAAGTTATAAAGATGAAATGGAAAGTCTTGTATTACAGAAAATACAATTAGTAAATGAAAGAATTTTGGCTTAGATCCTATGCCCTTTTAGGAAAAAGTTTGTTTTCATTAAATTACTATTTTACCTATTTCTGAGTGATTTAAACTTTTAGAGATACCTTTGTTCATTCTGCCTAGAATGTCCCCTTCTCTTTCCTTCTGGTCTCTATATTTGAAAAAGAATAAGTGCTACTTATCTTTTAAGGAATAATTCATATATCACTTTCTTTTAAAATTTTGACATGTTCTAACAGGTATTTATCCCTTTCTATTCCTGTTTGTATATTTTTCTTTTTTAGGCAATGAGCTACTTAAGGGCAAAGATCATGCCTTATTTATATTTATTTTTGTATAGATACTACCAAGCATGTAATTGATTTCCTAGGTGCTTATTGCTAGGAATAAATACATGCTTTATATCTTCATTCTGGAATAAATAAGCCGATTAAAAACTATAATGTGACTCTTAAGTTGCCTCTGTGGTTTAATTATAAGAAATAATTTTATTATAAGGTTTATATACTTCTCCAGCTATACCGTTGTATTTGTTATTTATGAAAATTGAATTATCTTGATGACATTATTGGTATTTACATCCTAGTTAAAATTGGTGACTGTATATCAGTCCACCAAAAAATGTAGCTGAGAATGGCTTTGTAATGTTGAGCATCAACAATTTTTTACTCTTAGCTATAGATTAATTTGGAAAAATGTCTAGTTCTTCATTATAGTTTTGATTTCTCCACTGAGGAAAAAAAATAATTTGCTTTAACTGCTTTTTTCTTGTTCCTATATTATTTTCTGTTGTCTCTACATCTTAGATCCTCCATGATTTTTAATTGCATTTAATTGTATTAATTGCAGTCTTACTACTGTTAACCTGGCAAGAATTTTCTCAAGTAGGTCCAGACTTGTCTGTTCTATGAATATATTATAAAGTTTATATATTAACAGTTTCTCTAGTTGAAAACTTATAAGGTTACAGCCCTTCTTTTAAAACATCAGATTTAAATAGTAAAAGTCACATCTAAGGATTCAAATTTGTTTTTTAAAGATTGAAGGAAACATGGAGCTAAATGAATTTAATTTTTAAGGAGTTTAGCAAGAACCAACCAAATAGTTCTTTTGTTTATTAAAACTTGGCTCTAGCTAGACTGGTGGAAAATAATTTAAGGGTTGAGTGTTCTTTTTATGTGTAGACTCTCTTTTTTGTGTCATTTGTTGGGGTTGTTGGTTTATGTCTGTATGAATCAGAAAATATATGTAGTATGTCACTTTGAGGATGGTGAAGCCTAGCTTAACAGCCGTTGGTTCTGGGAGGTGAGTGTATCATGTAAAAATTCTATTAATGCTTAAACATGAATCCATCTTTTACCATTTTAACAAGTTTTAGTTTCTTTCTGTCTCTGTCTCTCTCTTTTTAGGGGTGGGGATAGAACTGAGCATTGAACCCTGGAACTCTGTACCACTGAGCTACATGCCTAGCCCCTTTTATTTTGAGATAGCATCTTGCTAAGTTGCCCAGGCTGGCCTCAAACCTGTGATCCTCCTGCCTTGGCCTCCTGAGAAGCCAAGATTCCAGGTGTGAGCCACTATGTCTGGCAGTAAATATTTTTTTATTGGTGGCACATGCCTGTAATCCCAGCACTTGGAAGGCTGAGGCCGGAGAATCTCTGGGAGTTCAAGGCCAGCCAGGGCTACATAGTGAGTTCAAGGGCAGCCTGAGCTGCATATCAATTCTCTGTCTCAAAAAAACAACAAAGGAAAGAAAGAAAATGTTCTGTGATCTTTTGTCCTAATCTGACTTTTAACAGCAAGATACTCTACATATTCTCTCAAATTATGTTCATTAATAACACGTAGAAAAATTTATTACATATCTTTTTACTTTCAAGTAGTTTATAATCTTTTTTTTTTCCGTACTGGGGATTGAACTCGGGACCTTGTGTTTGGCGAGGCAGGCACAGCGTCACTGAGCTAAATACCCGGCCCTAAGTAGCTTATAATCTTAAAAGGTAGGGCACGGTAAATGAGAATAAGTGTTGTACCTGTTTCTGCTGTAGCATATTGTGATGACTTGTATTTATCTTATTTGATGGATTACATTTGCCTTTAATGGGGCAGAGGTGGGGGAGGTCTTTCTTAACCACTTCTCTTCCTTTCTCCACCAGTCACTGGCAGATTTTTCTCTAAGAAGTGCTTGGTGAATAGATAAAAGAATACAGGTAGTACTAATATGACTCTGAGGATCATGTAGTGTATAGGGCAAGACAATACAGAGAGAATATTCTCTTTTCCCCCAAAGCATTTATATTGGTAAAGGAGGTGCATTTATGAATCTTTTGTTGTAAATTTCAGATTAAAGTCAGATTAAAAATAAAATATAGGGGCCAAGGATGTAACTCAGTGGTGCCATACCTGCCTGGCAAGCACAAGGTCCTGAGTTTGATTCCCAGTACTGGATAAAAAATAAATAAATAAATATAATATAAACGGAGACCCTGAGATTACTTCTAGACAAATACTTTACTTGGAACAGTCTGCCTTTGAATTTATCTATATCTATGTTTGTACCCTTTTTATTGTATGTGGTCACACATGATCTGAAAGGTGAGCACTTTTTCTCCATAACTCTTTTTTTTGTACTGGGGATCAAACTCAGGACCTTATGCTTGTGAGGCAAGCGTGGCGCCACTGAGCTAAATCCCTGTTCCTCTCTATAACTCTTAATCCTTTCTTAGTGTAGGGCAGGTCATATTTTCTTGGTTCAGTTGTCAGGGGTTGTGGTGTACCTGGGTGATAGACATTAAAGGAGAGTGGAAGAACTTCTTATGCCTGGGTTGTAAGGTAAGAGCCTATACTGCCCGACAGTCCCACATTTTAAAAGCAGAATATTTTGAGGGAGAACATAATGTGCTTGAGATCACTAGATTATAAACCGTATAAGGGCAGAAATTTTGGTCATTGTTCACTGCTGTATTCCCAGCACCTAGAGAGGGGTCTGGCACATTGCAGGTGGTCAGTGGGTATTTGTTGAATGGATGAGTAGATGAATGAGCTTGAACTGAAGTTGAATGTGGGTTTAAGTCTCCATTCTACCTCCGAATACTTTTGAGTATTTCTTGACAAATCTTTGTCATGGACTGTCTGTATAAGATCTGGGAGTACAGTGCTGACCATGACATCATTTATTTGGTTGGCTGTCTCAATCTTGGTACCCTCATATGTATATGTAAAGGGAGGTATTACTAATGCAAAGGCTAAGAAATAAAGTATTTAGCATAGGACCTGACATATAAATAGTAGCTATTATTTTCCGATTCATTATCCTTTCTTTCCTAATCTCCTGGAGGAAGTCTCAAATGTTTCGTATGTGCAAGAATGTTAGTTGTTATTGGAAAGGTTCATGGACTAAGTAAAGCAGTGTATATCTTTTGCTTTGTAAACTGTAAAGCACTTATTAGATATTAGGTACGATTAACAAATGATAATATAAATGAACTTTATTGTGCTATAGTACAATTTCTAAATGTGTCTTATGCTGAAGTATTGTTTTAAAAATCTAGTAAGTGCCTGTTATCTCTCCTAAGACACATTTGAATTCTTGAACTTTCCAAGAGAAAGCAAAGCTATAAGCAGAAAACACCTCTAACAAAGAACCAGGTTTAAATGCAGTTTCACTTGGTCAAAATAATCATTTTCACAGGAGCATCTTCTAAACATCACCCTGGAAGAAAGTAAAGATTTCTTGAATGGTGGTGATAGCAGTCTCTGCAAGTGACTAAGAAATTTGAATTTGTCATGAATATCACATCTTTCTTCATTAAATAACAAGGTCAACACCATCTATTCAAAATATTTTATACTAAATGAAAAGATACATTCATGCATAGATGCAATAGATGATATATTCAGAGTTTCACTGGTATCCAAATGAATGAAAGGTAGTTTTGATGTTCAGTTGAATAACTTGTAAGAAAAGCTGCAGTAATGAGTCATAGTTTTTGAAAAATCTTGTCATGTTTCTGTTTCTCCTCTCTTAGGCAAAGAACAAAATATGGAGTTAGATCAGTTAAGTGATTTTTATTTTTCAAAGAATGTTACCATATCCTAGGAAGTTTGAAACCATTATTGAAAATCTTTATTATAATAAAGTAATTAATGAAGAATTTAAGGAGGGCAGTGTACATATTAGTGACCTACGACTATTAGTCAAGCTGTGGAATGTTTGTTTCAGCTGTTCTCATCATTTTTGGATGATACTTCCCAGACCCCCTTAATGTGACTTGCATTGGGTTTTGTAATCATGTTCTATTGTTTAAACCATATGTGAAAACCTTCAGGACCTTCTGAAAACATGTGGTATTGACCAGCTTTATTAACAATTAAATACTGTCTTGTAGAGTTTAGTTTTATCTTTGTCTTGGTTTCTGAACTAGGTTGTAGGATTCATGGGAACAAGGACCATGTGTCATTCCTTTATTTTCTGCAATGCGGATTTAGGAGAAACACAATCAATATTCATGAACTTTTTACCTCTCAGTCAATCAACAGCAGAGATGCCTCTGAATGTAGATGTTTGGGATCTTTTTATTGTCTCCCTCTCTCTATTTATAAATGTAATGAAAGTGTTTCCTACTGGAGAAAATATCTTGCCAGGATCATGATGCACTTTAGTTAACAGTAACTCAAATTGATTCATATGATTTACGAATTGATTGAAAAATTATATTATGAAAGGTGAAAGACCTAAAATTTTAACTGTTTTACATATGAAATATATATGAAATAAATCTTCAGTTACTTAGTAGTACTTAAAGTTGCTTCTAAGATTCACACAACAGTAAAGCAAAGTTATATGATAATTTATGAAGTATCTATATATATATATTTTTTGGTACTGGGGATCGAACTTGGGACCTTGTGCTTATGAGGCAGGTGCTGGAACCACTGAGCTAAATCCCCGGCCTGAAGTATCTATATTTTAAATATAGATTTTATAATACTAAGCTCATGTTCTTCTGCTTTGTAATTTCTCATCTTGAGGTTTTGCTCCTGTACTTTGGGGATGCATTGAGTTTAGAAGCTTAGGTGGATGCCATACAGTTATAAGGATGATTATAAGAAAAATGATATTTTAAATTTCCTAACATGGAATATTAGAATGTTTTTTATAACCAAACTTTAAAAAATAGGATTCTATTAAAGAGAAAAATCTGTATTATGAAAACAGTAGGTTGGTCATTCAGAGTCTTTTCACACAAGAGAAGGAAATTTTGTGCACAGGGATCTAAAAGTCTTAAAGGCTGGTTGTGGTGGTGCACGCCTGTAATCCCAGCACTTGGGAGGCTGAGGCAAGATTATCACTGAATTTGAAGTCAGCCTGAACTGTATAGTTAGACCTTGTCTTATAAATAAATAAATGTCTTTCAGATTTGTTGATAACTTGGAAACACATGGAAATGTTTTGAATTCCTTGGAGTATATATCTTTAAGTATGGTGGCAAGTTTTTTTATTTGGAGGGGGGTGTTGGTCTTGCTATCTAATTCACGCTGCCTTGAACTCACTATGTAGCCCAGGTTGGCCTCAAACTCTTGGTAATCCTCTTGCCTCAGCCTCAAGAATTGTACTGTGACTTGGAGTAGGATTGTAAGAAGTGACAGGAATATAAAGTGATTGTCAGAGAGTATGTGGAAAGATGTGGATTGAGCTTGGCAGTGGGCACAGACAGCCTGGCAAAGTGGGTGGTTGGTGGGATCAAAACAGGGCAGATTTTGTTTGGCTTCTTTAATTGTAGGGTGGATTGGGGGAAATGGGTAAGTGAAAAATGCAGAAATACTGGAACATATGTTTTTGAGGTATAGTTGCTATAATATATAGTTGCTATAATTGGGATCTTGAATGTCATCCAAGGGCCCATGTGTTAAAAGCTTGAACCTCAGCCCATGGTGCTATTAGGAGGTGGTAGAATCTTTAGAAGGCTGGGCCAGTAGAAGAAAGTAAGGTTATTGGCAGTGCACTCCTGAAGGAGATATGTGTAGGGCTGGGGATTTATCTCAGTGGTTCCGCTGCCTGCCTCGCAAGGGCAAGGTCCTGAGTTTGATCCCTGGTACCAGAAAAGAAAAGAAAAGAAGGAAGGAAGGAAGGAAGGAGCGAGCTATACCTATTTGGACCCCAGCCCTTCTTTCTCTTTTGCTTCCTGCCTCCCATGAGGCAGGCAGGTTACTCCATTCCATGCTCCCTGCCATGATGTGCTGTCTTACCACAGGTGCCAATACAATAGGCCCAAGAAATCATGGACTAAAACTATGAGCCAAATAAACCTTTCCTCCTTAAAAGCTGGTTTATCTCAGGTATTTGTTACAGTAACTGAAAGCTGACTAACAGTATTGAAGAATAATAAAGTTGTGATAGAGGTATACTTAAAAATACTTCTTAAAGGGCCAGGGATTTAGCTCAGTGGTTCCAGTGCTTGCTTCAAAAGCGCAAGGACCCGAGTTCAATCCCCAGTACCAAAAAAAAAAAACTTCTTAAAGATCAATTTTATATTTATCATAAAATTGAGAGGAAGGTACACATATCTACCATGTACCACACAGGGATAGATTCACCCATTATCAACATTCCCCCACCAGAGTAGTGCATTTGTTATAATTTATGCATCTATATTGCTATCTCCCAAAGTCCATAGTTTACTTTTAAGATTCACTTGCGGTGTTATACATTCAGTGAGTTTGGACAACTGTCAGTGATATACATTTAAGTTTCATCCATGTTTTTTTGGGCTTAATGGCTCATTTCTCCTTTTCCCCTCCTCTACCCTTCCCCTCCCTTTCTCTTCTTCTTTTTTTTTTTTTTTTTGTGGGTTTTTTGGTACCAGGTATTGAACTCAGGACCTTGTGCTTGGGAGGGAGTCAGGTTACCACTGAGCTAAATCCCTAGCCCCTCCTACTTTCCTCTTATTGCAGTACTAGGCATGGAACCTAGGGCCTTGTGCTGAGTGTTCTGCTGCTGAACCATGTTCCCAGGCCTTTTTTATTTTGAGATAAGGTCTTGCTAGGTCACTTAGTTGCCCCGGCTGAGCCCAAACTTGTGGTCTTCCTGCCTCAGCCTTCCAGAGTGAGTGCTGGGATTACAGGCTTGTGCCACCATGTCTGGCTCCATCATCATCCTCAAGTTCATCATCATTGAGCTATATAGGGTCATACTGAGTTGCTCAGAATGGCCTTGAACTTTTTTTATTTTGTTTTGTTTTGAGACAGGGTCTCAGTTCCAGCTGGCCTTGAACTTGTGGCAGTCTTCCTTCAGCCTTCCAAATTGTAGGGATTGCAAATGTGCTTCCTCTGGCAGCTCATTTCTTTTTAGTGCTGAATAATACTCCATTCTTTGCATGTCTCACAGTTTATGCATTCTCCTACTGAAGTATGTTTTTATTACTTTGAATATTGGACAGTATGATTGAACTCAGGATCTTGTGCTTGCGAGGCAGGCAGCAGCACCACTGAGCTAAATTCCTGGCCCTGAATAAAGTTTTTATAGATTTTTGTATGCATATTTTTTTGTGGACATAAGTTTTCAGCTTTTTAGGAGGTGAATACATTGTGTTGTAAGAATATGTTAGTTTTGTAAGAAACTACCAAAGTGTGTTCCAAAGTGGCCGTATCATTTTGCATTTCAACCAGCAGTGAGAGTTCCTATTGTCCCACATCTGTGCTAGTGTTTGGTGTTATCAGTGTTTTGAATTTGCGACATTTAAAAAGGTATGTAATAGTTATCTCATCATTTTAGTTTGTTTTTCCCTGATGACATAGGATCTGGACTATGTTTCATATGCATCTTAGTCAGCTTTCCCATTGCTGGAATGAAATACCTGATTCCCATAACTTAAAAGAAGAGAAGTTTCATTTGGCTTACAGTTTCCAGAGAGAGCAAGGGGTGGAGGGGGGAGGCTCACCTCTGAACAGCGCGTTAAGCATGAATCCACTGATGAGAATAGTGCCTCCATGATCCAATCACCTTCCCAACACATGAGACTTCTAAGGACTATTTTAGATCTCAACCATAACATATGCTTATTGTATATCCTCTTTTTGGGGGGGCAGGTAACTGAGAATTGGACCCAGGGCCTCATACATTTAAGCATTCTACCACTGAGTACATCTCTAGCCCCCTTCCACATTATTTTTTTAAATTTTGAGACAGGTGAAGTTCCCCAGGCTGGCCTCCTGCTAGTGATCCTCCTGCCTCAGCCTCCTGAGTAGCTAGGATTATGGGTGTGTGTTACTATTCCTGGTTATTGTGTATCTTTCATATGTTTATCTGTATTTCTTTGGTAAAATGTCAGTTAAGGTCTTTTGGATCATTTTTAAGTTGGGTTGTTTGTTTCCTTCTAAGTTTTAATTTTTTTGTTAACTTTTAAGAGGTCTTTACATATTTTTTTGTCTTTTAGCAGGTGTGTTCTGTACAAATATTTTCTCCCACGGTGTGACCTTTCTTATTTTCTTGTCATTGTCTTTCACAGAACAGAAATATTTAATTTTAATAAAATCCAGGTTATCAATTCTTTCTTTCATGGATTGTACCTTGAGTGTCATATCTTTCACCAGCAAATCATAGTCATCTAGATTTCCTCTAGAAGTTCTATAGTATAACATTTTACATTCAGATCTGTGATACAGCTTGAATTAATGTTCGGAAAGTGTTTTGATTCTGTCCAGATTCAGTTTTTGCATGTATATGTTCAGTTGTTCAAGGACTGTTTGTTGAAAAGACTACCCTTTCTTCATTATATTGCCTTTATTCTTTTGTCAAAGGTCAGTTGACTATTTAAGTGAATCTCTTTCTGAGCTTTTATTCTATTCCATAGAGGTATTTGTTCCATTGAACTATAGCTTACAGGCCGGGGATTTAGCTTAGTGGTTCCGGTGCCTGCCTCACAAGCACAAGGTCCTGAGTTCAATCCCCGGTACCCGCCCCCCCCCCCCCCAAGAACTATAGTTTACTGTAGCTTTTCCCTTTCTAGTCAGCATATTCAGATTGTGTCTTGCAAATCTGACTAGTTTCCTCACACCTTTGCCACATCATGAATAGCTATTTCTTTTTCATTAAGCTTATTGGTACATTTTAGGTATACAGTACAGTTACATTCATCATTGAGTTCTTGTTCCTTTATATGATGTATCTTGGTTCTTATTTTTTCCCCATTCCCCTGCCCTCCCTTCCCTATTTACAAAGACTTTGTTTCCATTTTTTTCCTTTTCTCGTATTTTTTCTTTTCCCTTTTCTTTCCCCTACCCCTTCCACTTCCCCTACTCCTTTAGACCTTTTCTTCCTATTTCACAATATCAGTTATACATTTTGATCCTTATTTACACTTTTCGTTTTTCACACCAGAGAAACTATTTGGTATTTACATATGTGTGTCCTATTTATTTCACTGAAGAGTATGGCCTCAATGTGCATCCACTTAGCTATAAATGTCTCTAGTTTATGAATAGCTATTTAACTTGCTTATTGCCTGGAGTTTTCCAATAAGTAGTGGAAGCCATGATAAATTTTAAATAGAGAAATAAATCATATTTTTGTTTTTGGTGATTGTCTTCGTTTTGGTGATCTGTTCCAGGCTGAAAAACTTCTAGAGGGGAGCTAGAATAATGTTGGTAAGGGTCAATCAAATGGTATATGAAGGAGCTATCACTTAACAACACAATCCATGGCCATTGAGTGATTTATATGACTTTAAAATTTTGCTTTGAGTTGATGGTAGGTTTCTTTGTAAGAGTGGATCTTAAAGGAGAATAGTTTCTACCAGAAGATTATTTTGCAATGTGGGCAATGGAGGTAGGGAAGGCAGTCACGTACTAAAATATCCTGGAGGGCCTTTTGAACAATATATCTCTAGCCTTTTCCACTTAGTCATTGCCAGAGTGTAACTCTATTACTGATGGGAATCTGCTATTATTACAGATGGGGAAACTATTGCACTAGAGAATTTTTTTTCCTACCATGAAAGTATTAACTAGGAGGAATAAACAGCCACAGAAGTGAAACAGAATTTCCTTGCATGTTAATTCTTGCCTGTTGGAGAGAAATTTTTTAACTGCCCAAACAGGTTTTGCTGATTAGGAGATTTTAGCATGTTTGTATTCTCTGGCCAGGTGTTTTCTTTTTTTTAAATCAGAGTTCAGATTTAGGTGCTGTATGAAAGAAAGTTCCCTAAGTTAATTTGCATAATAAGTTTATGATATTTGATAAAAACTTTCAGCCTTTTTGAGACAGGAATGGAGTTTTCATAAACTTTTTTATAAACAGAGTTAAAGCTATGTCAGATTACTTTTGGGTACTTCCCTTTCAGTTTTAAATTCTCTTTGTTTTTGAAACATACTCAGAAAAGGAGTTAATCTTGAGACCACAGGTATGTACAGGTCTAGGTATGTGATCTGTTTGGCTGTTTTGTAAGGTGTTATAAATGCTGCCTGAGTGTAATCTGACACCAGGTAAGTCCCAAGTGGCCAATGATGGAAAGTGAAGAACTATGTGAAAAAACTGGAATTTCAGGTCTGGGCAGTAATTGTGGCTTGCCCTCAGTCATGGAACTGTTCCTGAGTGTCAGCAAAAAGGCAAAGCAGCCTGTTTGGCATGGAGCCCTCAGCCTGATTCATATTGTCTCTGTATCACACAACCCCCTTTTCTTTCTCTGTGTCCTTCTCCTATATGCCTGAATCTAAGGTGAGCTTGATCAAGATTGTGAAGATTTATTTCATCTTTGTATATGCCATCAGAAATCTGAGACTTTATAAACAAAAAACAAAAACTCATCAATTTGTGCTTCATTTACATGAAATAAAATTATACTTTCAATAAAGTTAGGTATAGTTATGGATTGTCTAGTATACTCAAGGCTCTGCATTTAATTCTTAGTACTGCAAAAAACAAAAACAGAAACAAAAAGCAAATAGACATTGGTATGTCACTCACCTCTGCATCACATCCTCCTGTTAAAGAATGCCTATTTTTTCTGTCAATTAAAGAATACCTGCCTGGGTGTAAATGAGGACCAAAATGTATAATAGATATTGTGAAATAGGAAGAAAATGTTCAAAGGAGAAGGGAAACTATGGAGGGGGAAGCGGGGGAAAGGAAAGATGGAAAGACAAATGAGAAAAGAAGGAAAAAATGGAAACAAAGCTTTTGTAAATAGGGAAGGGTGGAGAGGTAGAAAGGAGGGAAGGGGAATGGGAAAAAATAAGAACAAGATATGTCATGTACAGGTACAAATTCCCTATGATGATTGTGGTCATAATGCATACCTAAAATGTACCAATAAATTTAATTTTAAAAATACCTGAGTGTGGTGGCACATGCCTGTAATCCTATCACTCAGGAGACTGGGGCAGGAGGATTGCCATGACCTGGGCTACATAATGAGTTCAGGGCCAACCTGGACTGCATTTTGAGGCCCTGTGTCAAAAAAAAAGAGAATACCTAATTTTAGGTAGTTATGCTGGTTAGTTACTTAAAAAAGATAATTGAGAAGCTGGGATTATGGCTCAGAGGTAGAATGCTTGCTTAGCAGAATCACAAAAGTAAGTGAGTAAACAATACATGGTTATATTTGTAAATTAAAGAAACTATTTTTAAAGTGCTGCTGGAGATCAAACCTAAAGAGCCTTGTGCATAGTAGGCAAGTACTCTACCATTGAGCTAAATCCCTAACCCCTAGAGACATATTTTAAAATTTTTTCTAAACTTTTTTCAATTCCTTGAATATTTGAAACAAAAAGATTAGGGTGTAGAATTTTCTTTTCGAATTATGAGAATATTGAATGCAGTAAGGAATGATTTAGTCACTTTGTGATGTTAACTTTTTTTTTCCATTTTGTGTATAACTTGGTATGGAAAGAGCTTTTTAATGAGATTTATTTTAAAATTACTGTTCTTTTCTCTGCTCTTATTCAGCAGGATCTGAGGGACCATTACTGTCCTTGTTTGGGGAAGTTCAAATCTGATTACTTGACTAACTACAGTGTGGTGTTTTTCATAATTGTTTTCTCCATATCCACATTTTTGATGTAAATCATACTACATTTAAAGAACTGGAAAGAAAAGTGTCAGTAAAAAATATTTCAAACCTTTTTTTTAATTTCAAACTATTTTAATGAGTTAATGGGTTATGGTTAGTCTTATGAAAAGGCTTATAAGTGTTTCCTTTTCATTTTTTGGGCTGAGTGAACGTGTAAAGTGAGATGGTATGATAATGGTAGAATTGGGAATGAATATTAGTAAAACTAAGATTTAAAGAAATGATGGAGAAATCTACAAACCCCTCTTCTTCAGTTGTTCCAGATAAATATATGGTTGAAAATAATCTATGCCATCTCCTGGAAATCAAATCTCTCCTTCAAGTGTCTTACCAGTTTTACATAATTAGCACATCACAGGGAAAACAAAAAAAATCCTAGCTGCTCTCAAAGAAGTAGCAAATACAGAAGATTCTTCTGTGAGTGGCTGCTTGTACAGATCAAAGGGCAATACAAAACTATGGGAGCAGGGAAGAAAATGATCTATTGTAAGTATCAAAAGGTTGCATAAAATATTATATAAAAGCATTTTGGAGTATGGTAAGGCACTTTTGTTGCAGATATTTATGTAAGAGACTTCTTTTTGGCTTTCAATTAGTACATAGTAGGGCTTGAACCCAGGGCCTCATGCATGCAAGCCAAGGGCTCTATTGCTGCATTACATATCCAGCTCATTTTTATTTTTTATTATGTAACGGATTTCTAAATTTTCCAGATATTCTACAGAAAAATATTAATGAAGTTCTGTTAATATAGATACAGGGGCTAGTGCATATACTAGTTGGATTTAAGATTTTGGAAAATTGATTTTCATGTCAGCTTTTCCCCCAAACTTGTCCCTTTAACATTATTAGGAAATAGGGCTGGGGATTTAGCTCAGTGGTTCTGCTGCCTGCCTTGCAAACATAGGGACCAGAGTTTGATCCGCGGTACCCAAAAAAAAGGAAATTGGTGTCCGTCTTTTGTTTGAAATCAGCTTTCTTTTTGAAATATTTGTACTAAAATTATAAATGCTATTTCAAAGAACTAGATGTTATTTAATATGATTATTTTTGTATCATCGTCTTATGTCATATTTATGTTTATTACCATTTCATACAGTATTTAATTACTCACTAATTTAGTTTTTGCTCAGTCAACTCAGTTCCAACCCAGTGGCTTCCCATTCTCACCCACTCCTAAATTAATTTTTTACATTTACTTTTGTTAATAGTGGTAACTTTTTTATATATATATAGAACCATCTTTGGCAGACATTTTTAAAGCATGTTTCCCTCAGCTATGAAATTGTTTTTGCTCTTAAGTTGTTTCTGTTTTTCTACTATTATAAAGTGCAGTTCTTTGCATGTTCTAATTTGCCATGACGTGGTTAAGTGCTGTTTCCTTCCTGTTGGCTTACAAGCCTGTCCTAGAGATAAGGGTACATTTCAGTGCATTAAAAAAGAAGTCACTGAAGACAGGCTTAAGCATGGTAACTCTTAAAGCATTCTACCTATCAGAATCCTTTTAAGGAACAGAAAAAGTGGGCTTTAATTTCTGCTTATTTTTAAAATCTCTTACAATAGTATGTACTAAATTTTAAATTCATTAGGTTTTAAATTCTTACATTTATCAGGCCTAACAAGGATGCTGTCTGAATGCTTCTATTAAGGGCAAAAATATATATTATGAAATTACTCATAGACTAATAATTTTTTGTAGGTGGTTTACTGGATTAATGGAAAGCAGAAAATTATTTATATGTCCATTATTGCAGTTGCAAACCTTGTTATTAACGCTGCATTTTTTTTTTTAAAGTACTTTAAAGTTTAACTGAGAGAAGGAGAAAATCTCTTCATTTTCAAAAGTAAGAGTGCTCTTAGCAGGAATGAAGTCTTCAAGGAAAATATGTATCTAAAAAAATAAGTATCTAAAAATATATCTAAACGATAAGTCTGTATTTGTTGGTCATGTTGATTTTATTTAGAAACTATAGCAAACTCATTGGAAATACTGTGCACTATATCAGTTATGTTTTAAATGGGTGGTTGTTTCTTCACAATGAATTTAATGTTTTATTTTTCAGGTCAAAAAGCTTAAGAGAAGAAAAAGTTTAGAAAAAATTGGCACTGTTTGCTTAGGATATCTGTGAACCAAGAAAATCTGAAGAACCTTCTTTAAAGAACACCTTGGGTATATAGTAATTTCACGGACTTGGCTGAGAGGTTTTACCCAAATTTGTCAGTGGACTCTGCTACCTGGTCCTTGAACCTGTTTGGAATTTTTTTCTCATGTGGATCTAAGAGGAATGCTTTATTATGGCTGCTGTTGTCCAACAGAACGACCTAGTATTTGAATTTGCTAGTAACGTCATGGAGGATGAACAACAGGTATGAGACTTAGAGAAAACTGGATTTTAATAAACTTGCTGTGTTTTTTCATTTGCAACAGAAAATTACTTTAAAAGAAATGTAAATATTTGGAGGCAATTTATGCTCTTATATTTTAAGTGCCAATTAATTCATTAAGTATAAATTTTATCCTTAGCTTTGATGTGGTAATAAGTAATACTTTGGGGTCTAGCTTGTTTTTTATTGTTGTTGTCATTGTTGCTTTGCTTTTTTTTTTTTTAAATTACACTTAACAGTAAATGGCTTATTACTTAACAGTAAATGCCTAATTTTTCAATTGAAAAATTCTAGAAAACATAATAAATGTTAATGTACATTATTAATGTTTATAGTTGTGTGCTATTTCTTCAAGCAGATGAAGTGATATTAGCAGTCCCATAATCACACATCTTTTCAGTCCAAAGCATGTGACTCTGAGGAAGTTACTTAACTTCTCTAGATCTGGATTTCATCATCTGTAGGAGAATTTCTAAATCAGCTTTCATTGAATTTATATATGATATGCCAATTACTGTTTTCCAAATGCTAAAGAAATCTAAGAGATATTTCATAAAGGATTTCAGTTTAATTCCAGCCCCTGCATAACTTCCTCCAAGGGCTAGGAGTATTTGAGACTTTCTAATTTATTTCATTTTAAACAGGTTATGTGGGGAATGTAAGATATGATGTGGGAGAAATAGAGTGTTGGATGTCCAATCAATTTACTAGGAAAAATATTTTGAGAACCAATACGTTTAAAATATGTCTAATAAAAGTTGATTTATATGTTGAAATAAACCTAACCCTAAATATTTAACTTTAATAGGCCAATTTTGTCATGCTTTTATTATAGATATAGTTACTGTAAATAATGAAAGTGATTCTCAGCTTTGTCAAGACATTATAATTTCTTAGTTGTTTGTAACGTTCATTGAAGTGGCAGAATAAAAAGTTTATAAATAAACCCCCAACAGGGGAGAATTTAGATTAACTTGTTCTAAAATCAAGATGAGCTTCAACTACGAAGGAAAAATTTTAAGGGAGAAGATTGTCTGGTCCCAACTAAAAAATACTGTGATAGTGATAATGGATTCAAACTAGAAACAATAGAAAATATATTTTAGGAGAGGAAAGTGTTTTGAATTTGTTTTAAAACAGGATGTTATGTATCTGTTAAGGTTTGAAAATGTGTATGCTGCCCTCCTAGATGAAAGAGCCTGTGATAGGTCCCCAGGCTTGATGTGGTGAATGTTCATCTCAGGGTGTGGCAGCGGAGGACAGAGCTGTAAGCCACTCACTGGTATTCTTTTATCCCTCTTTTGACTATGAAAAGCGCACTTTACATTATGGTACCATATTTATACATGCATATATGTGGCTTTAAAGTTTTCCGAAACAGTACTTATACACTTAACTACATATGATACACTTGATTTGTCTAGGAGAGGTTATATCTTTGGAAGGGGTACATGGTAATATCAACATGTACATATATGTATTTTCCTTTTTTTTTTTTTTATGTGATACTGGGAACTGAATCCAGGGCCTTCTGCAAGCTAAGCATACTATCATCGAACCACATCACTAGCCCTGCATTTTCTTCAGTTATTTATTTTAATTGAATAAAATGAACCTGTATTGGTTTCTTTTTTGCAGATAATATTATAAGGGCTTTACAAATATCAACCACATGAGGTAAATACTGATATCTTCATTTTATGATGAGGAAATTAAGGCATGAAGAGGTTAAATGACTTCTTGCCCCAAATCATACAGCTAATAAGTAATGTAGACATAATTTGAACCTTAGCAGTTTGACTTTCCCTAATGATATTGTGATGTATATTCCTGCAGTGATGCACAACAATCTTACTGTCTTATAATCAGTGTCAGAATGTTTGAAACTTGGCCATGCTTACAGTTGTTACAGTTCCCATGAGCATGGGAAAAACTTAATTGCTTGGCATAAGGATAGATCTAGTGGTGTCAGTCTTATCATCATCTTGTATAAACTATGGTTCTACCCCCTTGTATTTGCTTGTTAGTTCAATTTATTTTTAATATAGAGTAACAACTTGCCATTTATTAAAAAGTCACTTAATACAAAAAATAGTGAAAATCTCTATCCTCAAAAGAAATGAACATTGTTTTTTGATGTATTTCATATTTTTATTAGTACATGTTTACAGTACATAATGATAACTAATGATTTATCATAGGGAGTTAGACATGTACATAATATATCTTAATTCTTTTTACATTGATGTGTTTTTTTAGATAAAAATGAACTGTATTATGTACAAACTACATGGAGATAGTTTTAAGGTAGAAATGAAATTATGCTAAACTTCTTGGTGACTTGTTTTTACTTCGTGTGTGTATATGTATGTAGGGTTCTGCATCATTTATTTTATTTTATTTTATTTATTTATTTTTTTGGTACCAGAGATCAAACTCAGGTCCTTGCGCTTGCACAGCAGGCGGTGAATCCACTGCATCATTTATTTTTCAGTATGATGAATGGCATGTTACTTTATTTCCCTAGTCCTTGATCATGGCTATTACAAGAATTTTGCTGTTAGTACAATATTGCGGCCAACATCCTTTTTTGGGTTTAGAACAGACCCTGCTAGTGACAGTAATGATTAAGAGCTCAGATATTGAAATCAGAATGCCTTGGTTGAGTACTGGCTCCATTGTTTGGTACCTCTGTGACCTAGGGCAAGTTACTTAATCTCTCTGTGCTTTGATTTCCATATCTACAAAATGAGGTTAAAACCTAAATTATAGGATTTTTCTGAGGATTAAATGAGTTGCTATTTGTAAAATTCTTAGAACCATGCTTGGGAGATAGCTAATATTTACTGAGCACTATCATTTTTCATCACATCTGTGTATGCAAAGGCTGATCAAAAATACTGTGTGTTTAAATTTTAAAAATATTATCACAATAAAAGATACATGGCCATTAATCCCCTGCAAAACATTTCCCCTTGCTTTGGACATGCTTATCCCATCATTCTTGCCGCTTAATGAAGCAGTTCTAGAAGTCCTCTTTCATGTCTTTACCAGCTGTGATTAAAAAAAAAAATGTGATGAATGCTGTTGCTAAGTACCAGCCAACAAAAAAGCAGGCTCATAAAAACATTAAATTGAGACCACTATAACAATGCAGCTAAAGACACTAAGAAGATTTCCAGTACTGCTTCAAAAATTGGCAAGAATGATGGGATAAAAGCAAGATGTGTTCAAAGCATGATTATTTTGAGGACGGTTAATGGCAATATCTTTTAATGTAATAAATTTTTAAAAATTTAAACATTCACCCTGTTTTTCAATCATTCCTCGAATATACAGACTTCAGTTTTGAACTTGATAGTATACTCCATTTCATTAACTGTTTTTATAGTGCCAGTATTACATTGTTTTCATTAATACCATTTATAGATTTGATATCTAATAGGATACTCCCCATTAAGATAGAGTTTTGAATAAATTTTATTAGAGTTAGCTTGTTACATAAACTGTTGTGATTTTTAACTTTTTAAAGTTAAAAAAATTTTGTCTTTTTTTTTATGGTACTGGGGATTGAACTCGGGTCCTTGTGCTTGTGAGGCAGGTGGGCGGAACCACTGAGCTAAATCCCCAGCTAAAATTTTGTCTTTTAAAGAACAGCTTATCTTGTTTTATGATCCCATATTGCTGAAAGCACCAAATTAGAATTATTTCCTGTTTTCGATTATGGTCTAGGTTATATATGTAATAGTCTAGTCTAAAGAAATTGATATTGTCTTATGTCTCTTTGCCAGCACCTTGGTAATTTTCTTTTATATAAATTCCTACTCTTCAAAATGCTTTGAAACTTTTGGGTAGAGATGGTGGGGATTGATGTGGGAAGGGAAATGTCAGCACTGTTGGTGTGGACAGTTTAGAAGTCTGTTCTTGCTGTCAGTTCTAAAGTGGAAATATTTCTAGCTGAGAAAGAAGTACTTATATACAATTTTGAAGTGCTTGTCCTTTTATGTGAAGGTGCTTTAAACAGATGTGTTTGCCTGATAAATGTATAAGAATAAGAAGAAAGCTAAAATCTGTAGATACAAGGTTCTAAACAGAAGAAAACTGGCCACTTATTTAAATATTCCAGAAGTTAATTTAATAAAAAACACCTGGTATTTAAAATTTTTATAATTTTGATATACTTTTTTCAGTTTTTGTTTTTAAAAGTAATATTTTTAGCAAATCATAGTATTTAAGCTTAATAAGAGAAGTTTGGTGACTTGCCTGGAAAAAACGAACAAGTAGAACAAATACTTACAGACTCTTACCGCAGAATGAGAATAGTCTTAGGACTTTCTTTCCTAGGTTATAAGTTGTCCTGCTTTGACTGTTGATTCCTGGAGGTTAAAGGATAACATTGCCTTGTTCTCCTTTTAGAAGTTGCCAAGTGACTTTTTTTATGCAGTGTTTGGGAATCAGTACTCAATGTAGTATCAGGGGTAAAGCCAGAGGGCTGGGGATTCAGAGAATTATAGACATTGACCACTTTGGGACTTCGGGAAAGCTTCACTATGAATGTTACATTTGAATTAGATCTTAAAGGAAGATCAGTGTATTCTATAGATGAAGAAGGGGGGGAGGAGGTGTTTTAGAGCAGTGAAATGCATCAAAACTTAATGGATTTTTCTTGACTGCATGATCAATCTGAACATCTTAGCACTTACAGTTAGAAACTGTTCACAGTGTAACTGACTGGGCCATGTTCTTCTTGCACTACAGTATTTTTCATTTTTGCCAGCCTATCATGTGATTTTCTCAAATGCTTTCCTGCCTTCTTACTGTCTGTTCAGGAATGATATACCACATTTCATACCTATTGTATGTTTAAATTCTAATTATCTTTCAAGTCTTAGAACAAAATCTACTTAGTTCATTCAGTAACTGACCCCAAAAATCATCCACTCATGAATTAACAACTTTATCCTCTTATTCCTGTATCACTTTGTAATGTCACACATTACAAATTTTCCCAAATAGTGCCAAATTACTTGAAGACAGGGTTTGTCATTTTTTTTCCTTTTTCTACTTAATATACCTCTAAGGTGAATCCTTTTTTTCTGTTGTTGCTATTGTTGCAATACTGGGGATTGAACCCAGAACCTCATAAATGTTAGCCAAGTGCTCTACCACTGAGCTACATTCTTAGCTCTATTGATTGAGTCTTCTTAAAAGCTTTTCTTCTTAATCTGTTGATAAAATGATCTGTTTTCTCCTAACTATAGTATATATTTTCTTGAGACCTAATGTTCACATTCTCATTTAGTGTGTGGACATTATGACTATGTCACTACAGCTTCAATACCTGAAACAATCATTTATGGTGTCTGTTTTTCTGGTAATATTGTGGACTATTCTGTTGTACAAGTTTAGTGAAAACCACCTCAAGCACCTTTAAAAAAAAGCTTAAATGGTGAATAAAACAGTTTTCTCAGGTTTTAGTATTATTATTGTTTGGAAAAACTAACATCCCTATAGTTTTCCTATTTCTTAGATTTCTTCGAGCTGTCGGGCATTTTTGATGCTGGTACATTTTGAAAATGAAAGTGTATGTTGTAGATTGAGATGTACATATGAGTGTACAAACCTGTCTTTTCTTTTTCAGCAAGGATGGAAATATTGTTAGGTTAGAGATTAAGTGTTTCTAGTAAAATAGGATAGAAGGAATGAGTTTGATAGTGGTCTGTGTGTGATTTATTACCAGCAATGTGTGGAGGGCTAGAAGTTGGGATATATGATAAAAATGAATGTAGATGATGACAGTGCATAGGCAGGCTCCAGAAACATTCAGGGTGAATTTTACTAGAGTTTATTGAGCATTTTCCTCATGTTTTTAACAGAGATTATCCTACTTAATTTTTACTGCAATCTTAATGAGGGTAGGTCCTCACATTCTCACTTTATAGAGGATTTAAGTGAGGCCCAGGAGAAAAGGAGCAACTTGTCTGTAGTTACATTTCTACTAAGTGAAAAAGTTGGAAATTATAACCACCCTGAGCCTTCACCTATTTGAATTATGCTAGTTCCTGCTACATGTTGTGGTGAAAAAGTAGTTTTAAATTGGAAGAACTGTTTTACTTTGCATTTTAGTCAAAAAAGTGTTATTGATTGTAATTTGTTAGTGTAATTACAGTAGATAAACCATACACTTGACAAAAAAAGGCTGCATATACAGGTATGTTTTATTGTGATATAACTTATCTATTTAAAAGTATAATTTGTTGGTTTTTAGTCTATACACAAAGTTGTGTGTCCATCACTATAGTCAATTTTAGAATATTTTATCACCCCCCAAGTCTGTGTTCATTCACAGTAATGTGTTATTTCTACCTACTGTCCCCTTGCAGCCCCTGGGAACCACAAATCTACTTTCTATCTCTGTATATATGTCCATTCTGGACAATTCATACAACTGGAACCATACAATATGTAGTCTTTTGTGACTGGCTTCTTTCACTTATGTGTTAATGTTTTCAGGGTTTATTCAGGTTGTAGCATGTGTCAGTACTTAATTCTTTTAGTTGCTCAGTGATATTTCATTGTGTGGTTATACCCCATTGTATTTTTCCATTCTGTTTACTTTGCAAAAGAATACTTATTTAAAATGAGATTTGTATTGATAAGTTTTTTTGTTGAAAATAAAATTGGCAACTTCTGTTCTCTCAGAAAGTACTCAGTTGCCTACAGTAGACTTGCTGGGTAAATAAGGAAACTAGTACCTTTCCTGTTGATTCTAAATATACTGTTTTATTTTTAAAAATCACTCATAAATATTTGATGCCTTTGCTATATCTTAGTTTTATTATGTGACTGTAAAAATTTTTGTCACCTTTCTATTTCAATTAACACTATATTATCCATTTGTTTTGGATATGTTTCAATAATGAAGGCGATTTTTGTGAGTTGAATACATATTCATTCAGCTTTTTAATTTAGTTTTTTTATTTTTTCATTTGATAATTAGGAATGGCTGCCTTGATTTCTAGAATATACCAATAAATTTGTCACTCGGGATTTTAAAAAATGCAGCAGATTTATTCTATAGGAGAGCCCTTTCCTGTAACATTATAGCATTTTGTTTGGTTTGATACAGTATGACCTGGCATCATTGATCAGCTTGCCTGTGTGCGCGCGCTCACGCTCTCTCTCTCTCTCTCTCTCTCTCTCTCACGCTCTCTCTCTCTCTCTCTCTGTCTCTCTCTCTGTGCTAGAGATTGAACTCAGGACCTTGTGGTTGTGAGGTAGGCATGGTGCCACTGAACTGAATCCCTGGCCCACTTTCTCCCTCTTTTTTTTGTAGGTCTAATTTCTGTCATTGCCTGTGATGAGCTGGTATGATTTCTCCATTTTGTGAAAGGCTCTCTTGTTGCTAAACTGCCAATATTCAGAAATGTCTTGCCTTATTATATGCTGTGTACAGTCAATCTCTGACTTACAGACATTCAAGTTGTGAACTTTTATAGGTGTACTGTATAAGTTCATAAGTATACTGTATAACACTTACTTTGTTGGAGAGCTGCTGTGATAAAAACAGCGTGGTACTGGCAAAAAAATAGACCTGAGGATCAGTGAAACAAAATAGAGGATGCAGAAACAACTCCAAACACACTCAGCTGCCTTATCTTTGACAAAGAGGCCAAACACTTTCACTGGAAGAAAGATATCCTCTTTTTCTTTGGTAAAGATATCCTCTTTAATAAATGGTGCAGGAAAAACTGGCTTTCCACGTGCTGAAAATTGAACCTACACCCGTATTTCTCACCATGCACTAAACTAAAATTGAAATGGATTAGAGATCTAAATATTAAAATAGAAACAATCTGCTGCAAGATAGACTGGGTAAAACTCTTAAAGACCTAAGTGTAGGTAGGCAAAGACTTCATGAACAAAACCTTGGTCGCACAGGAAATATTACAAAGAATCAACAGCTGGGATCACATCATATTAAAAAGCTTTTGCACAGAGCCAGGGATTTAGCTCAGCTCTGCCTCCTGCCTCACAAGTGCAAGGTCCCAAGTTCGATCCCCAGCACCCAAAAGAAACAAAAAAGCTTTTGTAGAGCAAAAGAAATCACCAACAGACTGGAGAGACAACCCACAAAAAGGGAAAAAAATTTTACCAGCTATTCCTCAAAGGACTAATATCTAGAATATATAAAGAACTCAAAAAATATCAGATCCCCGAATTTAAAGACCCAATCCAAAAATGGGCACCTGAAATCAATAGATGCTTCTCAGATGAAGTACAAACAACAAATGAATATGAAAAATGTTCAGCATCACTGGTCATTCGAGAAATGCAAATTAAAACAACATTAAGATTTCATCTTACTCCAGAAAGAATGGCTATCATTGAGAAAGCAACTAATGACAAATGCTAGCAAGGCTGTGGGGAAAAAAGGAACACTTCTCCATTGTTGGTGGGAGTGTAGACTGGTGCAATCACTATGGAGGTCAGTATAGAGATTCCTCAAAAAACTAAAACTAGAGATTGTTATATTGGACCTAGCTATGCCCCTTCCAGGTATCTTCTCGAAAGGGTTATCATACCAGATTGTATTCTACCACATTGATATATGCACACTCATGTTTATAGCAGCACAATTTGTAATAACTTAGTCTTAGAAACAGCCCAGATGCCCATCGGTGGATGAATGGATAAAGAAAATGTGTTATTTATATACAATGGAATATACATTTTCTCTGCCATAGAGAAAGATAAACTTGAGACATTTTTGGGTAAATGAGTGCACCTCAAGATTAAAATTTTAAGTGAAATAAATTGGACATGCATGCTTAAATATTGCATTGTTTCTCTTGCATGAGAAACCTAAAGGGTAAATAAGCACCCAAGTGGAGGATAGATAATGGGAAGTAGGAAGAAAATGTTCAAAAGGAAAAGGGAACAAGCAGAGGGCAGGGGGAAGGAAAGGGAGGGATAAAAAATAAAAGAATGGAAGGAAAACAATAGAAACAAAGTTTTATAAAGGGAGCAGGGAAGAAGGATTGAAGGGAAGGGAGGGGAATGGAGGGAAAAAAAGATATATACAGATACAAATTCTCTATAATGGATGTGATCACTATGTATATCAAAAGTGTACCAATAAAATTAATTTGAAAGAAAAGACCGACTTTGTTGGATTAGAAATGAATCTGACTTATGAACGTTGTCTTGGAATGGAACATGTTCATAAATTGGAGACTTACTGTATATACTGTAGAAGATTCTTAAAGGCTTTGTAGAAGTAGAAAATGCCCCATTAATTATAATCTTATTTAAATTCTTGAGTTATTTGGATTCTGCATATTTAAAATACCAATCTCATAGTGACTACTGTGATGTTTATTACCAACATAATTTATAAAAAGTAAACATTTGAACCTGGTTAAAATGTATTACTCTCCTCTCATGTACCCGCTTCTTTGTAGCTCATAACTGTGTTCACATATAGCTACATACATACATAACCATGAAGCTTTTAATGTGGGCATTCTAATAAGAAAACTAAGAATTTTTATTGACTGTCTTACTTTTTGAAATGTGTGGCCAAATTGTAATTTATTCTGACAAAAAGAAAACTCTGAGCAAAGACTAAAGAGCATGAAAGATGTACACTAGGATTAGACTTTATTTAAATAACTGCACAGAGATCTACAGTGGAATTTCAAATGTTATGGTGGGCCCTGGAGAAAAGACTTTTTTACTTAGACCTTTGCATTTTTTGTGCAAGAGAAAAGCAGGCCTTCTTGAGAAATACATAATCTTCTGGAGCCAATAAAAGTAAAACAACCTTCTTCCTAAGGGTGTTTTTTGTTGTTTTTTTTTTTGTACCAGGGATCAAACTCGGGTCCTTGCGCTTCCAGGGCAAGCGGCAAAACCACTGAGCTAAATCCCCGGCCCAACCTTCTTTCAGTAGTGGCTCTGAAACTCAAAAACTTTTTCCTGTTTCTTGTGGAACCCTGGACCAAGACCTGAAATAATGAAAATCACTATTTTGTTACTTGGGCTCTTCATGCTTTTTGTGTCCATTCATGGTTTTGAGGAGGTGATTATAACCTGCAGTGAACACTGGCTGCAGGTGAAAATTAAATGGAAGGCCCTTGGGAATAACCAGCAACCCCAGCCTTCTGAACTGTATCTGGGAACTGGCTGGTTGTACTAAAAATAGAAGGCCATTGGTTTATTTTGAGTTTGTTTGGTTTTTTTTAACCTCTCATTGTGGGATCAAAGCTCAAGTGTTCACATGAGGTATTCTCCTTGAAACTTTAGTCACTTAACAACCAGCAAATTCACATATCTAGTGTTACTAACCAATATCATGCTATAGTCAAAGAACTTTTATAGCTACTTATTGGAAAAAAGTAAAAGACAATAATAGTTGTTGATCCAAAAAATTAACTGGACAGAAAAACTCAACTTCATGTCAAGTGGAAAGCTTGGAGACCCATCAAGGAGGGACATTAGGGAATGGCTGTGAACCACATACCTTTTTACTCCTCCTAATGAAATACAGTAGCTTAGTTGTAAATTCTGGATAGAGAGGCAGCCATAGTAACCCTGGTACCTTGGCTGCCTGAAGATTGCACTGCCTGTTAGAGGTTGGACTAATACCTATGAATATCATCTTTTACCTATTTAAAAATTATTTTAAATGAAGAACTTTCTCTGCAGTCTGAACTTATGAATTTTTTTTCATGTGTGAAGGGAGAGCTTCCTCAGAATTTTAAACTTGTAATGAAAGCATTTTTAAAAGGTTGAAATTCTTTAAAAAAACCCAAAACTTCAAGCTTTAACTGAGATGAATCTTTCATTATGACTGGTTATCTATAAGTTCCTGTACATCAGTCTTCAAAATAACCTAGCTTAATGTATGTCTGGACTCCAATTCTGATTTATGTACATTCTTTTAGAGTATCTAATAGTGGATAATTTGATAATTAACGGCTCATTTATTTCCTTAGAAGTTTTTTTCATGATACAGTACTTGATTAGTTTGATTATATTTCTATTACAGGATGCAAAACTGTGTAGGATACAGCATTTGACCTACTGCATTGAAGTATTTACATGTTTTTGGATGGTAGTAATCTAGATTTCATATTTTGCATGAAATGCAAATGTATAAGTAAGAAAAAAGAAACTGAGGTAATTGCCAGAGAATAACCCTCCACATTTATAAAGCTGATAGACCCAAATAGTTTGATGGGGATGAATTATTATAGACTTTAATGAGTTATTTTAAAAGTTTCAAGCTAGGCATGGTGTCCCACACTTGTAATCTGAGCACTCGAGAGGCTCAGATGGGAGGATTGTCCCAAGTTCAAGATCAGCCTGGGCTATATAGAGAGTTCAAGGACAGCCTGAACTACATAGTGAGGCCCTGTATCAAACAAAAACCAAACTCTGGGGCCAGGGGGGTATGCTCAATAGTTTTGCCATCTGCTGCGCAAGCACAAGGACCTGAGTTTGATCCTCGGTACCAAAAAACAACAACAACAAAAAAACCAAACTCTGTTAGTGTGATAACTCTTGTTATCCTCATTTTGCAGGTAAGGAAAGCTTTTATAAGTGAAGAATGTTAGGTTGAATGAAGGAATAAATAAATGTTCAGAAACATTTAATTGCATTGATATTGAGTCTCAAATTCTAGAGTCCACACTTTTAACCATATGCTAGGAAGTAAAGATAAAAGGAAGAATTCTTCACAGAAGTCTTTATGTTGGTTTTTGGAGATCTGTGGCACAATCCTAGCTTGTCTTATGTAATATTTCAATTCCTGAAATGATTTAAAATGCACTTTGGAAATTACTAATAATGATACTCATTGGGAAAGGACACTCTATGAGAAGGGAATAATGCAAATTAAACTTTTGGAATGCAAACATATTCATGTATTATTTAATTCCCCAAATAATTTTTTAACTGCCATGGGAACTTGTTTAAACGATTTGGATTTTAATTTTGTGTACCAGCACCCTATTTTTTTTGTGTGTCTATCCACCTAGATACAGTCCAGAGACTTCCTTTCATTTTATTATGATTTTATAAGGTGATAAAGGCATACTATCATAGTATTTGATCTTTTCCCACTCCTCTCCCAAGTGTTTGCTTTCATCTCATCCCTAGAACAATGCTCAGAACTGAAACTATTGTAAAAACTGAGAAGGCATTTTAAATGTTTCTCCTACCAGATGAATCCTTGCTTTTGAAACTTCTTATTGAAGTACTGCATAAATACAAAAATATGCACAGGTCATAAGTGTAGAGTTTAATAAGTTTTCACATAGTGACTACATTTGTATAAACCTTTTGCTTTTAGTTGATATTAAATATTGTTGCTAAGTGTAGATGGTTGTTTATTTACTAGTTTTCTAAAAACACTGTTCTTACTAAAAATAAAACAAAGGCCATGTCAACTTTCAAGAGGGTTCATTTCTATTTTGGGAGGAGATATTTCTACCTAAATAAATCAAACATTTAAATAAAATACTGAAGAATTTTCATCACCAAAATATTTTCTTGATTACTTATTGTGTGCCATGCATTATAACAAGTGGTTTATTTACATGTTACTTAATGTTTACACTAACTTTTTAGAAGATTTTCTTTTTCCTGGAACCAGGCATTGAACTTGGGACCTTGCACTTGTGAGGCAGGCATGGTGCCACTAAGCTAAATCCCCGGCCTAGAAGATATTTTTATTCTTTAGGTAGACACAAAAAGTGAAGCCTTGAGAGTCTAGTAATTTCCCTGAGTTCATATAGCACGGGGATAGTGGAGTCTGACCTTAGATAAAAGATGGAACATTTAGCTTTTAAATCCTGTTTTCACCGTGTGTATATGTAGCTCATTGGTACATGGTAAAATATTTTCGGACCATGTTGTGAAAGAGCAAGGTATGCTGGGTTTTCATTTTGTGTTTTTGGGTTTTTTTTCTTCAAAATCAAAGGTGAAGGAAGTTGTCATAAGAATAAATCAGAGGTCCTCAAAGCATTGTTTTTATAGGGCTAGGCTTTGGAACCAAAGTCTGATCTGAAGGCAGGGCACAGGAATTTGTCTCAAAGGTATGTTTCCATGTTTGGTTTGTATGGAGAAGGCTTGGAGTCAGGAGCTTTTGAAGACTGTGAGGAATAAGGTGCCGGCCTACTCTTGATTGTTTTGTCTTGATGCAGAGATGCTATATGAACTACTTCAAAGTATGCCCATTTTGGCATGTGTCATTATAAAAGAGAATCTCTGCTTTTTCTTTCAGGAAAACATTTTTGTATTTCATTTTAAGCTATCTCAGAGGATCTTGGCAGGATATTTCACAACTACCATGTAACAGATTGCTGTTAGAGAAGGTTGGCAAATAAGTTATATGAGAGCTTTTGTGCATTTTTCATATTCAAAAATCTGTTGAACAAATTTAATAGACTTGAAATAATTTGATCTGTAATTTCTTAAATAGCTACTGAGCACCTTGGGTAGTACTATCTCAAGGGAATAAACAAGCTTAGTTAGGAAAAGTAATATTATACTCTTTACATTGATTACTTTCCTTCTCTTTTTCTTTTTAATTCATTAAGTTTATTGGTACATTTTAGGTATACAATATGATGGCATTCATTATTAGGAATTTGTACCTTCACATGATATATCTTGGTTCTTATTTTTTTTCCCCATTCCCCTGCCCTCCCTTCAACCCCTCCACCACTCCCTATTTACAAAGACTTTGTTTCTGTTTTTTCCTTTTCTTATATTTATTCCTTTCCCCTACACTTCTCATTTCCCCTTCCCCTTTGGACCTTTTCTTCCTATTTTTACATACTTTCCTTCTCTTTTTAACTTGATGTTATTTCTGATATGTGATCACAGCAAATAGAAGCAATATAGTGAACACTGTTGAAATTGTGGGAACCATCTGTGTTCTGCTAAAACTTGGTTTAATTTTTTTCTTTTCCTTTTTTTTTTTTGTATCAGGAATCAAACTCAGGACCTTGTGCTTGCGAGGCAGGTGGCGGCACCACTGAGCTAAATCCCTGGCCCAAGTTGGTTTAATTTTTAATGCTGCTAAAATATTTGCTAAAATTTTACTTTTAACATGTCCTTAATCATAATTAATAAAAAGGGGAAATTGATATATGTATTTTTTTTCTTCTGGAGCTGTTGAACCCTTTCATAATGTTACAAAACAGAAGAAAGTCAGTTATTATCATTAGTTTAATTTGCCTCTAAAAACTGGTAACTTAGAAAACCGATCTTTGACAGATTTTAAATCTAGGAGAGCTTCCCTCTCTATTCCTCATGGGTATGTGGTTTATTTGGGTTCTAATACAAAAACAAAAGTGAAAATAATATGCAAGTGTCAAACAGCAAAATGTTTCATAATATATCTGTTTGGATTATTAGCATTCCAGACATTGGCATGAATGATTAGAATTGGTCCAATTTAGGGAATTAGAACAATGGTTCTGAACCCTGGGTGCAAATTGGGCTGTCTTGGGAAGCTGTAATCATAGGCCTTGGTCATATCCCCAGATGTTCAGTTCTGTTTAATCCCTTGGAGGATGAGAGATTGATTGGGGGGGGCAGCATTGGGGATTGAACTTGGGACATTGTGCTTGAGAGGCAGGCAGTGGAACCACTGAGCTAAATCCCCGGCCCCAAGATCGATATTTTTAAATGTTTCCCAGTGTACAGCCAAAGTTAAATGCTGGTAGAATTTAGTGATGTTTTCTAATTCAAATAAAAGATAGGGATTGGAAATGTGGCTCAGTGGTAGAACACTCGTCTAGCATGCACAAGGCCCTGACTTTGGTCCTCACCATGGCCAAAAATAAAAATTAAAAAGTAGAAAAGATGCTTAATATAATTATTCAAATAAGGAGAGCTTCTAGAGATGTTTGGAGATTCAGTTTTAAAAGAAGTAGCCAACCAAGTAGAATGTAATATTTTTGTTAGGGCATCATGAAAAATTATGTTGACACCTTTATTCCTTAAAAGGAGACAACAGATCTAATTGCTGCCTCAGTAGTGTTGCCATTTTTTACCTAGTTCCAACCTTTAAAAAAGGTTGTCTTGCTTTGTGGCCCAGGCTGGCCGAAAATTACTAGGGTCAAGTGATCCTTCTGCCTCATCTTGGATTATAGGAGTGCATCACTGCATTCAGCACTCTTTTAAGCTCCTTTTAAAATAAATCTTGGAAGGAATCTGGTTGAAATGATGTAGAGAAAGCTGAGGTGGATATGGTTTGGTCTTTGGGAAAGAAAATTGAGTAATGTCTAGTCAATTAAAAAACAAAAGGCCAGATATTTAGCTCAGTGGTTCTGCCCCCTGCCTTGCAAGCACAAGGTCCCGAGTTCGATCCCTGGTATCAAAAAATAAAAACCCAAAAAACAAAACTTAAGGCTGGGGATTTAGCTCAGTGGTTCTGCTGCCTGCCTTGCAAGCTCAAAGTGTCCTGAGTTTGATCCCTGGGACCAAAAACAAAACAAAACAAGACTTAAGCTTAAATTGATTCCCACTATGGGTTGAATTGTGTACCCCTCACCCCCATTCATATATGATACCTCAGAATGCGGCCTTATTTGGAAATAGGGTCACTGCAGATGTAAGTAGTTAAGATGAGGTCATATTGGAGTAGGACATAATATAATTGGTGTCTTTGTAAAAGGGGAAGTTTGGACATAGACATAGAGAAAACACTATATGAACATGAAGACTGCCATCTACAAGCCAAAGAGAGAGGCCTAGAACAGATAGATACGCAGAAAGAATCAACCTGCCAACACCTTGATTTCTTCTGGCCTCTAGAACTCTGAGATAATGCATTTCCGTTGTTTGAGGCATCAGGTTTGTAGTACTTTTTTAAGGTGGCCCTAGCAAATGAATATATAAGTCATGATAGTTTTCTTTATTTTTAAAAATGTAAATCTTAGAGGATTCAACATGGAAACTTTACCGTATCTTCATTGGTGGTAAATGCCTATAATCCCAGCACTCAGGAGACTGAGGCAGGAGGATTGCTGGAAGTTCAAGGCCAGTCTGCGGCTACATAGTGAGTTCAAGACCAGCCTGAACTACCTGATGACGTCCTGTCTAAAAAACAAAAAAGTAGCTGGGCATGGTGGTGCATACCTGTAATCCCAGGACTTGGAGGCAGAGGCAGGAGGATCACTGCAAGTTTGAGGCTAGCCTGGGCTACATAGTGAGTTCAGGGCCAACCTGAGCTACGAAGTGAGTTGTCTCAACCCCCACACCCCCAAAAAAGTTGGGACCCAGTTCTCTATAAGGGATTTTTATAGTTTGTGTTTGTTGAAGTTTTTAGGTTTCTGATGACTTCATACTTAGTCAGCTGCTGATCAATCCAGTTTAAAAGATAGTTTATCCTGAGCCCAGATCTCAGCAAGCTAAGAGTTACAAGAGTGTGCATTTTTTTTCCACTTATGGTATAAAAATGGACTGTCTTTCCAGTCACCTCAGAGGTATTTTCTAGATGTATTTTGTATATACAGATTCAGGCCTTGTGCCTAACTATTCATATTCTTAATGAAGCTCCAGAAATAGCCTGTTACGTATTGAATAGTAGCACTCTAGAGAAATTAGAAGTGAACAATTAGAATATACATCCTTATTTCAGTAAACTAGAAACACGGCCCATGCTTTTCATGAGCAGAGCAAGTACTGAGTGATCCTGGTATGTATCTTGTGGATTGAGAGGAACTGGCTATGCCAAGTAATCATAAACTCAGAGGGGGGAAGTCCTGGAAAAAAAGATTACATTAAAGCTGTACCTGCCCCCTCAAACACAGCCTTTCTAAATACAGCCAAATGAATATGCCAACAAAGCAAGACTGCAGCACGTTTAAGACTTACTGTAATAGTATATAGGTAAAGAAAATGGGTCTTGGAGTCAGTTCAGGTTAGAGTTCTACCACTTGCTGGCTATTTGACTTATAGTAAATTTTGGTTATTCCTCACTGTCTGAGAGGGATTTGTTTTAGGACCCCCAAATCTGCAGACACTTAAGTATCTTACATAAAATGGTAAGTTATTTGCATTCAACCTGTGCACATCCTCCCATATACTTCAGATCATCTCTAGATTACTTATATGTAATACAATGTAAATGTTATGTAAGTAATTGTTAAACGTGTTATTTAGGTAGAAGTGAAAAGAAAAATTTTAATATTTTAAAATATTTTCAATACACAGTTGGTTTAATTAGTGGATTTAGAACCTGAGGATAGGGTGTGTCGCCTGTATTTCCCTTGCACTTCCTTCTACTTTCTCTTGTATATAGAATAATCTAGTATCTCTCTCTCATAGAGATTTTGTAACGGAGTGGTAATCCATGTAAAGCAACGAACACAGTGCTGCATACCTATTAAGTTATGCTAGCTAATAGTAGCAAAGGGAGCAGACAGCGATTGCTGTGCATGCTGCTTCCCTTATTTACTGCATAAGAATAAATAATGTCTTCTGTTAAAATGTTAAAAGCTCAGACAGTTTTACAATCCATAGCTTTTTGTGGTCCTGGGGATTGAACCTAGGGCCTCATACTAGGCAAGCTCTCTGCCTCTGAGCCGTATCCCAGCCTGCAAGTCTTTTTTACTAAGTGCTATGGCATTCTAAATTATAGCATTGTTTCTCCTTTCAATAGTAATTAAGTTTTTGTTCCAGAGGAAACATTTCTCTTTCTACTTGTGTATTGAAATTTTTCTTTCCTTTTTGTTTCTGGTTACAGTACTAGGGAGTGAACCCCGGAGTACTTTACCACTGTGCTACACTTTCAGCCTGAAATTTTTCTTAAATAGTTTTAAAATTATTTGAACTGAAATTAAAATGATTGTTTAAAACAAACTAGAATGTGCTTACTTATACATAGACTCTCTCTGCCAGAGAACACACACAAAAACAAAACAAAACTGCTAAGACTTGCCTCTAGGAAGAACTCTGAAGTAGAAGTAGCTATGATTATGGTGGTATTTGACAAAGTAGTCTTGGGACTTATAAATTCTGGGGAAAGATTTATCAACCCCTCCAACCTAATTAGTTTAGTAGAAGAGAACAAGAAAGAAAATAATGATTATCTATGGTTGTTTGAAACTAGGGAACAATATATGTTGAAATAAAATTATAAAGGTACCCCCCGCTTTTATTTTTTGGTACCGGTGATCAAACTCCAGACCTTGCGTTTGTGAGGCAGGCCCCAGAACCACTGAGCTAAATCCTGGGCCCAAGGTACCCCTTTTAATGTCTGCATTCTTACTAGTCTCTGTTCAGATTTCAGTATTCAGATAAGTTTAGATAGGGAGAAATACGTTGGTTTTATTTGGATGAGGACTGCATCAGTGAATTGCACTTGGCATGCCTCAGTCTCTTTTTAGTGGATGACTGAATAAGATTCTTAACCTGATTCCTTATCTTTCAAAGGATGGAGTGATGAGCTCTGTTCTTACCTTGTACATAGGATTGTAGCAACATAAAATGAAATCATGTGAAAATTATTGATCTCTGGACTCAGTCTTGTTAGAAGACTAAGCACTTAAGCTGAGCTCTTAGAACAGAAGGCAAACTGTTTTAATAAATGTTCATGCTAGGTTGGATTTCATGACTACTAATCACCTCTCAAGAAGGGGACAGCCAAGTACATATATTTTGCTTTGGACATTTTATATGATATTTGCTTGACTGCTTCTGTAGGAGTGTGATCCAAAGTACAATTTTTGAGTCCCCTACTTTCTGTTTTAAAACTGATTTTACAGTTTGAACAGCCAGTTTCTTCTGGTTAACTTCCTCTTTTTTGAAATAGGAAGAAGCATTGTGAAATATTAACGATCCAAGTGTGCTTGAGGATACTTTTGGGTTATTATCCATAAATTTCAGAGCATGGCATTCTGGAAGGCAATGATAGTGTCTGTTTAGTACCTGTGATATATATTAAATTTAGGTAATCAAATTCCCATGAGAGAAGTAATAGTAATTTTAATTGCGACTGCTTAATTATAATGAAACCATAGATAGCAGACTTACTTAAGGAAAATACCTGCCAGTATTATCTATGACAGGAACTTTTTCACATATTTAAGAAAGTACCTTATGGGGAAATGATAAGAAACAAGATGTTGCTAGACACATGCATACCTGTAATCCCAGCACTTGGAAGACTGAGGCAGGAGGATTATTGTGAGTTTGAGGCCAACATGGGCTACATAGTGAGGGGCCAGCCTTGAAGACATAGCAAGACTGTGTCTCAAAAAAAAAAAAAAACTTAAGGTATCATCCCATAATACACTTACTAATTACAAAAGGAAAAGAATGGTAACTTTCTAGTGGAGAAATGTCATCTTCCTTGAGTGATCAAAGTTAATATCCTTAGCAATGGGACAAGTATTTTGGGATTCCTGACGTGAAATATTTTTTGTGCATTTGGGAATTGAACCCAAAGCCTTTGCACTGAACTATACCCCCAGCCTGTCAGCCCTTACTGATTTTTTATTTTTATTGGTACTGGGGATCGAACTCAGGACCTTGCGCTTGCAAGGCAGGCGAAGGAACCACTGAGCTAAATCCCTGGCCGTTACTGATTTTTTTAAAAAAATCAGAAAGATAGGGTCTTTTTGAGTTGCTAAATTGCCCACAATTTGGCTCAAATTTGTAATCCTTCTACCTCAGCCTCCCAGAATGCTGGGATTACAGGCATGTATCAACAGTCCTGGCTGCATGGGTGTGTGTGTGTGTGTGTTACCGAGAGTTGAACCAGGGCCTTTTCATCCAGCTGCATCCCTAACCCTTTATTCATTTACTTACTTAGTTTTGAGACAGGGTCTCTTAGGAGCTACATTGCCCAAGCTCTGCTGAAAATTGTGATCCTCCTTCCTCAGCCTCCCAGTATGCTGGCATTACAGGCGTGTGCCACCATGCTCAGCTACACAATATTTTAAAGGATATGACATTACTTCTTTAGTATTCTTACCAAAAATGCTAAGTGACTCTAATCATGAAGAAATATCCAAATTTAAATTGAAGGGCATTCTATAAAACAAATGACCTGTTCTCTTAAAATTCTCTTAAAAGTATTAAAATTGTGAAAGATAAAGAATGAAGAATTGTTCCAAATTAAAGAAGATACTGTTCCAGATTAAAGGAATTATCATTAAAAAACAGGATATTTGATGAATGAAACCAATGATCCTACAGCGGATCTTGAATCAAACATTTTTTATCTCATTTTTTTATGAAGAACATTAGTAAGATATTTGGGGAAATTTGAATAAAGTCTCTAGATTAGATAATAGTCTCAATGTTAGTAACATTAGTGTTACTTTCCTGTGCTACTTTTTAGAAGATAATATTCATGTATTTTGGAAATAAATAATGCAGTATTTTAGGTTAAAGAAGCAAGTATGTCTGCCACTTTCAGACAAATAAAAAATATCAGGACAGAACAATAAATAGAAGAGATTAAATGTTAGAATTGGGGTAATATGGGTTAAGTAAGGTTGGATGGAAGTTCTTTGCGCTATTTTTGCAATTTCCTCAGTCTGAAGTTATTTAAAAATAAAAGATAAAAGAAGTAGTAGCTTAATGAGGTTTGTCACTGATTTTTTTACTAGGTTGTAAAAACCCTCTGTGGGTCAGTTTTCTCATCTGTAAAATGAGGTGGTTGGACTAGGTTAAATTTTAAGGTACTTCAGTTCTAAAACTCTGTGATTTTTATAACCAGATATTATTGGTAATAATTTATATTGTTCATACAGTCATGCTTGAAGAGGACAATTATAGAAAATATTATTTTTGGCTTTGTGGGAAGTGACAGTGCAATATTTATTAAACTCACATTTTTTTCCTGCCAGAAAACTTTTATTGAGATTTTATTTAATTGTATGTTTCCTTTGTATGTCACTTCTTGGTTCACACTTAAGCAATGATGATATCTTATTAGTATTTTATGGGGTTTTTTTGGGTTTTTTTTGGTGGTGGGGATCGAACTCAGGACCTTGTGCTTGTGAGGCAGGCACGGTGCCACTGAGCTAAATCTCCTGCCCCTTATTAGTATTTTATGTAATATCATTTATAAATGTATTTTACAGGATGCCCAGTGTAAGCTTGGTCATTAAGACTCAAGATTAACAATGAAAGTTTATATGGTATAGCTATATATTCTTTGCAGCCTAGGATTGTCAACGTAAGAGTAGCTGATGATATAGAAACTAAGTTGATGGAAAATATAAAGTACTTTTGGGTTATATCTAAAAACAAAACTTTGTTAATCCTTTGTCTTCTGTCATCTCCCCCCTCTTCACCCCTAATAGCTTGGCGATCCAGCTATTTTTCCTGCTGTAATTGTGGAACATGTTCCTGGTGCTGATATTCTCAATAGTTATGCTGGTCTAGCCTGTGTGGAAGAGCCCAATGACATGATTACTGAAAGCTCACTGGATGTTGCTGAAGAAGAAATCATAGATGATGATGATGATGACATCACTCTTACGGGTGTGTCTCCCTCTCACAGGACCTTGGTGCAGCAGTTTTAAACAGTGTCCCAGTCTTGGAGATTTTGGAACATAAGAGATTTGTAACTTGGTTTTGAGTAACTTTATTACCTGCTGAATCTAGAGCCCTGCAGGAAGAAGAAAACTTTTCTGTCATCTGTCCTGTTTCATACTGGTTTCTTGCCTCATTTCTTTTTTCTTAAATGTATTGAAATGGACATGACAAAATAGGAGATATATCACAGAAGTCAAACCTACTCAGTTAACCAAGTACTTTTTTATATGTCTAGCTCTGTATTCCAGAGAACAAAATGAAAAGTTGTTTATAGGGAAAGACATAGGAATGTTCTTATTAACTGCCTCAGGATCAAAATAGTAGGCCATGATCTGAGTATATGAAAAGGTCCTGAAGATTTCAGTCAGAACTAGTCAGATCTCTAGAGAAGAATTGACTGTATAATAGATAATGATAGTGAAATTTTCATCAGTTTTAGAAATTGTCACGTTTTATAGTTTTGTATGTTGATATTCATATATCTTGACCAAGATATTGGGAAAATTAGTTATTTGGTACCAGTCATTTGCATATTTATTCTCAAAAGAAAACTTACCACAAATAGGTATAATGAGGTGCATCTAGTTTTTTGGTGGCAAGTATTGTGGCTGCCTTATTTTCAGCTTTACTTTAGAATCTAGCACAATACTTACTAATATGTATCCAGTAAAAATTTCTTGTATCAATAATTTATGCTACCTGATACTAAAACTTTGAAGTGAAAATAACTAGAGCAAGGTGGTATTAATGAAAGACATTTGGATTATTAGAATGAATATTAAGTCTAGATGAAATTGCTGGTCTATTTAAGATGTTTTAGCTCTCTTTGTTCTAGAATGGGGAAGGTTATACTGTGCCTTTGAGCAGCTCCAGGATAAGAATGAGGGGGATAGAACAATTTTATTCTTAATGGTGTTAGATGATACTTCAGATAGTGTATTTGTTTGCTAGAAATGCCTTAACAAAGTGCCATGGACTGAGTTTCTCAAACAAAGAGATTTTTTTTTTTACATTTCTGGAAGTCTGAGGTCAAATGTTGGCAGGTTTGGTTTCTTCTGAGACCTCTTTCCTGAACTTGTAGATTATAGAGACTTCTGTGTTTGTTTTCACATAGTCTTCCCTCTGTATACTTGCTTATGTCCAAATTACTTCTTAGAAGGACGCCCTAAAGAGCTCATTTTAACTTTAAGGCAATATTTCCAAGTACAGTCACATTCTAAGGTATGGTAGCTAGGGCTTCAGTTTATGAGTTTTGAGAGCACATAGTACAGCCCATAACAGATGATATTAAGGAATTATTTATTATTAATATTTTAAAATATGATAGCATTGTGTTAGACTCCTTATCTTTTAGATACACCTGCTAAACTATTTAGTGACAATTACATTGTCCTAGATTCCTTCAAAGTAAACCTATGTGAAGGGTAAGGACTTTGGACAGTGAGTGGGGCATGAATAACATGAGACTGACCATTTGTTGAAAATGTTTGAAGATGGGAACGGACACATAGGGTTTCATACTATGTTTCATTAATTTGATTTTGTTTGATATTTTCAATAATAAAGATTTAATGGCTTTATTGAATTTGAAGCTTGTATTAGGTTGCAGCTGTCATAATCTCTATTTTCATATTCATCAGAAAACTTTCATTTTAATCATTGATTTACCTTATATGAAGTTTGATTATCAATTTGAACCTATAAAAATGTACAGTGAAGCCAGGTAAGGTGGTACAGACTTGTAATAATTGCAGCACTCTGAGGCAAGAGGATCGCAAATTCAAGCTCACCCTTGGCAACTTAAAAAATCAGACCCCCCAATTCAAAGACCCAATTCAAAAAATGGACATCTGAAATGAACAGGCATTTCTCAGACAAAGAAATAAAAGCAGCAAATAACCATGAAAAAATGTTCAACATCACTGGTCATTCGAGCGATGCAGATGAAAACAACACTGAGATTCCACCTCACCCCAGAAAGAGTGGCTGCTGTCAAGAAATCAACCAGTAACAAATGCTGGTGGGGGTGTGGGGAGGAAGGAACCCTCCTCCATTGTTGGTGGGAATGCAGACGGGTGCAACCACTGTGGGAATTAGTATGGAGATAACACAAAGAACTAGGATTAGAAGTCCCATTTGACCAGCTATTCCCCTGCTGCATATCTTCCCCAAAGAATTAAAAGAATCATACCACAGCGATATATGTGCACCTATGTTTATAGCAGCATAGTTTGTAATAGCTAAAGCTTTGGAAGCAGCCCAAGTGCCCATCAGCTGGAAACTGGATAAAAAAGATGTGTTTTTTTTAATAAAATGGAGTACTACTCAGCCATAAAGAACGAGAAACTAGAGACATTTATAGCTAAATGGATGCATATTGAGGCCATACTCTTAAGTGAAATAAATAGGATACACATGTGTAAATACCGAATAGTTTCTCTAGTGTGAGAAACTGAAAGTATAAGGATTAAAATGATTAAATCAAATAATTAATAATTTAAAATAGGAAGAAAAGGTTCAAAGGGCAGGGGAAGTGGGAAGGGAAGGGGAAAGCAAAGAAGGGAAAGGAAAAATGAGAAAAAGAAAAAATGGAAACAAAGTCTATGTAAATAGGGAAGGGTGGAGGGGGTGAAGGGCGCACAGGTAATGGGGAAAAAATAAGAACCAAGATACATCATGTACAGGTACAAGCACCCAATGATAATTGTAAACGTATTGTATACCTAAAATGTACCAATAAAAGAATTTAAGGAAAAAAAAAAAAATAAAGGGCTAGGGATGTAGCTCAGTGCAGAGGTCCTGGATTCACTCTCCAGTACCACACACACACACACACACAAAAACCAAAACCAAAACCAATTTTATCTGTTTTATTTTGGGAGTTGTGTGTAAGTTTTTAAAGTGGAAAAAAAGTTGTGCTACTAACAAGTTCTGAAAATTTATAGACCTTATTCTACTTGTGTGGAAAGTCTTCTTCCATTACAGATGTTGTGTTTATATTTATTTTTTTAGGTTTGTGTAAAATTACAAGGCCTATATTTAGTTATATACTGTCAGTCCAACCCTGAATTAGTCATGATTTTATATTACACATTTAGCCTTTTAAAGGTATCATGTAATTTATATCATGGATTGGGCAAAGTCCATGGTAGAGTAATGAATGTTCCACAAAACACACCAGAGAAAAATGATGCCAAAGGATGTTTAGACTCTTAACAATGTGATTGTACCTAAAATTTCTTGGAAATAGTAATTCATTAATGAAATAAGATTCAGAGATTAATTAACTTGTGTTCTAGTCAGAGTAGTAGCATTGATCTTAGAGGTGAAAGGTATCTAAGACTATCAACCTTGTCATTTTATAGTATGAGGTCCTGAGAAACAAAATGACTTTCTTAGTGACATACTGGTTTAGTGATATCGTTAGGATTCCTGTCATTCTAGGATACTTTACCAATGCTCGTCCTTAATTATGGAAAATATATAAGAATTAGCAGAGAAATGATTAGTGAATTTCCTGCTGAATATATGCTCTACTTTTCTTACCCTTTTACACCCAACATCTTGCAAAGTTTTTGTAAAAAAAAAAAAAAGGCAGTTAATTAATCACATACAGTATTTTCATGTTGATACAGATTGTACATGTTGATAGTTTGTATATATACTTATACTAAGTGATGTTTCATGGTTCAGGAGATCGGTATATGAATTTCAGAGCAGTGAATATCTTGTGACTAATTTTTTTTTTTAATGTATTATAGTTGAAGCTTCTTGTCATAATGGGGATGAAACAATTGAAACTATTGAGGCTGCTGAGGCACTCCTTAATATGGATTCTCCTGGCCCTATGCTGGATGAAAAACGAATAAGTGAGTGATTTGATTGTTCATTTTTATGTACTGTCTAAAGTTATTCTTACCATTCTCTATTAAATGCCAAGTATCTTGATATCAGAGACCATGTTTAATAAATGTCCTAAGCACATTTTAAGGTATAGTACTTATTGAGGCACCTTTGTTATCTACACCTTTGGTAAAGTATTAAGTTAATGAAGACTTTAATTTGGGGGAATGAAGCTTTTAGAAACAAAATAATTTATTAGTAATCAAATAGATTATGCATAATTTCTTCTCTTAATCTCTTTGGTGAAACTATCAAGCATAATTTCCTCTCTTAATCTCTTTGATGAGCCCAGATCATTACAATTTACTAATCTCTATAGATAATCATAAGTGGATTGGCAAAATGGTTCAAAATTTTGCTATCTCTTTATGGCATAAAATTCATTGTCACATTATTGATCCATTTTGAAATCTACATTTTACTTTGTACTTTTTCTGACAAATTACTTAAGCTCATAAAATTACTAAATCAATTCAAGATATTTATGAATATTTGCTATATTCATCGCAGCAGTGCATTAGACAATAATACACAAATGAATAGATTTCCTTCCCCAGTCTTACAGTTTGTTTACCTGAAGTGCTGGATATTTAACCCAGGGCTGTGCATTCGCAGCACTTTTGAAAAATTTTTATTTTTGTCATAGATTCTTTTTTTTTTTTTTTTTTTTTGGTACCGGGGATCAAACTCAGGACCTTGTGCTTGCCAGGCAGGTGCCACACTGCTGAGCTACATCCCTGCCGAAAAATTTTTATTGAGGGAATGTTTAGTATCGGGGGATGTTTTATAGGACTGGGGATTGAATCTAGGGTTTCACACATGGTATGCAAGCGCAGACTCTACCACTGAGTTATATCACCAGGCCTTTATTTTATTTTATTTTGAATCAGACAAGCACAAATTCTACCACTGAACTATATCCCTAGACCTTCGTTTTGTTTCATTTCATTTCATTTCACCAGAGTCTCACTAAGTTGCCCAGCTTTGCCTTGAAATCCTCCTGTTTCAACCTCCTGAGTAGCTGGGATTACCAGTGTGTGCCACCAAACCTGGCTTGATGGACTATTTGAACCTGGGTTATAAATGACAAACTTTTAATAGGTAGAGGAGACATGAAAGGACAGTAAAATTAGAAGTTAATGGATAGAGCCTCAGACATGGATCTTTAAAAACGAAATTATGAAAGGTAAATGTTTTGATATAACTAAAATGCAAGCTTCATGGTAGATGGAAGATGAGATTAGGAAGGTAGATTTGTTTTAGATTGTGGAAATTTTGAAATTTGATGGAGTTTGGGATGTTCTTATCTTTTTTCTTTGGCAAATTTTTTTGTTGTTGTTGTTACTGGGCATCAAACTCAGGACCTTGTACTTGCGAGGCAGATGGTGGCACCACTGAGCTAAATTCCCGCCCCTACAATTTTTACTTTTGATTTTCAGAATGTAAAGCTTTTGTACAGAGGAATAATGTCAGATTAGACTCTTAAGTTTTAGGACATGACTCTTAACACAGAGAGAAAGGACAAGATAGACTGGTGATAGGAAGTCAAGTAAGAATAACATTGAAATAGTCAAGTAAAACTCAGCAGGATTTAGAGAAGGGGAAATAAAAATCAAAATAGATTTAAAGATTTTATTTCTACTTTAATCTTAGGAATAGGAAATGATTTTATTAACTTACTTTGGTTTATAATACACAGTTGATTATATTTAGTTGATTTTATTTCCATTAGGTAGTAATTTATTTAGTTCATCTGAAGATGACATTGTTGTTGCCCCAATCACCCATGTATCCGTCACATTAGATGGGATTCCTGAGGTGCTGGAAACTCAGCAGGTGCAAGAAACATATGCAGACTCACCAGGAGCCTCATCACCAGAACAGCCTAAAAGAAAGAAAGGTGGGTAGTTAATTTCTTTAGGGCATATAGTCACATCTTTGATGTAAAGTCTAAACATAATTTTTATTCAGTAGTATAATTCTATTCTAATTAAAACAGGTAAAAATCTTTTGGGCACAAAATTAAGTATTTCTTCATATTAGAGTTTTTAAAATATTTTATGGTTTTAGAATATTGGGTTTATCTCATAGAAAAGATAGTTTCCAACTTGTTTAAGCTTCGTATTTTTTTTTGGTACTGGGGATCAAACTTGGGACCTTCCGCTTGCAAGGTAGGCGGCAGAACCACTGAGCTAAATCCCTGGCCCAAGCCTCATATTTTTATCTAAGCTCTTTTTTCAAAGCCTCAAGAAGAGCTTAGGGATAAGGGCAAGTCAGCTTCCTCCAAAGGGGCATAGATTGAAAGTCACCAGTCTGCATCGATGATTCCAGTATAAGATTCCATTTGGAAAACTGGTATAAGTTGGAAATCAGCAGGTAAGTAATTGAGAAAAATGTTGAAATGTGTTAAAGAAGAATGATTAAGGTCACAAATTGGGACCACATGTGCATTCTAAATTCTGATATTCTTTCCCTTTCCATTTGTGTTCTGGTTCTGTTCCTGCTTGTATAATATCTTGAATTTAATATCTTGGTTAATGTCATCACCAGCTACCAATATTCTTTTCTTGTTTTTGTTTTCTTTCTTCACCATCAATAATCTAAGTTCACATGAAAGGAAGGGAAATCCCAGGAGCCAAAAATGAAGAGTAAAGTAGCTGCGATAGCTACTATTGCAGGTCTGAAGGCCTGAGAAGGCTACAGTATGGGCAGTGGCTTTATTGCCCCTCTGAGGCAGAAGCTTAGGTCTTGGACCTATGCAAGGTGGACTGCTACACAGAGATGTGAGCAAATAAGTAGGACTCTTGAAGGGGAAAGTTCTACTTGCTGATACAGACATCAAGGAAGTTTGTATTTGTCAGCCAAGGCTCTAAGTGGAGAAATTTTTCCTTTGAGAATTTATAATCCTTGGCCTCCTTGATACTAGGTTTACAATGAGACTAAACTATTGCTGACTGTAGAAATTCCCGGCCAAGCAATTAACATTATAAGTGGCCCCAGGCTAGTAGTAACTTTAGGGCACCAAGCAGAGCTCTTATAAAATTGCTCTGGTGGGTTATACATTCAACCTAGGCTACACAGGATTTCCTCAGATAAAGCCTTGTTTAAGGAGGACTAACATCATGATATCACAAAATACATGAGGAAGATACTGAGTAAAAAGCAGCAGATGTAGAAACCTTTAGGGTTAGTTCTCTGAGAGCCACAGATAATAAAATTATCAAATAGAAACTTTGAAGATGATTATAGTTGTTAAATAAAAATAAAAATATGGTCAAGGAATTGACCAGTTGATAAATAACATTATCCAAGAATAAGACTATTGAAAAAGACGAGGTAGCACTTCCTCTGCTAGCCAAATTGGAATAACAGACAAAATATATGAAACAGTGGTACTAAGGAAACTGGATATAAGTCAACAAAAGCCAGTGTTCGTTCTGTGAGAGAAAACAAATGAGGTGAGCCATATGATTGCCCCACCTTCATGAGAAAAATTGTTATGGAAAATAGTTCTATTAGTTTCTTAAAAATCTTTATATATACTTATCATGTCACCTACCCATTCTGCTATTAAGTATTTAAACAAAAGAAATGAAACTATGTTTATTGACAAACTTATACATGAATAATCTTGGCAGCCCTATTTGCAGTTGCCCCAAACTGGAAACCACCCAAATGTTCAGCAACTGCTGATTTGAATAAATAAGTCAGCAATGAAATGGAACACACTTTTAATACATACAACAAAAAAGGATGAGTTTCAACATAGGTTAAAGAAAGAAGCCAGGGTTGAGGATGTAGCTCAATGGTAAAGTGCTTGCTTAGCATGCACAAGTCCCTGGGTTTGATCCTAATACTCTTGCCTCCAAAAAGTGAGGAAGAGGCAATATTCAAAGACAGTCACTGTGAATTTTACAGAAAAACATTAATCTTTAGCATTGTGGATCTTAAATAGTGTTAACTACATATAAATCCAGGAATCGAGACTAAAAACGTAGACTATCCAAACATCTCTTCCCAAGTCCCCCTAAAAAGAAGAAACAAACCAGAGAGAAAGTACATTACTTAAAGAACATTGAATGTTTTTTATTTTATTGTATTTTTTTGCAGTACCAGGGATCAAACTCCAGGATTTTGTACTTGCCAGGCAGGTGAGGTGCCACTGAGCTACATCCCTGGCCCTAAACACATTGATTTTTAGATTGGCAGCTTAGAAGTGGATGGATTAGATATATTCAAAGTGATTCAAAGAAATAACAGTCAGTCAGAGCCAGGAATGTAGCTTAGTGGTGCTGTGCCTGCCTGGGAAGTGCAAGGTCCTGAGTTCGATCCCTGGTAATGAAAAAAAAATAGTCAATCAAAAATGTTCTACCCAACAAGCTATAATTCATGCAAAGCTGCGTACATTGCTACCTTGAGTAGTAAAGAAAGTGATGGAAAGGATGGATTTTGGATAGGCTACTTGACATGAGTAAAACTAGTTGGAGGAAGGCAATGGGAAAAAAGAAAAAGCAAGTATATAGCTTCAAATGAGATGGTAGGAGGTTACTCATGTCCTGACTTCTAATAATTGTTATCATGACACTCAGCCAGGAGAATCTGCTTCATAAATGAGTTCTTTGCAGACATCTGTGGTGATTAGAAAGTTGTACCTAGCTGATTTAGGATACATTTAGCAGTCTTTTTTTTTTTTTTTTTTTTTTGGTACCGGGGATTGAACTCAGAACCTTGCACTTGCAAGGCAGGCCGAGGCACCACTAAACTAAATCATCAGCCCAGCAGTCTTTTTGTTTACTTATTTATTTTTAGATAAGATCTTGCCAGGCTTTGAATTCACTACATAGTCCAGGTTGGTCTTGAATTTGCCGTGCTCCTCTTGCTTCAACCTCTGGAGTACTGGAGTTACAAGCATGTGCTACCACACCCATGTGTACTTTGGGCAGTCTGCAGCTTTTTGTTGGCCTTTTTTTGTGTGTGTGGTACCAGAGATTGTACTCAGAACCTTGGGCTTTCGAGGCAGGTGGTGGAACCACTGAGCTAAATCCCTGGCCCTCTGTTGGCCTTTTGAGCATCTTAATCTTTTGACCTACTCATTCACCCCAATAACTCAGAACCGTTTTCCTACTCAGTTTCTGGGGATAGGTTGTTAGTGAACCTTGTCATTTTTACCTCCACAATTTTGCTTTTGTAAGATTGCTATATAATAACCAAAACTTCATCCTTTAATCGGACCAGAAAGCATCAACCTCAAGAATGTGTAGGAAGGAGGTCGTAACTATATACAGAATGGTAGACTGCTCTAGCAGCATGATCATCTCAACTAAATACAGGAAATGATGCTACCAAACTATGGTTCTAGATAAGTAGCAAAAGAAGATCACGACAAAGCTTTATAATAGTTGATCAACCTAGATTAAAGCCATTGGGATAGATTTATTCAGAAGGTGATAGTGCATAACCATGAAGTTGGTTGCTATGCATTGAAATAGACAGAGAAAAATGAGAGTTTAAAAATACACAAGATATACCAGGCATGGTGGCTCATACCTGTAATCCCAGCACTTGAGAGGCTGAGGCAGGAGGATCTCCATGCGTTCCAGGTCAGCCTAGGCTACATAATGAATTCAAGACCAGCCTAAACTACATAGCAAGAACCTATTTCCAAAAAAAACACCCCTCTACCCCCCCCCCCCCGCAAGAAATTGGTTCTATAGTTCATCAAAATTGTGCTGCACATATTTTCTGTATTTATAGCTTGGAAAAGTTTCTAATATTTGAGAACTGTATGCAAAAAAAAAGCAATTTCTGCCTTAAAAAGCTTATATAGCCAGTAGATAAACCCATACGGCTAATGATTTAAGCCCAAGTTTTACCAATATCAAGTACTCTCCAAATTTTTAAGAAAGCACAATCAATATGATTACCTTAAAGAGGAGATACAATATTTGAACTTCAACTTCATTTTTACAGAAAAGGTAAGTATCTTTTTTTTTCCTTTTTATTTTTTTAAAGCAGTTCTGGGGATGAACCTAAGGCCTTGCATATGCTAGGCAAGTACTCTATCACTGGACTACATATCACAGTCCTTTTTAAAAATTTTGTTTGGGGCTATTGTGGTTTTCCTCACAATAGCTCAACCTGTATCCTCCAGGGTGTACTTTTATTTTGGTTTTTCATCTTTTACTTACCCCAAGCTCGCTTTACAGAGCCAGTTTCTCTCTCATTCTTCACTTTTCCTTTTTGAAATTTTGTCAGTGCTTTTAAAAAATTATTATTATTATTTTTTTGGTTTTTTGGTACCAGGGTTCGAACTTGGGACCTTGTACTTGCAAGGCAGGCACTGGAACCACTGAGCTAAATCCCTGGCATATTTTTTTAAAATTTGGAGTCAGAGTTTCAGTATGCTGCCCAGGCTGGCCTTGAACTTGCAATCTTCTTGCCTCAACTTCTGAGTATTTGGGACTACAGAAATACATCACTGCTTCTGGCTTAAAGTACCATTTCTTTCATAGGTGTATTTATGATCTAATCCACATTAATTTTTACATTAATTTCAGTTTTTATTGAAGTTACTTTTCTTCAATAAACATTTTTAGAGATCAGTTAAATGACCAATATATAAAGCATTTGGGATTTAAAATTTTGGATAAACGACAAAATGGCTAAATTCTCCATACTCTCACTTTTGAGGGCAAATATTTATGCAAAGCTATTCTAATTTCAGGGAGAAAAACTAAGCCCCCACGACCAGATTCCCCAGCTACTACACCAAATATATCTGTGAAGAAGAAAAACAAAGATGGGAAGGGTAAGTATTACTGTAATTTCTCTATAATACTTACTGCTCAAATAGCATTCCAGTTGTTTTGTCTTCATATTATAAATAGAAACCACTAGTTTTTTCGATATACTGAAATGGAATCCATTGCTACCAAGTACTTGTAAGATATAGTTGCCAATTTCTCTAAGAAAGTTTTAAGAAATTCTATATATCCTTAGTTATTTTCATTTACCTATCAAAATAATCCATTTTTAAACTTAAATAATCAATCTCCTGCAAGAGTTCAGCCCTGTTAGATTTTCAGTTTATAGACATGTTATTACTTTGTCCCGTCATTCTATTATTTTCATAACTGTTGCCCAGATTTGAAGAAAGCTGTTATGGCTGATCTGCTGGCTCTAATATAAAAAGATCAATTATTGAAAGGTTTTATATAACTCTTTCATTTTTTTTCTATGTGACAGTTCTTAAAAAGAAAAAAAAAAACAACTCCAAAGTCCTTTCTCCCTAAGTTGTCACAAATCTAATTGACAAGATTGTTTCTGTTCAGATATTTTGTAGAGGACTAATCAAATAGTCTTTATTAGACCCTAAAAATTATGACCATACTATCACCAATACTAACTGAATTATCTCAGCAGTACTAACTGAAGTAATATTTTTGTGTAAATATATGATGAAACTTACAAGACTTTAGTAGAGTTTTGTTGTGCTCTTTCATGTGAAATTTTAGTCATTTAAAAATAAATTCTTCTGCTGAGAGTGGTAGTGCATGCCTATAATCCCACCACTCAGGAGGCTGAGGCAGGAGGATTGCTGCAAGTTTGAGGGCAGCCTGGGTTACATCATGAGTCTAAGGTCAGCCTGAACCTACATAGTGAGACCCTGTCTCAAAATACATACAGACCTACATACATACAGACCTACATATATTCATTCACTTTTCTGTTTCAGGGAACACAATTTATCTTTGGGAGTTTTTACTGGCCCTGCTCCAGGACAAAGCTACCTGTCCTAAATACATCAAATGGACCCAGCGAGAAAAAGGCATTTTTAAATTGGTCGATTCTAAAGCAGTATCCAGGTTGTGGGGGAAGCACAAAAACAAACCTGATATGAATTATGAGACCATGGGGCGAGCACTCAGGTATGTGAAGTTCTTGTTTTGTTAAGAATATCATTTCCAACAGGCTTAAAATGTAGCTCAGTGGTACAGCACTTGCATAGCATAGTCAGGGGCCTGGGTTTAATGCCCACAGCTGCCAAAGGAAAAAAACATCATTTCTTAGATATTGAAAAAACAGGTAATTTTTAAAAATTATAGGATTAAAGAAATGGTGAATTTTATTTATTGAAGTGCCAAGGGCATGATATTAATAGAAATCAGTACATATTTAAATTAAAATCTTACTCCAATCAGGGAAAATGTTTTCCTTCTTAAAAAAATCTTTATGTAAAAAAAAAATGCTTAGGTAAGGTGGAGCATTCTTAATCCAAAAAAGAAAAAAAAAAGCCAAAATGCTCCAAAATCCAAACTGTTTTAACAGTGACACTGACAAATGCTCAAATTGAATTTTGGAGCCTTTCCAAATTTGGATTTTGCAATTAGAGATGCTTGACCTGTAAAGTCTGTGCAACTATTAAAAAACAAAAACAGTGGCGGGGATTTAGCTCAGTGGTTCCTCCTCCTGGTTTAGTTCTGTCTCACAAGCGCAGGGTCCTGAGTTCGATCCCCAGTACCAAAAAAAAAAAAAAAAAGAAAAAGAAAAACTACAAAATCTGAAATACTTCTTGTCCTAAACATTTCAAATAAAAGATATTCAACCTGTGTTTTATTTGAAATGTCTGTCTTTAGGAATTGTAAATTAGCTATCTGGCTCATATGTTTTCAGTCATTATACTTAAATTCAGCCCAAAGTACCAATAATGCTAATGGTGGTACTTAATAAGAAGGTGCATTTTAAAACATGAATCTTAGTTGTGATATGTTATTCATTGTAGTGTAGTAAATTAATGTCTTGATATTAATATCAGGTATCATGACAATTTTAAAGAAAGGTACCATTTTATTCTTACACTCCGTATTAGTTTTTCTGTGATCATGTCATTTATTCTGCAAGATATATGTGTATTTGAGAAAGATTAGAAATAGAATGATCTGAATAATTTTTTAGAGGATAAGTAGTCTGGCTATTTTGAAATAGAACTATTTAGCTTTGGCTTTTAGTATTTTTAACTTAGCCTCTTTTTTTTTAAATAGTAGTTTTAAAAAATAGTACTTTTAAAAAAAATAGTGCCGGGAATTGAACCTAGGGCCTCACTCATTCTATGCAAGTGTTCTGCCATTGAGCTCTATACCCAGCCTTTTATATTTTATTTTAAAAATTAATTTTTAATTTTAAACAAGGCCTTGCTAAGTTAGGTAGGCTGGCCACTAACTTGTGATCCTGAATAGCTGGGGTTATAGGCATGTGCCATCATGCCCAGCTGACTTACATTTTTAGGTACTTGATTTTACTAAAATCAGTGATGATATTTGACCACTTCTATTGTACATCATTAAATTTTATGCACAAAACTGAATCAAATTTACAGTGGTAGGGGTTTCAGGAGCCAGGAATTGAAGGTCTAGAGTTGGTCATAATGGCAGGTGAAGAAATTAATGAAGACTATCCAGTAGAAATTCATGCGTATTTGTCAACATTTGAGAATTCCATAGGTGCTGTCGATGAGATGCTGAAGACCATGATGTCTCTTTGAAGAAATGAGTTGTTGCAGAAGTTGGGCCCACTTGAACAAGCTAAAGTGGATTTAGTTTCTGCATACACATTAAATTCAATGTTTTGGGTTTATTTGGCAACTCAAGGAGTCAATCCTAAGGAACATCCAGTAAAGCAGGAATTGGAAAGAATCAGAGTATACATGAACAGAGTCAAGGAAATAACAGACAAGAAAAAAGCTGGCAAAGCTGGACAAAGGTGCAGCTTCAAGATTTGTGAAAAATGCTCTCTGGCAACCAAAACCTAAACATGCAGTGAAAGTTGCCAATAAAGGAAAAAGTGAAAACTAACTTTCGGTTTTGATGTACACATACTCAGAAAGTACTTTATTTTTATTGTTTTCACAACAGATGATTATGTGGCAATGAGAGGTTTAAATTTACTTTTTGAAATTTGTATTTAAATTTACACTTTAAATTTGTAGTGCTAAGTATTTCCCCTAGAAGAAAGATTGACTTGTCTTCATTGATTTTCCTATAGAGCACCATGAGATTTTCAACATTGTGATTTATATTTGTAGTTTACCATTTCTTTTGGCAAGATACTCACTTCTCTATATAGGTCAGTCTTGCTAGTACTATTTTATAAGCAACTATGAAATTTAAGTTAAATGTTCTTTGTAAACATTTGTACTATTTAAAATGAATAATCTTTTTTTTTGCACTTTATTAAATTCTTTTATTGGTACATTGTAGATATACAAGGCAATTACATTTCTCATTGGGAATTATACCTTTACATAATGGATCTTGGTTCTTATTTTTTCCCCTTTCCTAGTCCTCCCTTCACCCCCTCCACCCTTCCCTATTTACAAAGACTTTATTTCCATTTTTTCCATTTCTCATCATTTTTCCTTTCCCTTCTTTCCTTTCCCCTGCCCCTCCCACTACCCCTACCCCTTTGGACCTTTTCTTCCTATTTTGCATTATCGATTATTCATTCTAATCATTGGTACATTTTAAGTATACAATATAATGACATTCATCATTGGAAATTTGCACCTTTCCATAGTCTCTCTTGGTTCTTATTTTTCACCCTTGCCCAGCCCTCCCTTCAACCCCTCCATTCCTCCCTATTTACAAAGATTTTGTTCCTAAAAAATGAATAATAATCTTATGAAGTGTGCTATCTGTACACTGAAATTTTAAGTACATGTGTTTTTACTGTACAGTATTAAGAATGAAATGGCTTAAATATCTATTTTTTTTCTGTGTAGTTAATTCGTCATATTTTCATTGTTGTAGGAATTATTACTTTTTTGGTATTCAAAGTGTGAAATTAAAACTTTAAGATTGTACTTTAATTCTTGGTATATTGCCTCAGTGTCATATTTACAATAAAATATAATCTTACTAACTTTAGGTGGGAAATAAAGTTGTATGTTGATGGCTGGCTCTTGGTCTGACAACTGTACCTTGTTAATAAAGGCTCTAAATGTTGAAAAAAAATTTACAGTGGTAGGAATGTTATAGGAAGCTGTGGAGGGGAAACAATTTCTTGAGGTTTGTAGTAGACTTGATTCTTCCAGCAAATTAGCAGCAAGGTAGAGAAAGGGAGAAAAATAAAGGGCCAGTCACTTTTCAACAGTTCCTTAATCATAATTGGTTTTAGATTTAATTAATAATAAGGACATTTCTCTTTGCATAAATTGTGTTTATCCTATACAAGATAACTGCCCTTCTTTATTTTCTCACTTATTTCAACTTTAAAAAGTTTGCTTAGGCTTAGGAAAATTTGATTTTGTTAAATTTTTTGTTTTGGTATGGGATTGAACTTGGAATCTTGTGCTTGTGTGCGAGGCAGGCAGCAGAACCACTGAGCTAAATCCCCAGCCCTTGTTAAATATTATTTTAATTTGTTTGATTGAATAAGACATTGATGAAATTGTCTGCTTTCAATAGGTATTATTACCAAAGAGGTATTCTGGCAAAAGTGGAAGGTCAGCGCTTGGTGTATCAATTTAAAGAAATGCCAAAAGATCTTATCTATATAGATGATGAAGATCCAAGTTCCAGCATTGAGCCTTCAAATCCATCGCTGTCTTCAACAGCCACTTCAAGTAGGAATCAAGCCAGCCGATCAAGAATATCTTCAAGCCCAGGAATTAAAGGAGGAGCCACTACTGTTCTAAAACCAGGGAATTCTAAAGCTACAAAAACCAAAGATCCTGTGGAAATTGCACAGCCACCAGAAGTTTTGAGGACAGTGCAGCCGTCACAGTCTCCATATCCTACCCAACTCTTTCGGACTGTTCATGTAGTACAGCCAGTGCAAGCTGTCCCAGAAGAAGCATCCATAACCAGTAGCATGCAGGAAGAAACATTAAATTCTTCCATCCAGAGTATTAGGTGAGATAACCAACCAAATGATGCATATTGCTATATGTTTCTGACTAGAGACATTATTTGTTAAGTGGATCAAGATTCAGAAATGAACATTTTAAGACAGAGGTTTTTTTGTTTCTTTTTTTTCTTTTGCAGTTTTGGAGATCAAACCCAGGGCCTCATGCACACTAAGCAAGTGCTCTACCCCTGAGTTACATCCCCCACCTGAAGCTAGGACTCTTGGTTGACAGCTTGTTGCAAGAGCAATATATATTATTATATCAGTCTGATTTCTGGATCAATATTTGATGTTACTCTATCAATTTAAGTCTACTCCACTAGATTGATCCAAACAAGGAATGATTCAAATGTAAGAAAATCCAGAGAATGGTTTCAGTTTTTTTTTTTTTTTTTTTTTTTTAATGGTACCAGGGATCGAACTTGGGACCTTGCGCTTGTGAGGCAGACAGTGGAACCACTGAGCTAAATCCCCGGCCCTTTTTTTGTTTTTTGAGGTAGGGTCTCCCTTTGTAGTTCATACTGGCCCTGAACTCACTATGTAGCCCGGGCTGGCCTCGAACTCACCGCAATCCTCCTGCCTCAGCCTCCCGAGTGCTGGGATTACAAGCGTGCGTCACCACACTCAGCTGTCAGGTGGTTTTTTAAACCAAAGGAGAATCTGCAAAAATTCAACATAAATTGACATACTACCGAATTTAGAATGCGTAGGAGTCCAAGAAATAAATACTATTTCTTAGGATGCGCCTATCTTCTAATAGTTCTGGAGTTCAAATAGATAGGGATACCAAGAATCTAAGGTCCTCTCTTTTAGGTTTTAGAATTCTGAAAGTTAGAAATTTTTTTTTAGTTGAATCAAATCAAATTTGCCACAGAGGTCCAAGAAAGATGATAAAAACCAAATTGACCAAAAAATCCCTATCTGCCTTAGACTCATCTTCAGAAATTTGGGGCTAGTTTTATCTGATTTCGAGCGCTAGCTCTCACTTTTCTTCTCTGGCAAAGAAGGCCAGCAGATACATTAGATGGATATTTACAGCTTTTTGTTCCCTTTCTCCTTTTTCATGTCATGATTTTCCAGAACCTGAATTATAATGACACATAGGAGCTCTTCCAGAACCAACAAAAATGACTCTTTATCATTGTCACATTTCACTTCTATGCTGGTGTATTCCAGAATATAAATGCTGAGGTTTTGTTCAGTTGATCTTGATGTAAGTTCATGTTACCTAGAATCAAGACAGACTTGGATGATTTGTATAGTACATTTAAATTTTTGACATTGTGAAATCTTTTTTTTGGTACTAGGGATCGAACTCAGGACCTTGCACTGCGAGGCAGGTGCAGCAACACTGAGCTAAATCCCCGGCCTGTACATTGTGAAATCTTAAATCTTAAAATGATGCAAGTTGACTTTTTCTACTTTAGTTGGACAGGAATGATACATCTTTTTTTTTTTTTTTTTTTTTTTTGGCACTGGGGATCGAACTCAGGACCTTGCCACCTGCAAGACAGGCAGTGGAACCACTGAGCTACATCCCTGGCCCAGGAATGATATATCTTTTAACATTTATTAAAAGAGCACTTAATTAATGTTCACTCTATTTTATTTGCCTCTAGCTCCTATTTGTTTGCCTATAATTGCTTAATTGAAAGTATGGTTTATAGGCTATTTGTCCTCTTAACATGTTGTCCATTTAGGAGACATACTGTTACCACAGGTAATCACTGGGGATCCCTTTTTGGAGTGACTTGGTCAAATTTTTTAGCAGTTGTATTCAAACTGTGTTTAAGTGGTGAGGTTTGACTGTAACCTATCACTTGAGGTCAGGCGTGGAATTTTTCACTTGGCATCATGTCCTCACTGAAAGAATTTTGGATTTTGGATTAGGTATACTCAATCTGTATTACTACATGTCATTTTTCTAAAGTAGTTTTGCTGTCTTTTTAGAGATGTTGGTAGATCCATATTGCCCATAGAATGTATCCAGTTTTTGTAGCCTCACCTACTAGCTCTCATTTTCTTCTCAGAATACCTTTCTTTCTTTCCAGATAAAGCTGATTGCCTGACTATATCTGTTATATAAACCTGGTATTTTAGTTGTTTTTAATGCTTCTCTTCTATATATTTTTATCTCCATATTGAAATCAATAGGAGCCATATTTTATTCGATGTTATTTTCCTAGCACCTAACATAATATCTGACACATTATGTCCATTCACATTTATACAATTTATTTTGAAGTAGTGTATAAATTCTTTCTCTTACAGTAGTGAAATATTTAAGTGAACTAGTTACAGAATGAAGAAATACGTAACTTTTTAACTTTTTCAAATTTAAAAGCTCACATAGCGAATCATTTGTATATTAATATTCATGTGCAGTGTACATGCAGTCTTTTATACATTTTATTATTGATTTGATTGAGACAGAGTCTTGCTGTATATATAGTTCAGGTTAGCCTTGAGCTTACTGTGTGACCCAGGCTGGCCTCAAATTCTGGCAGTCCTTCTGCCTCAGCCTCCTGAGTGCTGGGATGACAGGCATCACCACCATGCCCAGCATGCACACATTTTCTTTATCATTCATCTTTTAAATATTCTGTCTTTTTTTGAGACAGTGTCTCCCTAACTTTCCCAGACTAGGCTCCAGCTTACAATCCTCTTGCCTCAGCTTCCTAGAGTAAATTATTAAATTATTATAGCAATAAGAGTTATAGTCAATATTTTTTGTATTTCATACACTTTGTATATAGAGATGTGTAGAACTTTACAATTCACTGAGGCGTAGGTATTGTCCTTATTTTATAGAGGAGGAAACTGAAGCATGGAGGAGTGAAGGGACTTGGTCACATGTAGCACATGGCAGAAGTAATATTTTAATGAAAAGAGCAGTTTGGTCCAAAGCAATAAGCTTAATGACTTTCCATTCAACCTGCTGATTTACACAAATCACATGAATTATCAGATATTTGAAGGCAACAACATTCAAGTTTTTTTCTTCATTCATTTCATCTCATAAATAACATGGTATCTAGGTTGAATCAGTTAAGCTTTTCTTAATTGACTTACAGAATATGTGCTCAGTTTTTATGAGTTTAAATTTGACTCTGGGTTCATGTTAAGAAAAGAATCAACAATAAAATAAACCTGGTAAAATATTTTCTAAAAATTGTCCCTGTTAAACTTGGAAGTACATCTATATAACATAACTTCTTTTTCTCTAATATTTACTGAGACATTAGTAGTTTGTCTTGGGGTTTTTAAAATAGATTACCCTCTAAAAATATATAATGTATAGGTTATCTTAAGTTCAATTTAATGGCGTTAGAAACAATGTAGGCATATCTTTCCAGCTTTCCAAGTTATTAAGTGTGAAAATGAATCCAACTATTCTGAGTGTATTTCCTCATCTATAAGATCAAGATCATAATACTTAATCTTACAAATTTACAGATGTTTGTGACAAAGGGTACTTCTTGACATACTGAATTAGATCTTCAACAAAAGCTAAATGTTACATTGTTTATTTCTCTTGGCCTCAGAACTTTTTTGGGGGGTGGGTACGGGGTATTGAACTCAGGACCTTGCGCTTTCGAGGCAGGTGGCAGAATCACTGAGCTAAATCCCCGGGCTTCAAATTGCAAATTACTGATATTGTAGCAGTTGGTTACAAGAAATTTAGAAACATTTTAAAAACGTAATAGGGCCTGGGATTTAGCTCAGTGGTTCTGCCACCTGCCTTGCAAGCGCAAGGACCCGAGTTCGATCTCTGGTACCAAAAAATAAAAGTTAACTAAAACATAACCCATGCTATATAACAGGACACAGCTGAATCATTAAAAAAAATAATTAGAAATTCCTGTACTTGGGGAGACTTCACAATATTTTTGTTCTTTAATCTCTGAATTTGTATTAGTGAAAACTGTTGTTTTTGTTTGTTTTTTGCATGGTACTGGGGATCAAACTCAGAACCTTGCGCTTGCAAAGCAGGTGTGGTGCCAGTGAGCTAAATCCCAGGCCCTAGTGAAAACTGTTCTAGAGCTTGTTCAAATAGGCCAGTATACTTACCGTGTTGATACTGTAGGTAAGTATGTTTTCTAACACTATCTTATTTCTTAAGAAAAGGCTATGTTTAAAAAATTTGAACAAAAGTACTGAAAGTCTTAGTGGTAGCCATAATTAGCAATATGAAAAATTTCCATATGATTGTTTGTGCCGCAACTTAGAAAAAACAGAGGGGGAGAGGTGTGTGTTAAAGAGGGACATGGCTCAGACCTATAGCAGTTGCCTAGTGTGCATGAGGCCCTGTGTTCAATTCCCAACACTGTAAAAAGCCTGAAGTTTAAGGATGTAATAGTAAATATTTATTTTTAGCTGAAGTTATTCAGGATTTAAGAGGTAGAAGTATGCTGAAATGGTCAGGTATGTAGTTCTGAAGGCAGATAGCCTCCTTTCTTATCTAACGGGGCTCTTTTAACATGAAAGTCATTTATGGCTTCACATGTAAAATGTGGGCTAATAGTATTTACAAGGTGGCAAGGATATCTATTTACGGTATATAGAGAAATACTGTACACGCATAGATGTATGTATGTATATATGTACATCCAATCTGTGTGCTAAGTATGCCAAGGACTGTTTTATCTATATGGACACATGTAAACTCTTGGCATGGAAAACCCTTGAGCCTTTATTTAAAAAAATATTATCTGCCTGTATGTAGGGTTACGAACTATATTCAGACTCTTATTCAACCCAGCATACCTCAGTTCAGATGAAAGGAGGAGAAGAGAAGCACACTGTGTTCTGGAAATGCTCCCTGGTTTCCAAAATTATTCTCTTTCCTCCCAAGTCACCTGTCCTTCCCTGATATTAAATTTTTTTTTTGGTACTGCAGATCGAACTCAAGACCTTGTGCTTTCAAGTCAGGTGACGGCACCACTGAGCTAAATCCCCAGCCCCCTAATATTAATTTATCTGGCCTTCATTCTCAGCAATACCCTGCTTATGTATTAAAATATTTTTCCCCAAACCATGTTCTCTCTTTTTTTTACATTAAGTTTATTGGTATATTTTAGGTATACAGTACAGTTACATTCATCACTGGGATCTTGTACCTTTACATAATCTCTCTTGGTTCTTATTTTTTCCCCATTCCCCTCCTCTCCCTTCATCCCCCTCCACCCTTCTCTATTTACAAAGACTTAGTTTCTATTTTTTTCTTCTCATATTTTTTCCCTTCTTTCCTTTCCCCTACCCCTCTCACTTCCTCTACTCCTTTAGACCTTTTCTTCCTACTTCACAATATCAATTATACCTTTTTAATTTAATTTAATTTTATTTTATTTTTTATTTTTTGGTACCTGGGATTGAACTTGGGTCCTTGCACTTGTAAGGCAGGCGACGGAAGGAACCCCTGAGCTAAATCCCCAGCCCTCAATTATACATTTTGATCCTTATTTATACTTATAGTTTTTCACACTAGAGAAACCATGTTCTCTTTTAGCATCTTCCTTCAAGAAAGCTGTTAATATCTTGCTATAGATTGCTCCCAGTGGTGACTGGGGTGGCAGTCTGAACTTAGGAAGTAGTATCCCAGGTAAATGGGTAGGCATTAGTCACCTGGTGTCTTCCCACTTCCTTTGAACTTCTGAGTTGCACTGGGTCTTTGTTTCTTATTGCCACCTAGCCCATTTATATTTTCCTCCACAATTTGATTTCTCAAGAATGTGACAGGACACGTATGGGAATTAATCTAGTAGTTAGATTTTGAAGTAAAAATCAAATGTCTTTCATAAAATACAGAATTCAGAGAAAACAGTTGAGATCCAGATGCTGAGTTTTTTCAATTGTTTTATATTAACAGTGACCATAACTATAAATTTCACAGGTATAAGCTTTTAAAATTAAGATTGACTCAGATCAATTATGTACCATTTTCTTCAAAAAGGAGAATAATAATAAAACTAGATTTTGTATTAAAGGATTTTTGTTACATTGTTGGTGTTAATTTTTTTGTTTTTTTGTAGGTACTGGGTATTAAGACCCCAACCCCTTTTGAGACAAGGTCGTACTAAGTTGCCCAGGCTAGGCTTGAACTTGTAATCCTCCCACCTCAGCCTCCCAGAGTGCTGGGATTGACAGGTCTGCACCCTCAGGCCTGGCTTAAATGAATTTTGCGAACATTATTTGGGCTTCGGAAATTGTTAAAACACACTTACTTCTATTTTAGTTTTGCCAAAGTTTTACCTCACTTACTACTCTCTGGCAGCCTAAGAACTCTCAGTTATAATTAGGACTTGTTTTATACAAATATATGAGCTATTAAAATTCTGAGAATTTTGTCATATATACATTTAAAACAAGGTTTTTTTGTTTTTACTTGAGCATTTCTTCTTTATATGTTAGTTTAAAAACAAGTTGAATGAGCCAGGGATTTAGCTCAGTGGCATCATACCTGCCTCCAAAATGCAACGTCATGAGTTCTATCCCAGGTACCAAAAAAAAAAAAAGTTGAATGAATTAAACTTCATACAATGAAGCAAATTATATGAAGTTTGGTAATTGTTCTGAATATGTTGATAACCTTATGCCCCAAATATTAAACAGATTTGCTTTTAAATTGCTAATTTTCTTTCAAGCAGATTGTGCATAACTTCTAAACTTTTTCTTCCCTCCTTCCTCTTTCTTTTCATTCCTTCCTCCCTCTCCACTTCCTTGTTTTCATATTGGGGATTAAACCCAAGGAGTACAGCATTATATCCCTACTCCCTTTTTTCTTATTTTGATGCAGGGTCTACTAAGTTGCTAGGATGGCAGGCTGTGGTCCTCCTGCCTCAGCCTCCTGAGTAGCTAGAATTACAGGCATGTGCACTCATGCCTGCCCTTTGCTAAGGATTTTGGTGTCCTTCCCCACGAAAACTAGTTCCCTACTTGTATTACTGTGGCAATGTATATAGACCAGTTTTTCAAAGCACTCATTAGATGCCATTGTAGTTAACGGCCTAAGGGGTTTTATTTTGTTTTGAACACAGGGCTTCAAATTGAGCTACATCCCCAGCCCTTTTTTTTGTTTGTTTGTTTTGGTACTGAAGATTGAACTCAGAACCCAGTACCTTGTGCTTGTGAGGCAGGTGGCGGCATCACTGAGCTAACACCTCCCCCACCCCCGCTCTGGTTTGAGACAGGGTTCTGCTAACTCATAAGTATCCCAGGCTGGGCTTGAACTTCACAATTCTTCTACCTTAGCCTCTCACAGTGATGGGATTACAGGCAGGCACCATCGTGATTGGCTGACCTGAGAGTTTTGTGTTTGGCAAGTATGTATATACAGTGTTTCATACAAGGTCTGCCGGGATGATTGTTATGCTGTGTTAAAAATATGGGATGTGGGGGCCAGGGATTTAGCTCAGTGGTTTTGCCGCCTGCTATGCAAGCACAAGGACCCGAGTTCGATCCCTGGTACCAAAAAAAATGGGAAGTAAGGCAGGGGATTTAGCTCAGTGGCAGCAAGCCTGCCTTGCAAGTGCAAGGTCCTGAGTTCAATCTTCTGTACCAAAAAAAAAGGGAGTATCTTGGGATGTGTTCAGTGGTGCCACACCTGCAAGGTCCTGAGTTCACTGAGCTCAATCCCTGGTACTGGGAAAAAACAAAACAAAACATGGAAGTAGCATTTGAAATGTTGACTTAATTTTGTCAGAATGACTTGTCAAATAATAAGGTTTTAAATGATGTAGAATATGCTAATTATCTCGCTTTTATTTGGTAATCTCAATAGGACTATACAGGCTCCAGCCCAAGTTCCAGTGGTCGTGTCTCCTGGGAGTCAGCAGTTGCATGCAGTAACACTCCAGACAGTGCCACTTACAACGGTTATAGCCAGCACAGATCCCTCAGCAGGTTCTGGGTCTCAGAAATTTATTTTACAAGCCATTCCATCATCACAGCCCATGACAGTACTGAAAGAAAATGTCATGCTACAGTCACAGAAGCCAGGCTCTCCTTCAATTGTCTTTAGCCCTACCCAGGTTCAGCAGGTCCTTACTAGCAATGTTCAATCCATTTGTAATGGAACCGTCAGCATGACTTCATCCCCATCCTTCAGTGCTACTACTCCTGTGGTGACTTTTTCTCCTCGAAGTTCACAACTGGTTGCTCACCCACCTGGCACTGTAATCACTTCAGTTATCAAAGCACAAGAAACAAAAACTCTTACGCAGGAAGCTGAGAAAAAGGTTGAAGATCATTTGAAAGAAGACATTGAGAAAACTGAGCAACAGCCACAGCCTTATGTGATGGTGGTATCCAGTTCCAATGCATTTACCTCTCAGGTAGCTATGAAGCAAAATGAACTGCTGGAGTCCAACTCTTTTTAAGTAATACCAAAGGAATTAGGGATTTTTAAAAAAAAAATTGGACTAATTTTCAATTGTCTGCAAACTGTCTAAGATAAATCTACAGAGGTTTCTAATTTTGTAATTGTAAAAAATAATTTAGAGTTAATTTTGGCTCTGTTAGATGAGAGAGGAAAACCCAAGTTTTCTCTTTATACTCAAAATGTTTCAGAATTCAGTTGTGAAGGAACTGGCATTTTATACTATGAATACATTCTTTTGAAATTTTCTCCAGTTGCTATATCATAAGCATTTTTAAAGTTTCTTTTCTAATTTTACATTGTATTAGCTTTCTTTTGTAAATACAATAAGGCAACAGGAGTTTTATATAGGAAGTATTTCATTCCACTTGTGTAAGTCTTGACTATCAAATGCAAGGAACTTACTTTATTATGTTGTTAAAATTATGTCAGATTGAATTTATTTGGCTACGTTCTATAACAAAACAATAAATATATAAAATAATATTAAAAACTGCAGTATGCCCATAATATGGCTGACTTGTTTCAGAAGCAGGATAATATATGAAAGCATTAGCTTAAAAGTAGCTCTCCTGTTAACTAGCTATGTAACCTTGGGCAAGCCACTTGATCTTTTTGGGCCTGCCTTGTCAAAAAAGGAAAGGATGCATTGGATTAAATGATTACCAATTTCCAATCTAGTTCTGAATTTTCAGATTCTAACACCTTGTTTTTAAATTATGGCAAGTAAAACAATATCAGGCTGTTTCCTAATGTAAATATAGCTAGAATATTACAGAAAAATAAGTGACTCCCCACAAACTTCATTCTACTTCAGAAAGATGTGCGATAAATTCTTTCTAAATTCTTAACTCTTTAGACCACTGTGTACTACGGTTCATTAGTAAACTTAGGTTATTGAGTGCTAAATGATATATGCTAAGAGTCAAAGCTCTTAAGGGCCAAGAAAGCAACTTGAGTCTCGGACTAATCTGGTTGAGTAGTCAGTTATAAGAGTGTAATTGCTTTATATTTTGGATCTTTTTTTTATTGGGGGTGGAGGGGAGAGGGAAATTGCATACAAAGATAACATGTATCTGACTTTCTGAAGTAGTTTTTAGATTACTTTTTCAACTGTAAATAATGTACATTGAATAATGTCACAAGAAAAATTCTTTTCTGCAAATTTTCTAGTATAGCAAAGAAAAATTTTTTGTAAATGAAAAAATCATTATGTTTAGAGGTCTAATGTTATATGTTTTCATATTACAAAGTGAATTTGTATTTAAACAAAAATTTAAATTTTGGAATTCTCTAAATGTTTTTGTATCTTTAACTGGTTTATTATTAAATAAATCATGTAAAAATTCCGCTTTCAGGTAAACATTTCTTAAAGAATATCAAGAGAATATTGCTAGTATTTAGTGTTCTGTAACAAACTCCAGTGCTCGCTTTAGCAGCACATATACTAAAAACAAACTCCGTTAGTCAGAATTGCAGGATGTCATCCTCTCGCTTTTCCTTTTTACGATTCCATATGGCAGTTTCTAGACATCACAAAACAGATTACCAAAGACTTAGTCCATTTTAGTCCATTTTCTGCTTCTATAACAATATCACAGACTAATGTATAAAGAAATTTATTTCTCATAGTTCTAGAGGATGGGAAGGCCAATTATAGCACTGGCATCTCTTTTGAGTATTTTTGCTGTGTCATCCTATGGCAGAAAGCAGGAGCAAGAGATAACAAATCTTCTGAGATAATGGTGGTCATCCACTCAGAAGAGGAGGGCCCAGATTATCTCATCACCTCTTAAAAGGTCCCAGCTCTTAACAGTTACAATAGTGTTATGGTTTAATTTGTCCCTGTCTTACTTTTCTTGTTGCTGAGACAGAATACTCAACACTCAGAGTTGAAAGAGGAAAGGTTTATTTGGCTCACAGTGTGTAGAGGTTTCAGTTCATAGTTGGCTGGCAGCATGGCAGAGGGGCATCGAAGAGGAGAAACAATTCACTGCAGGCAGAAGTCGATGACCCTCTTTCTGTCCCTTACATCCTATTTAGGCTACCTACCCTTAGGGTGGGTTGCACTCACACCCAGGGTGTGGAGTTTTAATCCTAGCATCACATCCTTGATCCCAGCATCACACACCCAAATGGAGCCACCTCTAAAAAGCCCCACCTATGACCACATGAGGCTTTGGAGGGACATCTAGATATAAGCCCTAACAGTCCCCCAAAAGTGTTGAGAGCCATTCTACATAAATTTTGGGGAAAATCATTTCATAATTAAATTATGACTATAGCTATCTAAGACTCAATGTTACCTTGTCTAAGAGCAGGCTATGGCATGTGGAAACATAACTCCGGTTTGCTTTCAGTCACAGCTGAGGCCTCAATGGTCCCTGATGCTGTGGTCCTCAAGGGCAAGATTGCATCAGCTGAAGACATCCAGGTAGAACCAAGTAATTTTTTAAAAAAGAGAAAGGCTTCACCTGGCGAGGGACAAATTTCCTTCTATCAGCCTAACCCCTCCCACCCACTGTTATAAGAATGCTCTCCTTACAGTCCTCAATTTAAGAACCTCTGACCTAAGATCTTCATTAGCATAAGATCCTCATCTACATAGGATTACCTCTGGCCCCTAAATCACCTGATACTCCCTCCAGTTATTCTGTGTATCCAATAAATGGTGGCCAGCTGACCTCCTGGCTCCCCATATACTTTGAAATTATGCAAGTCTCTATTGTCTCTTTTTCTCTTTAGCCCTCACTGTTCCTCTTTCTAGGCAGTCAGAGGATTGATCACCTTCCAATACAAAAGGCTCATGTGTTCAGAGGGAGGCTTTTGGAAAGTGATTGGATGAAGGGGGCACTTGTCTCTTCAGTGGATTATATGCACTAAAGAGTTCAAAACTGAATGTGCTATCAGGATGTAGGGCCTGGTTGGAAGAAGTGGGTCACTGGGGTGGGGGTGTGTGACCTGGAAGAGTATATTGCTGTCCTCTGCCTCTTCCTCTATGCCTTTTTTGCTCCCTTTCTGCTTCCTGCTAGCCATGTTGGAGCAGCTCTCCTTTCCCATGCCCTCTGCCATGCTGTTTGTGCTTTGGAGCCAGCTGAAGATAGACTGAAACCTCTGAAACTATGAGCCAAATAAAATAAAACTTCTCTAAGTTGAGGGTTTATCCCAGCACAACACAAAGTTGACCAATACAAACAGCAATTCAATTTCATTATAAGTTTTAGGACATTCTAATGGTAACAACCAAGCCACTCAAATTAGGGAAGAACATATGCTCAGCAATAATATTAAACACTTTAAAACAAGTTTTCTAATTAGCTACTTGATCAGTTAGTTGCTAAACTTGGGAAACATATAAAGAGAATTGTAAGAAAACCTGTAATATCCAGCAATAACTTTCACTTATTGGCTAAATAAATGCCTTTCCCTTCCTCCATCAACTTTCATCTTTTAGGCAGATCTTAAAATATCGCAGCTTGGAGGAAGAAACCCTATAAAGTGCTCCCTCTTGTCTGTTTAGGCTCCTTTCAACTTATCACTTAGAACTGGTTCAAACATCTTGAGGCCATTAACATCTTTGAATTCCAAGTTGGTATAGAGTTTGTAGTAGACCCTCTAGTTCAGGAACTTGTCTATATCCACTGAGCCTCTCATTCTCCTTCTATGTACCCTATTCTACCCTGTCCCAGGGTACTAGCTTGCTGGAAGTTTCCTGGTTGGATCAGCTAGGGTCAAAGGGCAGTGGGGAAGAGCCTGAGTAAATTGAAAAACAAAGCAGCACTGAGACAGTTTTAGGCTACATTCCTTCCTTCTGTGCCTTCGGATAGAAAAGGTTTTTCCCCTTCGTCTGGGAAGCCGATTAGGAAGCAAGCTTGGGCTAGAAAATGGATCAACAAACATTAATTGGGCACAGGCCCATGGGAACCTCAATTTTTCTTCTCTAGTTTCAGCCAGGATAAAACGCTTTTGGCGAGCTTCAGCCGGTTAGGATTGTCAGCGCAACGATCGCGGGAATCTGTGCTCCATTTGGGACTCTGCTCCCGGAAAAGCACCCGCAGCTGCGAATGACGTTACTCGTCACGAAAGGCAAGGCTCTCTGTGGCAGCCATGATGAAAACTAGTGAAAATGGAGCTCACTGTAGCATATTAGCAGCCTTGCGTACGCCCCTAACCGCCACACTTTCCTGAGCGTTACCAAAGTGGTTTTGAGATACTAGCCTTCCCAGTTTTGTTAATAGTGCTGGCAGGGGGGCGGGGGGGGGGAGTTGGTGCGTGGAGGAAGAGAGCGAAAGCGGAAATCACAGGCCTCCGTAACCATGGCTAGGGGCGGAACCCAATGCCGAACGGGAGAACCAGTCCTCCACCTTCCCAGCCCACCCCACGGGCGCTGGTCATCTCTCCTCCCCCAGCCGCACGCTGCGTGCCTGCTCGTTGGCTGTTTAGGACGGAAGCTTGGTTGGTGTTTCTCCAGAAGTTTCCCCCTCGGGCGGCGGAGCTGGTAACCGCGGTGGCAGTGTCTCAGGCAGCTGCAACAGTAACTTAGGGATGGCGGCGGCTACAGCAGGACCTACAACAGCCCAGCGGTGCGTGTTTCTCCTCTCCTTTGCTGTTCTTTTTATCTTTCTTACCTTGGTTAATGAGTCTACTGAACTCGTTGTTTTCCTGCCAGGTTTTTCCAGAGCTTCTCAGATAGTCTGATCGACGAGGACCCCCAGGCGTCGTTAGAGGTGAGAGAGCCCATTTCTGCTTTCTCCACTATCTTTAGGTTATACGGAACTGAGTTGGGTTCTGGCTGAATCTGCTTGTTCCCAGCATTTCCTTCGTGAAACCGAAGCTGCTGTGTTTATTGTCTCAGCCCCAATATTGAGATCTTTGCTCTCCTTTCTCTGCTTTACAGTGACCCCTTTGCCTCAGACTCTTGCTCTTCCATCTCTCAGGCGCCTGCATGGCTACAGCTACTGAGAAAACCCACCTCATATGTTTTATGTCTTGCGTGTGTAGTTGGCATCTACCACTGGCCTGGGAGGCTTTTTAAAAATGACAGTAGAAGAAAGAAGTGACAATTGGGCTTGGTGATACTAATTCACTTTTTCATTTGACAATTATTTTTGCCCTTCTTACATACCAACCACTGTGCTAAATTTCTGTATAAACTCAGCCTACGAGGACAGAAAACTTTTAACATACTCTGAAACTTTCCAGATGTCCTCTTACTTTTCATTATTCATTCGTTTATTAATCGAACATTTTTTGGAGTTGTTGGAAAAGTGCTGATTGCTACCAGTTAAAGTCATTTATATACTTAATAAATTAGGAAGCACTTTGTTTTTGTGCTTGAGAACATAGACTATAAAGCTATAAAGGAATGTAAAAGAGCAAGAGTTCAATAATAAGAATTAAAATAGAGCCCAAGCTATACAGATACTATAGATGGTGCTGTGGTTTACAAATTTTAGCCAGGAGCATCTTGCTTTCCAATACAGACAAGAGTACTTCATTGTTATGATCTAACATATCATTACTTTGCTGCCTTGTTAGGAGCTAACATAACCAGGGCTAACAATTTGAGGCAACAAAGCATTTTCTTAGTTATGACTTAGAGAAGAAATTTGCATTGCTTCACTTGAGGGGGTGGTGATTGGAATGGTGACCTGAAAGAGTAAGAGAGCTAGATTGGAAGCTTTGGGTAAAGAGCGTTTGAGGCAGTAAAAAGAGCTCGTACAAAGATCCTGAGGTTGGAATGAACTAGGTTTGTACTAGGAGCTGCAGAAAGGCCCGTTTGATTAGAGTGGATTGAAAGTGGAGTGGGAAATAAGGTAGAACAGAAAACCAGAGGTTCAAATAAGGTGGTTAAGGTTTCTGGGATCAAGTACTGGATAATGTAGAGGAAGCATTAAAAGTTTCTCTTTACATTTCCTAGGTAGACAGCTATTAATTTTGTTTTGTTTTTTGGGTTTCTTTTTTTTTTTTTGAGACAAGGTCTCACTATGTAGCCCAGGCTGGCATTGAACTCACAGTGCTCCTCCTGACTTAATTTTCTTTTTCTTTTTTTGGTACCAGGGATTGAACTCAGGACCTTGCGCTTGCGAGGCAGGTGCTGGAACTACTGAGCTAAATCCCCAGCCCTTAATTTTCTTAATGTACATTGCTTAGAGACCTCTTAGGCCCACTGATTTTTTGGAAATCCAATTTATATCAAAATTACTTCTGAATTACTTTAAAAAGTTTTTACTGTGGTATGGCATATGAAAACACACATTTTAAGACAAAACTTGATGAATTTTTATATGTATGTCACCCCATCAAGATATAGAACATCTCCATCCACAAGGTTCCAGTTGATTCCAGTTGATGTGTGTCACCATCAGTTAGTTTTGCTTGTTCTTTTTCTTGGTACCGGGGATTGAACTTGGGACCTTGCGCTTTCGAGGCAGGCTTCAGAACCACTGAGGTAAATCCCCGGCCTGTTTTGCTTGTTTTTGTACTTACACAAAAAATAAAGTTGGTGCTTTGTTTAGTGTAGATACTCTAGTTTGGCTTTAATCATTCTATGAATATGCACCAATATTGTGTGAAGTAGTAGTTCTTCACTGTGTATTATTTTGTTGTATAAATATAGCACCATTTGTTTAGCAGTGGACATTTGGATTATTTTTCTTATTAGTATGAATAAAAGTGTGAATTCTGTACATGTATTTTGATGAACAACACATTCTTTTTTTTTTTTTTTTTTTTGATTGTGTATTCCTAGAAATAAACTTGCATACGGTAAGCATGTAGTCTTGGTTCCTAACATATGGGTCTTGGGCCAGCAGTATCATTGTCACCATGTGCAGATTCTTAAACTCACATAGTCTGGTACTTTTTTTTAACAGCATACAGAAGAAAATTGAGATCCAAAGAAATTGAAATGATCTGTCATATTGATGTGTAGCCAATGAGAGGCAGAATAGGAACTTGACACAGCCCTCCTTTTAGTGCAGTGCTGTAGAGCAGTGGGTCTCAGAAGTGTGGTCACTTATTAGAAATTTCTGTTCTCTGGACCTTCCACAGACCAGGAATCAGAAACTGACGATTGAAAGAATGATCATGATATAAACCAACTAGAAATGTTCTCTCCAAACCTTGAGATGACCTCACAAAGATGAAAATAATTGTTAATGATAAGTAAGACAGGAACTCTAATAATGTGAGTCTAAGGCTAATGACTACTTTAATAGTAGCCATTTTGGAATTCAGGTCACTTGATAGAACATTAGTTTAAATGTATTTATTTTAAATAAGACCATCCGATTAGGAATGAGGGAAGATGATTGTGGACACTTTTACATTTTTCATTCATTCACCAAATGGTTAATTAGTGGTGAATGCTATCTTGGGTACCAGAAATACGAAGATGAAAGACTACAGTGGATAGGAGTATTGACTTCAGATGTTCTGAAGTGGTAGTATAACTATGGTTGATGATAATTGTCTATTTCAGAATAGCTGGTAGAGAAGATTTTTAATTTCTCCAACAAAGAAATGTATGTCTGAGGTGGATATGCTTGTAACCTTGATCTGATCATTTCATATTGTATACTCTACATATTTACAGTGTACTTCATAAATATGTACAATTGCAGTGTTAGTTAAGATATATTTAAACACAAAAACTTTTTAAAGAGGTGGTTGTAGTTCAGCAGGAGAAAATAGTAGATTTTGAGAATTTTTTGAGGCCCAATATGCATGGTAGTTAAAGACTCAGGCTTTGAAGTTAGAGGCTTTGAGGTCCAGATCTCATCACAGTAGAGCAAATTTTCCATTTGTAAAGTGGAAATAAGACCTACTTGAAAGAGTTATTGTGAAGATATATAAGGTACTCTCTGTTATACGCTTAGTGCATGCCTGACATACGGTAAAGACTCCATAACTGTTCTGGTCTGGGGACACATTATTCAGTAGTGTTAGAACATAAAATGTAGGGGCAAGTGCTAGGAAATAAAAGCTAGGCAGTAGAGAGTCCAGGCCATTAATGACAGTAAATCCCAGCAGAGGGTTTTCAGTTTTATTTAATTAATTAATTTATTTTTGAGACAAAGGACTCACCATGTAGTTCAGACCAGCCTTGAACTCACTGTGTAGCCCAGGCAGTCCTTGAACTCCCAGAGATGCTCTTGCCTCAGCCCCCCTAGTGCTAGGGTTTTCAGTTTTATCATGATTATGCACATCTCTGAAGAATTTGAAGGAAATGAAATTACCTGAATTACAATGCCTGCTCTAAAAGCAGAGTAGATAATAGATTGGAGAAGGCATGAGGAACATCGAATAATAGGAAGATAGTGATGCAGACCAGGTAAAGGGTGAATGTTGGAATTTAGGGCAGTGATTGGGGCCTTGAAGGGAATTATTTTATGTAAAATGCACTAGAGTTGGTAACAGTTTGAAGGTAAAGGATGATGCCTGTGTTTCTGGGCTGGAATGTAGAAGTTGTACCACTCACTGTGTAGCACTTAGCTCTCATTCAGGGTGGGCAGCAGATTTGAAGAGGTGGTTTTAAATTTTGAATATTATGTATAGATTACCTCAGTGGCGTTTCAGGTGACCTCTGTAGAGAACTGGTTGTATATGGATCTTGCTTAAGAGCACTGGCTCTGTTCAAGAAATATGTGTGGAAAGTTCTCAACACTTAGGTCAGAGAATGCAAGGAGAGAAGTCTAAATAGCATTAGAGAAACAGTTGTAAAAGACTAGCAAAATAGTAGACTGAAAGTTGTGGTCAGTATTGTTAGGGGCCACAGGATGATCAAGTCAGGATTTGATAAAGGAGTTATAGTGACTTTGACAAGATTAAGATTATGAAGGCAAATGCAGGGAACAGCAGAAAATATGGGAAAGACAAAAAAGTTTGCAAAGAGAAAGATTAGTAACTTTCACTATATGTTTATGAGATGCCATGTATTGATCTAGGCTACCCTAAAACTCTGGACTTATCTTTGATTTCTGTTATTTCCCATATCAGCTCATTGCCAAATCCTTCTGGTTCTAATGCATTTCATCTTTTCTTCATGATGTCTATGGCTACTACCCACTCTAGCCTTGAGTTAATGTATTAGTTTCCTAGTAGAAATCTTTTCTGTTTCCATTCCTGCCTTGTTATAATATATTCATCATACAGCAGCCAGATTGACATTTTTAGTGTCATTGAACAAAATTACCCTCCTAATAGTGAACCTTCTATGGTTTTCATCACAAATTAATTATAATGGCCTGCATAGTAGTAAGTGAGGCAAGCACCTTCAGCTTCTTTACAATCTAGGTTAGGGCCACACTTTCTTTCTGTTGCTTGGATGTGTTAAGCTCAATCCTGGTGTCTTGGACTTGCTGTTTGTTTTGCTCAAAATGTGTTCTTGACCTATATCTCCTATTTTGCTTGGAGATGTTTATTCCTTTAGAAATATTCTAGCTATTCCTGCTGAAATGACTTCTCAGAGAAGACAGCTTTTTTGTAAATCTATAAGTCCTGATTGTAAGCTTTAAGACAGCAGCAGGGATTTTGTGTATTAGTGCTGTGTTTTCAGTGTAGTTTTCAGTGTAGGGTATATAATAGGTACTCAAATGTGTTAAATGATTCGTATCATTTTTCTAGCAACTGTGATGACATTATTTGCATTTTATTAATCAGGAAGCTGAGGCTAAAGAGGTTACCTTGCTCAAAGTGATACCTTTTGGAAGTGGCAAGTATCTGATTTCAAGGGATCACGTTCATCTGCTGGAGAAGAGGAAAGGATTGGGATATATATCATTAACAGTTTGGAGCTCACTTTGAAATAGCTGACCAGTGATAATTTTGCTGAAAGCACAGCTGAGATTGGTGAATGTGTAATGTTACTAGTTCTGCATGGTTTATGTGTATTTTCCCCCCTTCAGCAGTGGTAAGTAGTTTAAAACAGAAGAATGATTGATATTATTGTCTGTCTGATTGGAGATTAGCTGGGTGCCTGGACGAAAATGGAAAGGAGAATTGGATTGAGAGATAATGTAGTTAAAGGCTTCCGAAGTGAGCAGTGCTTTTGCTCTAACTTTAACAAGTTCCCTTGTTGAGTGCCTTTTCTTTTTCCTCTCTCTTTGGTACTGGAGATTGAACCTAGGGCACTCCAGCACTGAGTGACATCCCTATCGCTTTTTGAGATTGGGTCTTGCTATGCTGTCCAGGCTGTCCTTGAACTTGTGATTCTCTTACCTTAGCTTCACTATTACTGGGATTACAGGCACGTGCCATGATCGTGGTGCCTGGCTGCGTGACATTTTAAAAGAGCCTAAAACTAAATATTTGAAAATTTGCCAAGATCCAATTCTTATTTTTATTTTTTTGGTGCACTCCATGAATGCTAACCAGGTTCTCTACCACTGAGCTACACCATCAGCCCTTAATTCTTAATTTTAATGCCTTAAAAACAGTTTCTCTTTCCCTTGTTCGGGGTTATCAGGGTAGTTACTGCACAATTATTAAATTTCAGTTTAATTGTACAGTGGTGAACTTAACCACTTACCAGTCTATTTAAATACAGGATGACCCAAAATTGCATATTTTTCATTAATATTGATAAAATAACAGGAAATACAACAACAATTTTATTCAATACAAGAATCAACTGGTTGGAACGACACCTGCTCAAGTGACACTCAGGGCAGTCAGTATGTAAACAAATGTGCTACCCGAGTGACACTCAGGGTAAACAAAGGGGTTAATTCTTTCCATGGTTCTGGTTGCAGAAATTGAACAACCAGAGTTGTGGAAAGAATTTTGTGAGCTGTGGTACCACTGTATTTTACAGTAAGCTGGGTGTCTTTATTTTTGAGAGCTGTAAATTGCTGGCCTGTAGCATAATTGCTGATCTTTTGATTTTTTTTTTTTTTTTTTTTTTTTTGCCTGCTGTGGATAGAGCTTAGGGTTTTGCACATGGTAGGCAAGCACTGTACCACTGGACCACATTGCCAGCCCACATAATGAACTTTTTGCAAGTATATCTTTGGACATGTTTACAGTGTGTATAATATATGTCAGTTACATAATGTTGCTAAAAATACTTTTTGAATTCAAGATCCAAATAAAACAGTTTTTTGGACCATAATATACTTTTTTTCTTAAGTGTAGCTGGAAGTTTAGTTTAAAGATATATGTGAGTAGATAAGGAAGCTATCTACTGTTTTCAAAATTGTTGAATTTATTGCAAGATAGTGTTAACTTAGGAAAATGGAAATATTAGAAAACATGAGAGAAACTTGGAGGTTTTTCTTTTGGTACTGAGGATTGAACTCAGGACCTTGCACTTTCGAGGCAGGCACTGGAACCACTGAGCTAAATCCCCGGCCTTTTTTTTTTTTGGTACCAGGAATTGAACTCAGGACCTTGTGCTTGCGAGGTAGGCGTGGTACCACTGAGCTAAATCCCCAGCCCGAAACTTGGAGTTTTAAAAAAAATAACTAGGGAGCAGCAGTGTTTTGTGGTTAAAACTACTTTGGAATCAGAGCTAGATTTGAATCTTGTCTCTGGTGCAGTCTTGTCACTAACAAGAAAATGAGGGAATGAATGATCTGTGCACATCTAGGGGAAAAGCATTCTGGTCAAAGAGAGAAACAGGAAGAATCCCGAGGTCTTTGAGAAACTGCAGAGAGAGCATGAAAGTTGGAAGGAAGAGGCAAGAAAAGCGTAGGAAGAGGTGAGAGTAGAGAAGTGCAGGGGTCGTGTTATCAAGGAGTGCCTTTTGGAAGAATTTGGGGTTTTGCTGAGTCAGCTGGAAAAAGCACTAGAGAGTTTTGTGCAGACATAGTAACAAAATCTGATTAACACGTAAAGATGGTAAAAAATGGTTTGGTTTTAGGTATATATTGTTTGGAGGTTTTTTTGGTACTGGGGATTGAACTCAGGACCTTGTGCTTTCGAGGCAGGCGCTAGAACCACTGAGCTAAATCCCCAGCCTGGTATATTTTGATTGCCCAGTACATATTGCTTTGTGAGGAGCTTATTAGTAAGTTCAAGTCAAGTCAATATTGTGTGACTATTGAAATAATTTTACTTTTTGAGAAAACTACCATATTTCTTGTGTTTGGGGCAGTAGGTAGAAAATGAAAGTGTTCCTGTTTATTTGTACTTGTCCTTGGCTTTCCTTATGTTGTGCTCTTATTGTTTGAACTACCAACTACATACTGTCACTGCTCCGGGTGTTAAAAAGTTTTATTCTACTGCTAACTTTTGATCAATCCATATTAGCTATCTGTGAGATTCTATATGGACTTTTAATAGAATGCCATAATCTATTAGGTTTTTTTTTGCCATTGACAGAGAATAGGAGAGGGCCAGGTAAGCTTGATTGTGTATTTGTTGATTCTTTCAGCCTTGCTGAGCTCTAGATTTAACTTCTAGAGATTGTGTTTTGTTTTGAGTTTGTCTTCTTTTTGTTTTGCTTTTAAATTGGACAGCTGCTGTTTTTTTAGGCATCTCAAACTCTGCATGTTCTTTGGGTCTTCTCCAAAATTGTGAAGTTCTGAACTGGTCAGTGTATACCAACTAAATTCAGAATAAATAACATGATAATAATGACCTTTTATTGAGTTCCTGCTGTAGGTCAGGAACTGTTAAGGGCTTTACATGGATATTATCTTAGATTATGTTCTTTGGGTGTAAGAGGGAGGGGAAGAGGAGATACTGATCCTCCTACTAGGAAAGGCTCGGAGCTTGTTTCTTTGTTCTTTTTTTCCAAATAGCTTGTGATAATAGGTTATTTGATTATAAATCATTTTAATTAGATTCAACGGCTTTAAAAAACATCCACTGATTCTCAACATGTTTGTATTTGTAGGAGCTGACTAAGGCTTTGGAACAGAAACCAGATGATGCACAGTATTATTGTCAAAGAGCTTACTGTCACATTCTCCTTGGGAATTACTGTGGTAATTTTTCTTACAAAGTCTATTGTGTCTACTTTATAAGTTACTTATAAATTTTGCCCCACACAAAGTGAAATCAAATAGAATGGAAGTTTTATTTGATTATTTTTAAATTGGTCTTTTGAAAAGGCTGAAGTAGGTGCAGTATGACAACCATTATGTTTATAACATAAATGTTAAAGCCATTTAACAGTGTATGTCTTCTTTTTTCAGTAGGTAGAGAATTTACACAGATTTCATAGTGACTGTCTATATTAATAAGGCGTATAGCTGGGGATTTAGCTCAGTGGTTTCGCCGCCTGCTGCGCAAGCTCAAGGACCCGAGTTTGATCTCTGGTACCAAAAATAAAATAAAATAAAATAAAAATAAGGCGTATTATCATGTTTATTATTTCATGGTGTATTTTAAATGAAATATTTGCATTTTTTTCTTGTTTGCATTTTGAAAAGTGTATTTTTATATTGTGTAACTTTAAAAAAATTATTCTGATTGAGAATTTGGGAGGGAAGAATTTAGAACCTTGAGTCAAATTATATAAATATTAATAAGAGAAAGATATGAACTTTATGATGGAGAGCTTTATTGATAGAAAAACTTAAGCTAGAAATGAGATTGTAAGGAAGGTATAATACTTACTTGAATGTTATCTTGGATTAGTTTTTTCTGATTTAAAACTATTTGGCCTTTCTACCAAATGAATTTGAAAGTATAATATTCATTCATTTATTTATTTATTTATTTTTGGTACTGGGGATCGAACTCGTGTCCTTGCGCTTGTGCAGCAGGCGGTGAAACCACTGAGCTAAATCCCTGGCCCAGTATAATACTTATTTAAATGTGTAGGATTTCTACATGTGTAAATACTTGACTAAGAAACAATCTTTTTATATAGATGGTGCTGCTGATGCAAAAACTTCTCTCAAACTCAACCCCAGTAATTCCACTGCTATGCTGAGAAAAGGGTATGTAGTTAACTCTTCTTGTTGGGCTTGGACTACAAATAATAGATGTTTAATTTTTTGAATAAGTTATTGTAAACTTTTTGTATGTAGTAAAATGCTATATTTGTATATTTTATAATTGTGGTTCAGTTAAATATAACATAGGTCTGTTAGTATGTTAACTAAAGTATGTGATAAGCCTGTAGTGGATAGTTTTTTTTTGGTACTGGGGATCCAACTTGGGACCTCGCGCTTGAGAGGCAGGCGGCGGAACCACTGAGCTAAATCCCCGGCCCCCCCGATATGTTTTTAAATAGTGATGATTGAAGTAATTGCAAGCTTTAGGTGAAATAGATAGATTACAAATTCCTTTATTATCATTTTGAATTTATTGTATTTAACTGACTGGAGAACATCCTGTTCTCCAAGCTGGGTAAGCTACACTCAATGCTAGGAAAACTCTATCTATTTTATATAAATTTATTAAATCCAGCTTGTTTATATTGATATGTGTGATTTTATTTAAATAAATTGTTTTGCATAATTATACTTTGAAAATGAGCAAATTTATACAATTAAAAGAAAATTCTTTTTTAAGTGAGCTCCAAAATTGAATTGTAATGAGAATTATATTAGATGTTACAGTGTTTTGGAAAATCTGTTTCATTAACATGTACTGAAGATAAATTCAGCACTAGAGAATAACTTTTTTTTTTTAATTTAGAAGGCTATTTTCCATGATTTCATGTGTTGTTTTTAATATGTTCATGTAGGATATGTGAATATCATGAAAACAACTATGCTGCTGCTCTAGAAACTTTTACAGAAGGACAGAAATTAGATAGTAAGTATTAGAATTTTGCTTTTAAAAAATCTAGTCTTATTTCTGTATCTTAAATAAAATAGCTGAGGGCCGGGGTGTGGCTCAGTGGCTCCACACCTGCCCGGCAAGCACAAGGTCCTGAGTTTGATCCCTGGTACTGCAAAAAAAAAAAAAAAAAAAAAAAAAAAAAATATATATATATATATATAAAATATAATATATATTTATATATTATATATAATTATTATATATAATATAATAATAATTATATATATTATATATATATAATAGGTGAATTTTGTTCGTGTATTCACAAGTTAATTGTGGAAACCTGCTGGGAGTGGTGATGCACATCTGTAATCCCAGCACTTGGAAGACTGAAGCAGATGGATCACTGCAAGTTTGAGGCCAGCCTAGGCTACAGAGTGAGTTCAAGGCCAACCTGAACTACATAGCAAGATCCTATCTCAAAAAAAAAAAAAAAAAAACTTTGTAGAAACTTTAGAAACTTCCCATCTTTTTCTAGTGACATTTCATATTGATTATAGAATTTGAATTCACTTAAAAATTAATGAATTTGGCCTTTCTTTAGCATTTGGATCAGATAAACTTTGCTGCTAGAAACCTAGAACTTCATATAAATTTGCAAAATGTGCTCTTCCTCTTGAATATGGCTTTAGTTTTTCTAATGGAAAGTTTAATTTGCTGTCTTATTTACAAGTCTATACATTTTAAGTTATTCAGATTGCTAAGATGGGAGATCCTTGCTAAAAAGTCCTTATGGAGAAGTCTAGTATAAATTTGAGTAAATTATGAGAAGTTACAGAAGAAACATGGAGCTTTGAGTACTGTCATCTTTTGAAAGGAACGTATGAACATTATTAAAAGCAAACCTATTATTTCTACATAAATAGAAATTGTGAGAGCCAAGAGTTTTTAAATCTACTAAAACTGCTAAAAGATCCAGGTTGTGAATAATCTCATAGAATATTATAGACTACATAATCCTTATTGTACTATTACTTTCTTTTATAATAGAGTGTTACCACAAATTTCTAGTCCCTCTCTACCCCCTTCTCTACTGGGGCTTAAACTCACAGCCTTACACATGCTAGGCAAACACTTCCATCGAGCCACATCGTTCTCATACCCTTTATTTATTATTTTGAGACAGGGTTTTGCCAAGTTTCCTAGGCTAGCATCAAATTTAAAATCCTCCTGCTTTAACCTGGGATTTAGCTGGGATTTCAGGTGTGTGCCAAAATGTCTATAATGAAAGCAGTGTTTCTTAACTGGAAACAGTTTTGCTTTCAGGGGAACTTTTTATCAATATCTGAAAAGATTTTTTGATTATCATGATTGGTGGTTGAGGGCATATGCTACTGATATCTAGTGAGCAGAGGCTAGGGATGCAAGTAAACATCCTGTAGTGCACAGGACGGTCCCCACAACAAAGAAATACCTGAATTGGATGTGATCAGTCAGGCCTGTAATCCCAGCACTCTGTGAGCCTGAGGCAGGAGAACCACAAGTTCAAAACCAGCCTGGGCAACTTAGCAAGACCCTGTCTTAAAACAGTCCAAAAGTATCTGGTCCACCATATCACTAGATCAGTAGTGCTGAATTTGAGAAGCTCTGCTCTAAAGTATTACATGTTTTAAAAGTTTAATCTTTACTGCTTTAACCTTTGCTTTTGTGCTGTATACCTACTCAGAGGACTTTGGATGCAGCTATGCATATGGAAGCTACAAATGAGGAAGGGAGGGAGGGATCTGGGCAATAGGTGTTGTTAAACAGTCCAATTTTGGTGTGATTGAATTATATGGCTATTTAGCAAATTCTAGGGTTACTACTTAATGTCTTGATACTTATTTGAAAACCCTATAGAGACACAAGTCCTTTTGTCATTTCTGAGTCCTATACTATTGTACTCAAATCTAGCATTTGGTTTTTGTTTTTGTATTTTTTTGGAGACAGGGTCTCACTATGTAGTTCAAGCTGGGCTTGAGCTCACTATGTAGCCCAGGCAGGCCCTGAACTCATAGCGATCCTCCTGCCTCTGTCTGCCTCCTGGTTGCTGGGATTACAGGTCTGTGCTTAAATCTAGAATTTTGATATAATAGTTCCCCAATAGAATATGGTGTGTGCATTTAAAAATGTTATCAAGATATATATATAATTTAATTGTTTTATAAGTTAGTGAATTTAAAGAAGTACTACTTTTCTTTCTCTCTCTCTTTTTTTTTTTTTTGGGTACTGGGGATCAAATTCAGGTCCTTGGGCTTGCGCTTGCGCAGCAGGTGGCAAAACCACTGAGCTAAATCCCCGGCCCAGAAGTACTACTTTTCATTTTTCAGATTAATCTTGCCTGCAGTTAGCGTGCATTAGAGTATTTTAATATTTTTCTTAACATTTTGCTAGGTACTAAGACTGTATATGTTTTTGGGTCTTCAGAGGTAAATAATTTGTTTATTTACATGTTTACATTGCTGTCTGAAAATATATAGTTCATTATGTATAGGCCCTTGGCTGCCATTTAACTTGGTGATGTGATCAAACTTTACAGAGTACATATAAAAATGCTTCTTGGTATTGGTAGGAAAGGCATGGTAACAAAGTCCCTGAGAGAATAATGGATGGAATAGGTAGCTGCATTGAAGATTAGGTAGGAGCTGGGAGAGGCCTCTCAAATTCAACCTAGCTACCAGTTAACCCACCCTAACTGATGGCACATTGGGAATCTGCTTCAAGTCTGATTTTGTTGTGTGAGAGGAAGGAGGAAATGTAGATTATAAATATCCAGGAAACTAGTGAAGTTGATTTCAGTTAAAACTAATTTGTCAGAACAAATTTTCCAGGAGGAACAACCAAATGTTACCCCTAGGTAATGTTTATAACTATAAATAACCTCAGGGTTGCTATAGGCTAGTGGTGCTGAACATAGGGTTGCTATAGGCAGGCATGCTATAGTCAGTGGGCATGCAGAACCTTCTCTGTTGGCAAGGGAGCCAAGTGTATAAGTTGTTCTTTCTAAACTAAAACCTCAGTATTCAGATTTAATTGCATGTTGGCACTTTGTGATAAGTAGGTTTTGAGTTGCAGTTGGACACCATCACTAAAAATTTCATCAACACTGCTGTAAACTCTGTGAGGACAAGTGATTTTATCTATTTACTGCTGAATCTGCAGTACCTAGAACAGTGCCTAGGACATAGTAGGTGTTCACTAGTATTTGTCGAATTGAGTATGTTATGTTGTGAAAATGAGTGATGTTATAGTCAGTTTTTTCTTTCTAGGTGCAGATGCTAATTTTATTGTCTGGATTAAAAGATGCCAAGAATCACAGAATGGTGAGTATGGTATGTAGGTTTCACATAGTCTTTCAAAATTTAAAAAAGAAGGAAGCATTTGAGGTTTTTGGTTTTAAACAGATTTTTTTTTGGTACTGGGGATCGAACTTGGGTCCTTGAGCTTGCAAGGCAGATGGTGAAACCACTGAGCTAAATCCCCGGCCCTAAACACATTTTTTAATATTTATAATTTAAGTAATTCATGTCTCCTTGAATATCGATTACCAAAGATACTGATTTTTGCCTCGTTTCCTTACTGAAACGGAGATTTGGATGTTTTGCTTTCCCATACCATCATGGTATTCTCAGAAATATCTAAGGAGTCTGAAAGATACTCAAAGATGCAAAATTAAACTAATTTCCTTTATTTGAAAAATACAGAGAATGGCTTTATGTTTGTGCCATAGAAATCACATCTGTGACTTTACCTGTAAATGTACTATTATCTGAAAATGTATCCTTTTTCATGTTTTATAGGATCAGAATCTGAGGTGGTAAGTTTAAAATTTTCATGGTTCATATTTTTAATGTTAAATTTCATGTATCAAATATATTTGAGACAGGACTTGGGATGAGCTCTATCTGTTAAATATGAAGCAGTTTTTGGTAAAATAAATTATAAGGTATATAGTCATGAAAAAGAATGGACTGTTTTAATGAATTTAGTATTAAGTTTAAGTTAGCTTGTTTTAGTATGGTAAGGATGGTTATTTCCTTTAGTACTAAAACGTCATCCCATTTATTTAGGTTAAACAGTTAAAATCAATTGTAGGGCTTTTATGGTAGGTTTAAGATACAGAGGGTAAATAAAATTGGAAATTACTATATAATTCAGTGTTAATATTTGTTGTTTTGGACATGAAGATCTTCAAGTCTTCTCAGTTTTTAAAAATTATGAGACTTGCTGGGTATGGTGGCACACACCTGCAATTCTAGCACTTGGGAGGCCGAGGCAGGAGGATCGCCTCAAGTTCAGGGCAGCTTTGAAAACATTGTGAGACCCTGTCTCCTCTTCCCCACAAAAAGAAAAAGAAATTAAATAATTATGGGAAAGCTTGAGGAAATGATTTTTAGTTTTTGATCAGCTGGTTTATATCCAACACTTAAATTATAGCCAATGCTTTTTTACAATAGGCATCTATATATTTAGTCAATAAAGAAAATTATAAGGAGATGGGAGATGGGTGTGTTGCCCTTTCTTTATGGGCATTTATTTCTTTTTTTAGTAACTTCATCTCTCAAGGAACATTTACATCTTAGTCTTCCAAATTTACATTGTGACATTGAGAAAGTCACTTACTCCCTGAGATTTCTTCATGTGTAAACTGGAGCTAACAGCTAGTCTACTTCAGGCAGGTTATTTTCAGCTTCATGCAACATGTGTTCATTTATAGGGTTTTGAACCTGTCCAGAAAGTGAGCCCTGCCCAGCTCTGTCCCTCTGTGTCCAAGCTTTACTTGTCTTACTAGTGTAGTAGGTGGGAAATGATTGGAGCAGATCTTTATTAAAAGTTGCCTTTCTGCTGTACCTAGTAGGTTTTGCGGGGCGGGGGGGGAGTTGGGTACCGGGGATCGAACTCAAGACCTTGCACTTGCTAAGCAGGCAGCAACACCACTAAACAAAATCCTCGGCCCTACTAGTTTTCTTCAGGTCTTACAATATTTCAGATTGGGACTAGGCCTGCAAACAATAGAATGATACTAGGATAAAACAAACAAAAACCACAGATTGTTCAGTTAACTTAAGATGTGTAGGCTTAGTGCATTTTATCACTACTGTGATTCAGTCTAGTTTTATCATGGTACCAAGGTGATGTGGAATAAAATCTCTTCTAGTCAGTATTTTATTTATTTAATATGATCTAGATTCAGTTATTTCTCAATCCTTAACACTGGAGAGTTAATTCTTTTTTTTTTTTTTCCTCAGTACTGGGATCGAACTCAACCTTGCGCTTGCCAGGCAGGCACGATGCCACTGAGCTAAACCATTTAGACTTCTAAATGGTTTTACTTATATGTTTGTGCCGTACCCTATCTTTTCCCTTCTCATTTAGGGAAAATTTTGAGGCCACCTGTGACCCAGGATAAATTCTTCAAATTTACATAGTCTTAACTGGTGCACATATAATCTAGAAAAGTACGGATTGGTCAGGAGTCACCTTGTTTTCTGATGGACAGTGTCTGTTGCAGAGAGACCATAATTGGAGTAAGATGTTAGTAGGAAGTCACAGTGGAAATGGTCCTTTATGGGTTTCCAGAGCAGTGTTTTATGTCATCGTTAAGCTTGAAGGTTATACTTATTCTTAAAAAGTTTTAAGAATGGTATTGTCAAGTTTAGGGAGTTGCTGCATCTTAGGCCTGGATATTTTATACAACTAACCTTTTGAGTCATATCTTTAGAAATTTTTTTTTAAACTTTTTAGAAGAAAAGTCCTTAAAAATAAAAACTATTAAAATGACAAAATGGTGAACATTCTAATCTTTTGTGAAAACTAGTATTTTGTTTTGTTTGTTTTTTGCTACTGGAGATCGTACTTGGGACCTTACGCTTGCGAGGCAGGCAGCAGAACCACTGAGCCAAATCCCCAGCCCTGTGAAAACTAGTATTATTTAACCATTGTAGATGCTGTGTTTTGTCATTGAAGAACTTTTTTAGATAATTATTTCATATCAAAAGAATGGTAGCACTCGGTAAATTAATATGGCATGCATTTTAATATACAGTTGCTAAATTAACTTGTAAAAATCTTTCTCTTTCAACTTGTCAAAATTGGTCTTCATCTCAGAGGACTCAATCAAAAATCAAGTAAGTATTTTCTTGATAGCATCATAGCAGTGAGTAATAAATATGCCTAAAGAAGGGGGCAGGGAGGCATTTGTAATTTAAATAGCAAATCCTTGTTATGTGATTTTAAGTATTTCTTTTTTTTTATATTGTGTTATGGCCTTAAGAAAAATTTTAAAGCAGCCTGCTGATTAGTTTTAATATTTATATTTAAATAAATTTGAATCTTCTCATCTTTAAAGTTGCTTAATCTGGTTCCATATAGTCACCTTTTCGTATATTAAGGAGAGCTTATTTTAGTTAAACTGGTGCTTTCATATAAATAAGTTGGTAGCAAGCTTAACAAAATCACAAGTTTCCTGCCTCTTGTATGCAGAATAAATTTTTCATAGGAATAGTCTGTATAAGTTGAAAGTTAATATTGTTGAGGGCAGCAATTATGGTGAAGAGTAAGCAACTAACAAGTCTGACTTTAACGCCCAACCCTCACCTGTGGTACTGAGGATTGAGCCCAAGGTCTTCACACTGAGCTACATCCCCAGCTCTTTAAAAGAATTTTTTTTGTACTGGGGATCAAACTCAAGACCTTGTGTTTGCAAGGCAGGCGTGGTGCCACTGAGTTAAATCCCTGGCCCCATCTTTTTAAATGTTTTTTAGTTTGAGACACAAGGTCTTGCAGAGTCACTAAATTGCCCAGGCTGGGCTTGAATTTGTAATCCTGCTTCAGCCTCCCAGAATGCCGGGGTTTACAGGGTTGACTTTATGCTTATTTGTTAGCAGTGTGTACAAATACACCTTATATCCCTAAGACTATCGCAGAAGAAACATCAGGCATTGATCTGGAGCTTTGCAACCTCACTGAATTGCAGGCTTGAGACTCTTAAAGTGCATTTCTTTCATCAAAGTGCTTTTTGACATAATTATCTAAAATGGCTTAGAAATGTTAAAACAGTTCTTTCTGGAGAAATAAAGGATGAAACTCCCAATTCCAGGCAGATAAAAATCTTTAACTTTGGATAATAGCCACAGCAAGGATAGGGCACATAAACATCAAATAATGGTATTTGGAACGTAAAAATAGAACATTAGATTTAATAAGTGTACTGTGTAGCCAGGCATTGTGCTTATTCCAGGAATATAACGACAGGATAAATAGCTCTGCCCCTGAAGAGATTAATCTAGTCTTAATTTGAAAGTGAAGATTTTTAGAGCTTTAAGTGTACAGGGTATACATGAGAATCTGTAGACACACTGATCATCTCATGTACCTTATAATTGAAGGGGCTTTGCTAAGTCACTAAATAATGTAACTGGCATGACAGGTGAATTTGAAGTTAATTGGAATTTAGGCTCATTTGCTGAGGGTTCATATCTTGTGCCCAGGACTGTTTAATAGGAGGCCTGGAGTGTTGACTTAGGCTGACCTGGGTTCATTATTCCATTGCTGCCACTCACCTTTCTGAGCTTAAATATTCTCATCTGTAAAATAGGGATAAAAGTGTTCATCATGTTAGCATTAGGTGAAAATGAGAGTATAAAGTTATTGATGGCTGTTTAGAATCATTTTCATCATTAATACTAGCGCAGCTGTATAGAAAAATCATACAATATTTAAGACCATTGGAAAGATTTGAGCATCATCTACCTTACTATTTTCTTCCATTCATACAGATCATCATCTGTTACATAAAATTGTTTCTGTGAATCAACAGCTGCTTTGCCATTTTGATCCTCAAGGTGGCGCTCTTGTTTATCGGACTAGTTTTTATTTTGACAAACTTGAAGAAAATTAAAAGTGCTGTTTTTTCTTTTTTAAAAAAATAGGTATGACTGGTATCAAACAGAATCTCAAGTAATCATAACACTTATGATTAAGAATGTTCAGAAGAATGATGTAAATATGGAATTTTCAGAAAAAGAGGTAATTAGTCAACCATATTTTATGTACAGATTAAATGCTATTATTTACAAACTGTTGCAGAATAATCTGTATGCATTTATCAAATATATGCCATTTTTCCTGAAATGTGGAAGATGCTGACTATCATTGCTTTTCAGTTTGAATTTTAAGTTTTGAGATGAGCATATATGCTGTAGGTTATGGGTAGGTATGCATTTTTTTTTTTTAGAATTGGAATTCAAAGCACAGCTTGGTTGACATTGGTAAGATCCATGATTTGGTTGCACTTAAATGGTATACTTCATTAAAAAAGTCTAGTTATTTGCTGTGTGATTTATACATGTCTTAGAATTTACTAGTTATATTAAATGAGTATAACTTAGTTTCTTAGCATTTTGTAGAGACACTTATAGATATTCAAGAGAAGTAGTGGTAGAATTACATATATGCCACCGAATAGTTCCTTTTTTTTGTTAAGTGCTGTATCATTTTGCTCTTGTGTATTGTTTTGAGATTTAAATGTTAAATATGTGAAATTAAATATGGTAAATGTTATGAAATACATTCTTTTCTCTTTGTATACAGAGTCCACCCAAAAAAATGTATACATCAGAGCCGGGGATTTAGCTCAGTGGCATCACGCATGCCTCGCAAGTGTAGGTCCTGAGTTTGATCCCTGGTACCAAAAAAAATGTATACATCAGAAAAAGAAAAACTTATATAAATTTTTTTTTGGTGCCAGAGATCGAACTTGGGACCTTGCGCTTGCGAGGTAGGCAGCGACATCACTGAGCTAAATCCCCAGCCCTATATAAATATTTTAATACTAAATTTATTGAGACATCATGAGATTAATATGTTACCTTTGGGCTCTACAATTAGAAGAGGTGCTCAAAGTGGTAGCCATTAGCTTCCAGACATTTATTAGTATGGTGAACTGCTGAAGTGTGTATACATTTTTTGGCTGACCCTGAATTCACATGAAGGATAGATGGTACCACTTAAAAAGGAAAATTATTTTGAGGATCTTAAATCTGTTACTCTATATACTCTGTTTAAAGAGTATATATATTGCAACATTGTTGAAGTTCTTTCTGTATTCCCTTTGTTATGTAAATTTACAAAATGATGCTAATGTTGCTAATTTTGTGTTCATCAGTTGTCTGCTTTGGTGAAACTTCCTTCAGGAGAGGATTACAATTTGAAACTGAGACTCCTTCATCCTATAATACCAGAACAGAGCACATTTAAAGTACTTTCAACAAAGGTAAAGCAATTGGAAAGGGTTGTCATTATATTTTCAAAATATAGAAATAATTGAACAAATCACCTGTGTGATAATCTGTAGATCTTTTTTTTGTTTTTCTCTCATTAAGCTTATTGGTACATTTTCGGTATAAAATACAGTTACATTCATCATTGGGATCTTGTACCATTACATGATGTATCTTGGTTCTTTTTTTTTTTCCCCTTCCCTTGCCCTCCCTTCACGCCCTCCACCTTTCCCTATTTGCAAAGACTTTGATTCCATTTTTTTCCTTTTCTCATATTTTTTCTTTTCCCTTTTTTCCTTTCCCCTACTCCCACTTCCCCTGCTCCTTTAGACCTTTTCTTCCTCTTACACAATATCAATTATACATTTTTTAAATTACAATATCAAGATCTAGGAGACATTACCACAGATTTTACAGAATTTAAAAGGATATAGAAAGCATATTACAAAAATCTTCTTTGAAATAAATTTGACAACTTCTAAGAAGTACCTTGGAAGACAAATTAAACTAACTCTGGAGGAAATATAAAATTTGAATAGCACCTATTAAAGAAAGTGTATTCCTAGCTTGAAAACCTACCTATATGACAACGGCAGGCTCATGAACATTTTAACTGATAAATTATATCAAACAATTAAAGCAGAAAAAAGAAGGAACACTTCTCCCCTCGTTTTAGGAAATCAACATTGTGCTAATCCTAAAAATGGATAAAGATAATAGAAGAAAAAAGTATGAACATAGATAGAAATTTGTTTAACAAAACAAACTATTGGAAGTCAGATCTGGCAGGATGTAGAAAGTGGTTTTGTTATAGGGATGGCAGTGTTGGTTCAGCATTGGAAGATCCACCCCCAAAAGTCATCATTTTAACAGAGGAAAGGAAAAAGCCATATGATCCTGTCACTAGTTGGAGAAAAAGTATTGGACTGAATTCTACAGCTGTTCATGGTAAAAGTAATCAGGAGACTAGAAGTAGAACAGAACCTTCTCAACAGATTAAAGACATGTGCTCCATACTTCCAGCGAGAATGCCTTATATGAATGGAGAAGATACAATGCTTTCTCCTTAAGGTGGGGGACAAGGGCAGATCTGCTTACTCTTTATCTGTCCATTAAACTTTAAAACCTAGGCCCCAGCAAAATAGTCTGGCAATAAAATGACACAATTAGGATAGGATTGGCAAGGTAGAAGCAAAATCTTTATATGTAGATGAAATGATCGTCTACAGAGAAAATACTAAGAAATCTCTAGGAGCCCCTAGAACTTGTACTTGAATTTAGCAGGATTAGAAAACACAAGATATATATAAAAATTCAGGTCTGTGTATGCTTGCTGTAAATGAAGAATTGGATATTGAAATTTAAAAGTTATGTAGGAGTACAAAGGACCTAGAAAAGTTAAAAAAACAAAACAAAACAGTTGTAAGACGTTTAGTACCTAATTTTAAGACTTCTTCTAAAGCTACAGTAATCAAGGCCGTGTTGGTGTAAGGAAAGACATATAGATCATTTGAATAAAACAGAATCTAGAAATAGAACCACACATACATGGTCCACTGAGTTTTGAAAGATTATTTAACATTAGCATTTTATAGAATATAAACTCAATTCAAGAGCCGAGAAAGAGATAGTGTTTTCAGAAAATGGCAGTAGAACACCTGATATCCGTAAATAAAAAATTAACAACCCTTTATTTCCATACATGAAAATAACTTGAAGGGATCTATGAACCTAAATATGAAAGCCTAAAAGTATAAAACTTTAAGAAGAAATTGTAAGGGAAAATGTTTATGAATTCAGGGTAGGCAAGGACTACCTGTGTACAAAAGACATGATGTATAAAAGAAAAAACTTGATAAGTGAGATTCCATCAAAATTTAGAACTTTAAATGACATCATTAAAATGAAAAGTAGTCCTTAGACCATATTTCCAATGCATATAACCTATGACCAGAATATATAAAGAATTCTTAGAGCTCATTAATAGACAACCCAATTAAAAAGTAGACATAAGATGATAAATAGCCAGTACAGCACAAGGAAAGGAGTGCAACTCTAGAATCAGAAAAATACTAATCAGTACAATAACAAGATTGAATTATATACTCATTAGGGAGATGAAGTTAAAAGTTTTCAAAGCCTTGTCATGCCTTTTTCTTTTTGTTGGATTCTCCCCCTTTGTGTTTAATTTGTCACGCCCAATGGATTCATTCTGCTGGGTTTCCTGGGGTTGTGATCCTCATTGTCTTAGGGTATTGTCTAAAATTTTCTGGAGTGCCGGTTTAATATTCATGAAGTTCCTGAGGTGCTCTTTATCATGAAAGTATCTTATTTCTCCATCAATTTTGAAAGATAGTTTTGCAGGGTACATCAGTCTGGGTTAGAGGCTGTTTTCCTTTAGGGCTTGAAATACATCACTCCAAGCTCTTCTTGCCTTGAGGGTTTGCATTGAGAAGTCTGTTGTGATTCTAATGGGCTTTCCTTTGTATGTGATTTGTTTCTTTTCTCTCACTGCTTGTAGAATTTTATTCTTCTGTTGGATTTCTGAAATCCTAACTATTATATGCCTGTGTGTAGATTTTTTTTTGATTAAGGCTATTTGGAGTCCTATATGCCTCACTTATCTATAGTCAAGTTCTTTCCCCCTCCTTGGGAAGTTTTCTGCCATCACTTCTGTGAACAGTTTTTTTATGTCATCTGCATTCTCTCTTTCTTCATTGACTCCAGTCAGTCTTATGTTATTCATCTAGCAGCTGCTGGATTGATTTCTCATGTTCCTTTACAATTTTAAAGCAATTTTTCTTTTCCTGGTCACTAATTGCAATCTTATCTTCTATATGTGAAATTCTGTCCTCACATTGGTTCATTCTGCTGTGCAGACTTTCGATGGAGTTTTTAATCTCCTGGAAATCTGTTTGCATCTGTTCTATGGATTCCATTTCTTTCCTATGTTGGGATTCCATCATGTCCCTTAGATCCTCAATTTTTTTATCTGTGTCCTCTCTAGATTTATTATTCATGTCTTACACCATGAGCAAAATCTTTGCTGTTATCTGAGTAATTATTTCTGATTTCATTTTTCCCAGATCCTCTTTTGTTGCCAGTTCAGAGAGTCCAGGTGGTTGAGTATCAGATTGTTCCATCTCGTTTCCCTTTGGGGTTGCTGTAGGTGATCCAGAAGTCTGTTTTTGAGGCTTGTTTACGTATCTCCTCATTTCCACGGTGTGTGGGGGGCTGCTTCTGGCACCCGTGTGGCTCACCTTCTCTGCTCTAGGAGCTTGGGATGGCAGTGGGGGAGCTTCCTTCTAGGTGCTGGGACCAGCTCAGCTTCTCTGCCCTAGGGGCTTGGGATGGCAGTGGGGGAGCTTCCTTCTAGGTGCTGGGACCAGCTCAGCTTCTCTGCCCTAGGAGCTTGGGAATGCGGTGGGGGAGCTTCCTTCTGGGTTCTGGGACCGGCTCACCTTCTCTGCCCTAGGAGCTTGGGATCCTGGCAGGATCCTTTTCAAAGCCTGTCCTGCCTCACACCCCATGAGTCTAGTCCTCTCCACGGCTGAGGCTGCTTCTGAAGGCCCTGTCACAGACAGAGGTCGCTCAGCTACTCAAATCTGTAGATCTTTTAAATCTAAATCGAATCTGTAGATACTTTAAATTAAGAGACAAGTAAACAAGAAAGATAATTTGAATGTCAGTGGTTTTTACCTCCTAGATTCTAAGAAAAAATAAGCATAATTATCAACTTCTCTTTAAGATTTGATACTGATAAAATATCTTCTGAGAACTTGTTAGTGTGGTCCATTTGAGGTACAAGTATTTTTCTTAACCTACTTCATTTAAAAGTACAAACTACTGGGGATTTAGCTCAGTGGTGCCGCCACCTGCCTCACAAGTGGAAGGTCCTCACAAGCAGAAGGTCCCGAGTTTGATCTCCGTTACTAAAAAAATAAATAAATAAATAAATAAAAATACAAACTACTCTCAAAATCTACTTTTTAATTTTATTTTTAGTTAAAACAAATTTTAAGTTACTTTATCTGAGAGACTAATGAATAATTTAAATTAATAGTTTGAATAACTGTAGTTTTCACATTCCTTTATATTTTCAAAAAAGTGAAAGTATACAGCAGAATATTTTAAATATCACTCAAAAAATTACAGAAGTATTGTAATTTAGTAGGATAAATACTGATTTGAAAATTGGAAAGTCTGAATCTGGCTCTGGCATTTGCTTGCCCTGTGAATTTAATCTAGTCACAAAATGACTATAGAACTAAATTTTCAGCACCTATAAAATGAAGGGTATGAGCTAAATAAACACTGAAATTCTTGCAGTTGAAACATTGTGGGCTAAATGAACACTCAAATCCTTGCAGATGAAAATTTGTATGATGAAATTACATGAAGATATATGGTGAATTAGAATGAATGGCATAGATACTTTTTCCATTACTACGCCTTTTTTTACAGGTCCTGCAATATAATATGTTATTAACTCTTATGTTTAATTATAAGAACATGTGAAGTTTATTATAAAATAGGATGAAGTTCCACCTCTGTCATGAAGAATGGTAACTAAGTGTACAAAAAGGACAGCTGCAGAGGGTTGGCGGAGGAAGTACAAAGTGAAGTGGTAGTTTTTTGCATCTAGTTAAAAAGGATTTGCCTTTTAAAAATTTATTTGAATATTGCTAAGAACAAAGCTGGCAAATTGTGAGTCCCATACATAAAACAGAGCTGTTTGGGACAATAGAAAGTGAGAAAGAAGAAGAAATCTTTACCAGGATTTCAGTTGTCATTGGTCGTATCCACATAATGTAGAATTTGTTTAATAAAAGAATTTTGAATAAGCTAATACAAAGTGTTAGGTAGATTTGAGAGGAACACAAGCCAGAAAATTATGAGCTTGGTATTTTCTCTGTGGAGATTTTTAATCTGTGTCCATTTGAAGTAATTTAAATGTAAATTGATTTGTGTGACTAGGGGATGAATGACTTAAGGCCTTTTATTTTAGATCAACAATGTTTGAAATAGGAAGTTTGTATTTCAGGTAAACAATGAGTAATTCCTTACCATAAATGTATTTCATCCTGTATTTTTTTAATTTGCTAAATTTGGCAACCCTCATCCTATGCATTGCACTTAATGGGTGCTCATTATTGGTTTAGTGAATGAATATAAATTGGCCTCTGTTAACCCTACAAAGTTGACAGAATGTTTTTGGTCCAAGTTTTACAGGGGGAAAGAAAACCAAGGTCATGAGCTTAAAATGCTTTCCCTAAATTCATAGTTTCTGGAGTCTATATCTGGCCTATCTGAGGGGGCATGGTTATATTTGCGACTGCTAACCAAAATTAGTGCCACTTTGCTTAGGTTTTTCTACATTCCTGATTGAAAAACTTGGCTGTATTCTAAAGGATGATTTTTTTTTTCTTGCTCTGATTCTGTAATCTCTGTATTTTAAATATATAACTGGTAAACCACGAACTTTTGTATTTCATGCAAAATAAATTACAGGGATTTTTTTTATAACTACATCTTGAGGGAAATAAATGATGAAATCTTTGAATCCTTTCCCTTTTCGGGCAGCAGAGGGAGATAGTGTTTTAAAGTGCTGAAAATAAAATATGGGCAGTTGAGGTTTTTATTTAGCACAGAAAAGTACAGAAATAATTTGCTTTTCATCTATTCATATGTCTTTGATTGTGTTTCATGTATTCACATGTCTTGAATCTGCATGAATTGAGAAAAGGATGGATTTTCCTTAGGAAAATGTGCTTAAAATGAATGATTATATAAATTTATGGCTTAGATGTGCTGTTTCTTTGGTTTAGAAAATCGTGTTTTGTTTTTTTTCCCCCCTACCTTCAAGGTTGTATGCATGTTGCATATCTGTGTGTAGGCATTAGTTGTGCTAATAAGTTGAGTGAAATATAATTTGTGGTGAAAATAAAGAGCTAGAACATTTAAAGTAACAAAATAGCAATTGTAAGTAGATATTTCACAATATAGTGTTTTTCCAAGCCAGATTTCATATTTTTTCAGTGTTTCTGATAGTTATTGCTAGCATTTACTGAATAGTAGCTTTCATTATCAGCCTATTAATCCATTTTTTAAAATTAAGAAACTTATGTTTCTTTTGTTTCAGCTTGTTAAATTCATGACAACATTATACAATCTCAGGATTGTGGCTTTTATGGCAGCTGTTCTGTGAAATAGTTATTTGAAAGATTAATATTTATTCTGTATACGAATTAGAGTTTTTAATCCTTTGGGTGGTAAATGTCACCTAATGAAAATGTTCTTTTTTTAGTTGTGAGTACTTTTTCTGTACTATATAATATAAAGTATAACATGAAGGCCCAGAATCCTGAAAAATTCAAATGCATATCTTTACTTGGAGATATTGTCCCTTTGTCCCCACTTCACCCAGTAAAAGTTGGAAGTTTTAGAGTCAGTTTGCTTTCTCAATATTCATAGAATAGAAATATATAGAAAAATCTATGATAATGTAATAGATGAGGGTTTCTGAGTGTCATGCTATTGCTTATCTGAATGTGTAAATGTGGGAGGTTTGATTGTGTTTTGCTTTTTGATACAGTGGTAGGGATAATAGCGAAGTATTCTCTTGTGCTTTAATTAGTTGTGGTTAAACACAAATTGTAGGTCTTAGAATGTTTTCTTACTATCTTTTCTATTAACATTCATATATTCTAAAAAAAAATTTTACCATATATTTTATCTGTAGCTACTTTTACAGTTAGTCATTCATGGCTGTTTGTTTCCTGCCCCTTGTATTCTCTAGCAGAGTATCTCATTGTCCCCTGTGCTGTCTGTTACTATTTAAGCCCTACATTGTTGTTCTGTGGGGAACTATAGTAGTTAATTTTATTGATGGGTTATCATATGCCAGGGACTGTACTGTGAATTATCTCATGTAATTTTTACGATTATTGCATGGTGTAGGTATTTTTATCCCTATTTTAGAGGTAGAGAAACCAAACCCAGAGGTGTTGAGTAATTTGCCCAGGTTTTTCCAGATGATTATCATTAAGATACCGATGATAGTACTGTTAGTGATTTTCTAGATAGTACTATATTCTTTTCATATATGATCTTATATAATACTAAGAACTCTGTATGAGACAAGCTCTGTTATTTCTATTTCATAAGAGAAACTTAGGCTCACTGAGATTACTTACTTGTAGTTTTATATTCAACAAAGGACATTATTTTGACTCTTGTAATTATACTTCTGATGATTTTTGCCTGGTTCTTAAATCCTGCTTATTTATGAAGAAATAAGTAAAACTTTCAGCTGAAGAGACACTTCAAGCACATTATCCCATGTGTTGGTTTCTTTATTTCTAAAATATGGATAGTAGTCTCCTTTTGTAGGGTGATTCTGTTAAAGATGATATATGGGAAGCATTTAACACAGTAAGTGCTCAATAACTGTTACTACTATTATTTTATCCTGATTGTTTAGATTTTTATAAAGGTTATAAAAGCAATAAATGCAAATCAGAAAATTTGGAAATAGTATAGAGGAGCTGAGAAAGTCATCACTGATGCCTTTTTTTTTTTTGGTGTGTGTGATATTGGGGGCTGAAGCCAGGGCTTTTTCATTGAGCTACATCCTCAACCCTTTTTCTGTTTTTCATTTTGAGTCAGGGTCTTGCTGTATTTCCCAGGCCGGGTTCGAGCTTAAAATCCTCCTGCCTCAGCTTCCCAGAGTGCTGGAATTACAGGCATGGGCCACCATGCCCGTCTACCTCTAATGATTTTTTAGTATACTTCCTTCTGGTTATCTAGCTGTTTCTCAGTAGATAGGTGTAACACAATACAGAATCCACAGTGGAATATATATATTGGAATTTTTTTGTTGTGTGACTATTTTCTCTTCAAGAATAAAAGCTGTGTACCAGCACAGTGCCTGGCTCAGAGTAGGCATTTAGTAAATATGTGAATTAAGTAGTTAAAAATATGTTTTGCTATCTTTTGGATTTTAAATACGATTATAATGCTGGGCATGGCGACGCCCCTGTAATCTCAGTACTTGGGAGGTGGAGGCAGGAGGATTGCCATGCATTTGAGGCCAGCCTGGCTACATAGTGAGACCTTGTCTCAAAAACTAAACAAAACAGCCAGGGATATAGCTCAGTGATGCTACCACCTGCTTTGCAAGTGCAAGGTCCTGAGTTCCATCCCCCCCCCCCCGCCAAATAAATAAAGGAAAAGATTATAAAATAATTTGAATGTAAAAGTAAAGAAGGTAGATACAGCAATCTGGCCTCAGGAAAATAGAGCTACTGATCTACGATCATACAGAAGGGTTGATATACCAATTAAATGTGCAAAAGATTGAGTAAGAGAATGTTGCAAGTCTACATTCTGAAGAAGGGGAACAACTATTTAATGCCTGCAGCCTTGAAGCATGTTGTTCTCAAAAGTTTGCCATTAAATTGGTACAGCTCTTTAGACTGGAAAAGATCTTTTTCCTTGCCAATCTGTAGTGTAGAATGAGATTGCACTGAAATGTATCCCCAGCTTTTTTATTTTTATTTTGAGACATGGTCTTGTTAAGTTTCCCAGACTGGGCTCAAACTGTAATGCTCCTGTATCAGCTTCCCAGAGTGCTAGGATTATAGGTACTGTATGCTCCACCACAAGTGGCTGCTAAGTGGGCTCTTACACTTAAAGTGGTGTCTGCATGCCGTGATTGCTTACGGGAGTAATAATGGCTTCTGTTTAAATCTGAAGTCCTTCTCATTAGGAAAAATTAATAAGTTCTCTTATGCAGAGGAGACCTCAGAGGTAGATGTTAGTACATACTGTATAATGTCAAGAACTAATCATCTAGCACAGTAGAGATTCTTACTAATAACCTGTAGATACTGCTTTGGGACATTATGGTTCCTTGAAAGGCCTCCTTGTACATATGAGAGCAATATTCAAGCAAACTACTAGAGTTTTAAGTTGAGCTCTAAAGTATTTTTTACTTAAATGAAAATAGAATGGCTTATTAATGGTTGCAATAAAAATCTCTGAAATTGGACTGGCAGTTCTAGAAGTATCTGCTAGAAATATCAAGACTTAAAACTTCATTTTTAAAAGTATATATTATAAGCATTGAAAGTGGAGACGGTATAAAAAGGAATTCACAGAAATTAGTCCTCTCCCACCCCCACCTTTTTACCTTTTTAAAAACTGCTTTAAATGGCTTATTACATACACCTATTTTAATGAATAGATTAAATATAATTTCAGGTTCAGGTCAGCTTGTCTCAGTTGCAGGTTGTTGCTAAGAGCTTCGACTGGCTTTATTAAAGGCTTTATTGTTCATACTGCACAATTAGGTTATAGTGGCTTTTAGTAGATGAGACTACTAGTCTGTTCCACATTTAAGGTGAAGCAAGGAACTTTTTATAGAGAGTACATAGTAAAGGAACAAGAGGTGTGAATATAGGGTAGCCTGTGGCTGGGTTGAGTATGATGTTATACACACGTTTTTCCTACTCTCATTCCCAAAAGAGTAAAAAAGGAGCAAGATGCACTTTTAAATTTTAGGACAATATTAGTAAGTCCCAAGGATTTCAGGAAAGGGACTCTCAACTTGTAGTTATTTGTTGAATGAATTGTAAAAATGTTAGCATTAGTTTTATTATTTTTATACAGTGGAACAGATTACTCTAAAACACATTAATACAGGGGTTGGGGATGTAGCTCAGTGGCACCACATCTGCCTCACAAGCGCAAGGTCCTGAGTTTGATCCTCAGTGGTGATGGGATGTCTATTAAAACATGTTGATGCATATGTGAATATAGAAATTCCTATTGAACAGGGCTACTCAGTGTTGGCATTATTGACATTTGGACTGGACAATTTTGTTTTTGTTTTTTTTTTTTGGTATCAGGGGTTGAACTCAGGACCTTGTGCTTGCAAGGCAGGTGGCGGAACTACTGAGCTAAATCCCCAGCCTGGACAATTTTGTTTTAAGGGATTGCCCAGTCCATTGTAGAATGTTTAGTGGCATCCTTTGGTCTTTACTCATTAGATGTCTGTACCAGCTTTCCCCTTTAACCAACAGTGTCTTAAGACATTGAGAACACTGCTTGGAAGAAAAATAAGCTTTTGCCTTTTTGTTTTGTTTTGTTTTTGCAAATGGGAAGGGGGCCAAGAGCCAAGAGATGGAGGGGGAAGGGGGGGGCTATAGAAAGAATTAAGATATCCTATGTACATGTACCAACTTCCCATGATGAGTGTAATCATTATGTACTGCAAGCATGTACTAATAAAAATTAAAAATTAAAAAAAGACTCTTAATTATAGCTTATATAATAGTTATGTTGTTTTTTGAATGGTGAATTTTAACAAACAAAATGTTTCATGATTCTTCAAATTTAACCTTGTATAATTTAAGGAAACTGTCAGAAACACTTATTAATTTTTATAAAACTTTGATGACTTAAGAAAATTGCATTTTTACTGTTTTATGTATTTCACATTGAATAATGGATAGTGTTTGGTGTTTCCTCCAGATTGAAATTAAAATGAAAAAGCCAGAGGCTGTGAGATGGGAAAAGCTAGAGGGTCAAGGAGATGTGCCTACATCAAAACAGTTCATAGCAGGTTTGTTTTCTAGCCTTGATGAACTTTAAATTCATACTGGGTTGTGTAGTTGAAATTAAATAGTGATGAGCATTCTTTCTACTTTCATTATTTATGTTTCTAAAATAAGTTACATGGAGTAAAATAAGGTTGCCCTATAATGAATACAAAGTAGCCTTTCTTTTGAATATTCTAAGTCTTAAACTAAGAATACAAATGAGGGCCAGGAATTTAACTCAGTGGTACCGGGCAAGGTCCTGAGATCAATCCCCAGTGCCAAAAAAAAAAAAAAAAAAGAATACAAATGAATGGCAGCAAGATGCCAGAGGAATTGGGGTGTTTATCGTATTAGTTTATGACAGTTGAGATTGTTGTGTTGGCCTTTTCGATGCTTCTTTTTGATTTTTTTTTTTTTGGTACTGGGGATCGAACTTGGGACCTTGTGCTTGTGAGGCAGGCAGCGGAACCACTGCGCTAAATCCCCAGTCCCTCAATGCTTCTTTTTGGATTCTAAATTAGTTTGCTTTGCAGATACATTCCTCCTTTATTCTGTTTGTTCCTTGTACCAATTGTCAACTCTGATTTCCTGGAATTTCAGGCTTCACAGGGTAAGGTTTTTAGCCCCATGTTATTATATTGATAATTTACAGATGGACACAAATAGGTAAAGTGCCTAAGGAAAGCCTAGGAGAATAGAAAACTAGCAGTTAATTGTATGACCACTTAAGGGATGAACAGTCTTGTGTTTGGGGTCAATTTTAAGCACATGCAATAAGTAGATAAGCATTTTTCTAATGGAATAATTAATCTGGAGGATACTCTTAAGAACTATAAGAATGTGTTTTGCTTAATAGTCTCATTAATGAATGGAGAGAGATGTTTGATTTTAATGCTCTGATGTAATGACTGAAAGAAGCTAACGTGTCTCAGCTACTTTCAGATTTTGACTACCTTGTTCTATAACAAAACATTTGCTTATGGCAACTTTCAGAAAATAAGTTATTCAGCAGGTCATTCATATGTGTGTTTGAATTTGTTTAGTATTTTTAGTTGCACATAGAAGTTGCCAAACAAGATTCCCATGTACCCTTCACCCAGCTTCCCCCAATGATAGCATCTTAACTAGTCTGTAGTATAATTTGTAAAGTCAGAATATAGACACCAGCCGAGTTTTGTGGTACTAGGTATTGAACCCAAGGCCTTTGCATAGTTATATAACTCTCAGCTCTTTTTATTTGAGACGCAGTTTTGCTAAGCTGAACCTGCTATCCTCCTGCCTTAGCCTCCCAGAGTGCTGGTATTACAGATACCTTCTACCAAACGCAGCTCCTTCTTAAAATTTTTTCTTTTTTTCTGTTTTTTTTGGTACCGGGGATCGAACTCGGGTCCCTGCACTTGCGGAGCAGGCGGCAGAACCACTGAGCTAAAACTTTTTCATTTTGAGATAAGGTCTTGCTAAGTTTGCTAAGTTGGCTCGAGCTTGCACTCCTCTTGCCAACAGGTGATATTTAAGGACTGAAATATTTCTAGAGGGTGTTTCAAAGACATAGTTAAAAATATTATGTGCTTCTCTTGCAATTGATACCCAGAGATTTTGGAGCTCAAGTTTTTATATAGTGCAAAGGTTTTTTTAAGAGGCACTTTAAATGTAATATTTCAGTTCTAACAGTAGTCTTATATAATGCGCAACCCAGTATTACTCCCTCTATTTTACTCAGGCTCAGAAAGGTTAATCATCTTGCTCAAGATCACCCAACAGATTTCATTGTTTAGGATGAAAACCCAGGTCTTCAGGATGTGGGTCTCATTCTTTTTTTAACTCCATCTATGATACTGCTTGTTGCTGTATTTTCTAACAATGGAAATGGTCTCTGCTGACATGAGTGTCTGCAGTTACTTGGTATTATAGTGAATGAACAAGGAAGTTAGCTTACTTAGCTCTCTGCAATTCACCTGCTATCCTCAGTTAAAATTTTCCTGAGATTAAATTTCAGTGTGTTTCAACGTTACAGCTAGTAAGTTTTTCCTAAACTCAGTACCCTAGATATTCAAAATGCTATTGCTCCTGTCCTGTTAGTTTTTATAAAGAGTTAATAATGCTTGTCATATTCTTGTGTACTACAAACTGGAAACTATAGATGAGGGCAAGTCACTCAACCTGAGTCAGCTTTCTTATCTGTAAAATGGAGATTAAAACCTCTATTCCTACCCTTTCTGGGATTCAGCCTAGGATTAATTAAATCCATGTTTCCCAGGCTCTTAACTTAACCATGGCATGCAGTTTTTGTTTTCCTTAGTTATTAGTGGAAATACACAAAGATTTCTAGTACAGTAGAAGGCAAATAGGACTTTTCAAAACAACATAATGCCCTGATTAAAACAGTGCAGTGTCTTTTGGGTTTTTTTTTTTTTTTTTTGCCTTGATGGGAGGATAGGCAGGAAGAAAGTTGATTTATAATAGATGAAGAGAAAAGGTGGAAAACGTAATTAGTGTTGAGTAGTTTCTCATCTCTTTTGAGAAAGGAATACAAAGTGGGTTACTAGAGGAGGAATATTTACATTATTGTTAATGAGCCCTCATATACTGACAAATTTCTAATCAAGTATTTTTTAAAGCACTACAGCTGTATTGTCCAGTATAGGAGCTGTTGACCACATAGACCTATTAAGCACTGGAAATATGACTAGTCTGCATTGAGTTGTGCTAAAGTGTAAAATACATACCAATTTTGAAGATTTATATGAAAAAAGAATATAAAATGTTTTAATATCTTTAGGTTGACCTCATGTTGAAAAGATACTATTTATTTGTTTATTTTTTATGTTTTTGGTACTGGGGATCGAACTTGGGAACTTGTGCTTGGGAGCTGCTTGCGAGGCAGGCAGCGGAACCACTGAGCTCAATCCCCGGCCTGAAAAGATACTATTTTTGATATCCTAGGTTAAATGAAATTATTAAAATATGCTTCACCTGGTTCTTTTTAGTAACATACTATTAGAAATTTAAAAATTATATATGTACCTCACATTTGTGGCCATTGTCTTATTTTTTTGGACAATGTACAGAGCAGCCTCGTAGACCTACTAGGTCAGTTTGTTATTTTTTGAGTTATCTGTGTGCCAAAATCCTCATTCTCTTAGTATTGGGGCAGTGCTGGCACTGCCCTGAACCCCTGATCCAGGGGCCTGTCTGGAAGCAATGTTCCCTACAAATATTCTTTTCTATACTGAATATATAACTTATATATAGTTACTTTCAAGTACTCTATGCATAATATGGGCATCAAGTGCAGTGTATTTCAATTTTATTAACTCCTTATTCTGTTGAAGCGATCATATTTTTAATGTGGGTAGAGGGTAGAGTCTTGGCTGTTGTGGCATTGGGTGATTATATTTTCAGTTTTTCTGTGTTCTGAAAGAAATTTTACCTCAGAAAAGCTGCATTTTTAATATTAAAGTATTATTTAAAAGAGAAATTTCTTAAGGTAGCATCCTTTTAAAAAAACTTGTACTTTTAAATTATTTGTATCATTATTTGTATCATATAGTATTTGAATTATTTAGGAAGTCCTAGAATTTACATTATGTTGATTCGGTTTTTAGAAGTGTAAATCTAGTTACTTACGTATGTATCAAAAAGACACTTATTGCAGGGCCAGGGATTTAGCTCAGTGGTGCCACTGCTGCCTTCCTCGCAAGCTCAAGGTCCCAAGTTCGATCCCAAACATGAAATTCAGCTTGTTAGGCTGTTTTGTGCACCATGGTCACAAAGTTTATGTTATTGACATAATCAAAACATGTTGAGTAATTACCTGTGCCATTTTCACTTCTTTAGATGTAAAGAACCTATATCCGTCATCATCTCATTATACAAGAAATTGGGATAAATTGGTTGGTGAGATCAAAGAAGAAGAAAAGAATGAGAAGTTGGAGGGTGATGCAGCTTTAAACAAGTTATTTCAGCAGATCTATTCAGATGGCTCTGATGAAGTCAAACGTGCCATGAACAAATCATTTGTAAGAACATAAGCTTTATTTTTAATATTATGGAAGTGAATTTCAGACACTTAAAGAAATAGTAAGTAGGTAGTTGAGAGACTTTTTTTTTTTTTTTTTGAGACAGGGTCTCACTGTGTAGTTCACGCTGGCCTTGAACTCACTATGTAGCCCAGGCTGGCCTCAAACTTACCTCAATCCTCCAGCCTCAGCCTCCTGAGTGCTGGGATTACAGGCATGTGCCACCACATCCAGCTAGCTGAGAGACCTTTTTGAAAAGGCTTTGAACAGTTTTCCCTTGGTGTAAACTTAGAGTAATTGTTGAAAAAGTTGGAAATACTTGACTGTAATCCCAGCACTCTGGAGGATCACATGTTTGAGCCCAGCCTGGGTGAAGCTAATAAGGCCCTGTCTCAAAAAGGGATGCAGCTCAGTGCCATGGTCTTGAATTCAATCCCCCATACTATCCCTCCCCCCAAAAGAAGTTTTGAAAACTCAGTAAAAGAGATAAGAAACAAGTGGTTTATTCTGATACATAATATTTCTATTTATTTAATGAGTTTGAAGTTGGAAGGCTAAGAAATGTCAGTGTTACAGTGACTGAAAGGGAATTATCTTTGTTGAATCACAGTAGCTGAATGAGTTTCTGTTGTTTACCTTCTAGAATGATGTCCTCAACTGTATTTGGTTAATAGAAGGTGCACATTAATTAGTCATTCGTTTAATAATTTCTCTGCTGAGGAGGAAAATTCAGTCTTGCTAGGGTGGGATGATTACTACCTGAATTAGACCTCGAGCTCTGAGTTTTTCATGATAATTCATCACTGTATAACTTTGTAGATTATTTGATGTAGTCATTTGACTTTTACCAGGAAAAACACATCTACTCAGTTATCCCAAAAGGAAAATCAGACTTACTGTTGACTTTTGAAAGTGTGCTAACAAAATAATGTGTTAAATCAAAGATGCATTAAAGAATGGATTAATTTCCAAGCAGAAACTTTGATGATTGTAGGTGAACTGTATATACCCATAAAGCAAGCTATGTGTGTGGAAACATTGACCTTAAACATACCATGGACTTGCTTCTGTTTTGTGGGAAAACAAAAGAAACAAAATAGCACTGTCCTCTATGATGTCCCAGTCTAATTGGGTTAAGACCGACATATACAAAATAGGGGGAAATGCTGAATTGTACTGCACTCTAAAGGGGGAGAAAGTAGTGTCATTGATGAATACAACTTGATTATAAATTAAATTCACTTCTTTCAGTTTGTAACTAAGGGCCCTCTGAAGGTTGTTTTATTTTATAGCATTGTCACATTTAATTCAGTCATTTTTATTTGATGCCTACCATGTACCATACCACGTGCTTAGATCCAGGATATAAATACATTCAGCTCCTTATCCTTCGGTTCTGTTTTCACAGATTCAGCCAACTGTGGATCTGAAATATTAGGGGAAAAAATTGAATCTGTACTGAATAGACAAAAACAGATTTTTTCTTGTCATTGCCTGAATAATAATAGTAATTAAATAACATTTACATTGTATTAGGTATTATACGTAATTTAGAGATAACAAGAGTATATGGGAGGATAAGTCATAGGTTATATGCAGATACTACACCATTTTATGTGAGGAACTTAGAGCACTTGCAGATTTTGGTATGGGAAGATGGTACCTAGAACCAATCCTCCATGAATATCAAGGGATTATTATATTAGGAAAATATATTCCTTTCTCTTGAAGAGCTCTCCGCTTTAGTTCCCATCAAAGATAGCAAGTGAATATAAGAAGGCAAACCCTTAAATTGCAACAGTGCAGTGTGATACATATCATATTAATAGTAATTATGCTTACACAGAAGACAGACACTAAAGGAGTAGAGCCCTAATTTGAGAGTCAACAAAGGCTACTGAAATGTGCTGACATTTCATGTTTGGAGAATAAGGAATGAAAAGAACTAGGATAAGAGGATCCCATGGAAAGGAACCCATGTAAGAGTTTGGCAGAGCACTCGGGATTATATTGAAATAGTGTAAGAGCAGGGTATGTAATGTTTTGTATTTAGCAGTAACAGCTGATTATTTTAAAATGTTTAGATTCTAATAATTCACACTGTTCTTTGTTATAATCTAAGTCAGTGAGCTTTTATTGCATCAAGATGATAAATGTCCAGAAATATTTTATTTTTCAGTATATAGTTATGGGTCACTTAAAAATGGGACATGTTCTGAGAAATGAATGCATCATTGGATGATTTTCATTGTTATGTAACACTAAGTGTATTTATACAACCTAGATGGTAGAGGTCAATTGCCTGATGTAACCTCCCTTTTTTTGTTAATTGTGTTGTGGGAACTGAGCCTAGCACATTGCATATAAGGCTGCTACATGTGTAATATGTTGTATTTTTTTATAGTAAACTTTTTTAAAGTAGAGAAGTAAACTTTAAAGTCTAATTAAAATTTTAAAGTTGATTAAATATATAAACCTGCAACAGTTGATTATTACCAAGTGTTTTGTACTGTATGTAATTGTATGTGTTATGCTCTTAATATGACTGGCAACAGAGTAAGTTTCTTCACCCCAGCGTCACCATAAACACGAGTATGTATCATGTAGTAATGTTATGATGGCTAAGACATAGGAGATAGGAATTTTTCATTCCAAAATCTTACAGTATGGTATTATATATACATTTTGTTGTTGTCCAAAGCATCATTCTTTATATGGCTTGCATGTGACTATGAATATGGTAGGGTTATTGGTGGGTGGAATATTCAGTAGATGGTAAGTAGATGACCAGTTCATCACTGAGACACTGAGTTCGTGTACCTGTATTTATGTGCCTTGATTTTTTATTTTTAAATTTTCAGAGTAAACTTGAATGTATACAGAGGGAGCCTTAAGTAGGGGTCCTTAAGACCCTGTTTAACTGGTATTTTGTCTGGTCTTTACTGTCTTTAACAAAAAAAGATTAAACATAATTTAGGGGGGAGCCCATCTCATTTTCATTGGAAGGTATTTTTCTACACATAGTTATATGCTGATTAGCAGAGGTGAGCATGATGCTTGAAATGGCATTGTCATGATATGCCTACAAAAGTATTCTGGAATTTCCTTTTCATAGTTTATGGAACTTATTAACCTTTCTAGAATGTCTTAAGATTAAAAGAATTGTTCTAAGTTTATTTGAGGCATATCCAACTACATATATTTGGGACTCTGGTTGGAACATTTTAAGGAAAATATTCTATTTTGGTTATAGTGTCCAGGAATTAACCTTTTTTCTTTTTTTTTTAATTGCAGATGGAGTCTGGTGGTACAGTTTTGAGTACCAACTGGTCTGATGTAGGTAAAAGGAAAGTTGAAATCAATCCTCCTGATGATATGGAATGGAAAAAATACTAAATAAATTAATTTGCTATCACTGTATTGCGTATATTCACCTAATGCCCATTCTGTATTGATATTGCATTCTTGAATTTGAACACTGAGTATCTTTTTGAAAGATGATTGATACCTCTTTACCTTTTATGCTGTAGAAATTATTTTCCTCCAGTTGTTCAAAGTCTCATGAAGGATGAAGATCACATTTTTAGCACTTCTGTCCTCAAGGATTTCAGACATGCTGAAACTAATGAAATATCATTTGCTACTAGATAGATTAATTCTCTCTGGTTGTGGGAGTGGAAAACTCCTTAATGGCATATTTTGGGTTATTGCCTTATTTTTGATGCAGTATTCTGTTAATAATTTATTAGACCTGACAGCTTTGGTTGAACATAAATTTTTCAACTTCAGTGTTATACTGTGTTTGCTTTTAAAAACTGCTTTTGAATGGAGTTGTAAATACAATTTTTCTATAAAGTTTGGTTTATTTACCTTTTTCTTAAGTTTTTAGTGAGAACTGAGAAATTATCAAAGAAAGTTGCCATTTAGTTCCTTCTGTGGAAAAATTTTGTAATTTGTAATTTCACTGAGATTTTGGACCTAACTTCCAAATTCCTGTATAAAAAACAGATTTTGTTTTTTTGAGACAGATTCTCGCTGTGTAATTCAGGCTAGCTTTGAACTCACTGTGTAGCCCAGGCTGGTCTTGAACTCACAGCAGTCCTCTCGCCTCAATCTCCCAAGTGCCAGGGTTATAGGCATGCGTCACCACATCAAGCAAAAACAGATTTGTGCGTTCCAGAACACTGCAAATTTAACTATGTTAAAAATCTGTGAAGATGAGGCAGAAGATCTAGGAAAGTCCATCTCTGCTTCTTGCATCACTTGATCTTAGCCAAAAGGCCGAGAAGCAATGCTTCTCGTTTCTTTTGCGGCAGTAGGATTCCTAAAGTTACACCAGTGGTGGAATTCTTATCATTATTAGAAAATCTTGGTTCTCAAATCCCTATGATTAGGGCCAGAGATGTAGCTCAGTGGCGCCCTGTGCCTGCCTGGCAAATGTAAGGTCCTGAGTTCGATTTCCGGTCCTGAGAAAAAAATACTATTTAAAATCCCTATGATTACATTAATTTAACTGGTTGATGGTGCCAACTTCAAGAGTAAGTTAATATGTATGTGTTTAGTATTTACTCTGCCTGAAATCTATGGATATTAGTGGGAATATAAAAACAAAAATACATGATCATTAATTTCAAAGAGATGATAATGTAGCAGAGAAAGTTAACATTCATAAAAGAATTATGAAATGGTTGAATGCTGAGCTCATAGACAGTTTTGAAATTTGAAAGAAGTGTTATGTAATTAACTTTCTTTACAGTTTAAGCTTTTTCAAAAGTATTAGGCCAGTGGTGGTGACCTATGGCAGGCGTACTACAGCTGGCTATTTATATCATTGAAAGGTCTAAAATGTTCGTGATCACTGATATAGGCCATTAATTATTTGTAAATTTGATGCCCCCCCCAATTTTCTCAGCCTTTATAGCCTGTTGGTCTCTGTTCTGTTAGGTGTCACTGGCTGTTCTTTTGGCAAGGCACTACTACTCTGTACCCTCAGAACTAGGGTAGGGGGAAAAAGAAGCAAATTAGCCCTCATTTCAGCCTCCAGAAGAAAAGCTTTTTCTAGTCCTTTGATATGAGATGTGGGAGCATGAGGAAAGTGGAGGTGAAGTGATTCCAAGTGTTGAAACCTGTTGTTACAGCTTAATTAAGCATGCTGAAATTTTCACTTGTCCTTCTGCCCACATGGAGCTATATGCTACTTTTTTTTTTCTTGAGCACTAAAGGGAAAGGCAAAATTAAGTTTTTGGTTGGAAAGATTTCAAAAAATTTTCTCAAGAAAAAGCAAGATAGTAAGGGGCCGGGGATTTAGCTCAGTGACACTGTGCCTGCCTTGCAAGCACAAGGTCCTGAGTTCTATCCCCAGTACTGCAAAAAAAAAAAAAAAAAAAAAAAAAACCACGATAGTGACTTACTTGTATTCTTTGTTAAATTTCCTCAATACCATTAATCATAAGGGAAAGGGAGGCTACTGCTATATAGGCGTTCAGGGAGGGGGGCATACAGCAGTACATCAGAGAAAGACCCATAGCTCAAGTCTCTTGTCTCTAACTAGCTTTATAACCTTCAGCAGGTTTATACCTTTCTATGTCTTTAACTTCCTTTATGTTAAATCCTCTATAGAGTCCTGATTCTAAATAAGGAAATATTTTTGGCACTTAACTTTTTCTTTCTTAGAAATGACCCTTGTAATCTTGTAATAGAAGTCCTGTGTGTGTGTGTGGTTTTCCCTCTTCCTTGTCTGCCCCCCGCCCACATTGAACTCAAGATTTTGCGCTTGCCAGGCAAGTGTGGCACCACTGAACTACATCCCCAGCCCAGAAGTCATTTTAATGTAGTAATGTTTTTGCTTGTATTTTAAAAGCTACCTATTCTAGAGTATGCAGTCAAAAGAATTTTGAGATGTATGTCAGATGTTGCCCTCAAAGTACATCTAAAAAAACCCACAAAAAACCTCTGTTAATCAACACGTAGGTATATACGTGCAAAAACACTTTTAAATGAAAATAAAATTAGCTCCTCCACACAATTATATTTAATCTCTCTCTTTTTTTTTTTTTTTTTTTTTTTTTTTGGTAAAAACAGTTAAGACTAGACAAATTCTAAACCAGTTAAAACCTTAGGGGCCCTAGTTAATGCTTCCTCGGTACACAATTTCATTTCTCAGGTGTTGGTTCTCTTAGTATACTAATATGCCTTTTATTTCTTCAGAATGTACTTTTTCTTAGTATTTCTTATTCTCTTTAATGTTTAGTTCTGGAATGCATTTTTTCTTAATCTAGGAGACTTACCTGTTCTGATTTTGTAATAATTTGCACCTTGATGACTTCCCATAATTCTTCCACCGCCTTCAATCTGCTTTTTTGAACATTGCCATCCATTAACCACTTTAGATGGCTAGTACAGAGTTCAGAACATCAAGATCAATTTTGACAATTTGTGCCAATACCCATTCAGATTTGGTTTCCAAATAACAAGTTCAGTCTTTCAATGTTGACACACACTGGTCATGCTTTGAAGACAACCTTCTTTCTCTTTCTTTATATGGAACAGAGAGAAATGATGGTTTGCATTCATAGGCATGATTATCTTTAATGTTTTCATTTTTAGATCTGTGATATTCACGAATTATGGAATATTAAAGTATTTTTATTAACATATTCCTGAGTATTGAGAAACTTCATATTTTCTTGGCAGGGCAAGGGAAAATAATTGGACTAGCCTATGTAAATTTTCTAGGTGAATTTCAGGCAAATACTTATTAAATGGGGATACATCAGTATGCCATTATGATTATTTTAGATAAAGATTTTAATTTAGAAGCCAAGTGTACTGGGGCATTCCTGTAATCCCAGTTGCTTGGGAGACTGAAGCAGGAGGATCACAAGTTCTAGTCCAACCTGGGCAACTTAGTGAGACCCTGTCTCAAAATAAAGCATGGGAGTGTAGCACAGTGGTAGAGTGCTTGCCTAGCATATATCGGGCCCTGGGTTTAAGGTTTAGTATGGCCAAAAAGCAAACCAGTCTTTCCCATTTTACCTTTTTTTCTTTCCCATTTACTTTCATATGAGATTATTGATCTCTGAGATATATCAGTGACCCAGAGAAAAATTGCATATTCATATCTGATCAGCCAAATGCACTTTAGTTCCTTTTGGAATAGTCTTTGTCCAGATTAGTGTATATCTGAGACTTGTATCACATTTCCCCAAAAAAGGAAATTTTCTAGATGGTATGTTTATTTTTGGTAATTACTTGGGCTACTTATCCTTTGTAACCAACTATAAAGAAGTGTAGGGCCTGGGATTTAGCTCAGTGGTTCCGATGCCTGCCTCACAAGCACAGGGACCCAAGTTCCATCCCCATATCAAAAAAAAAAAAGTAACTTACTGTAGCCTTGTAAGAATATGGATTTGTTCAATCTTTGCAAGAAATCAGAACTGAGAGAAAATGAACTCTAAAGAACAATTCTGGTTTCTGTGCAGGGAAGGATCATATGTACTTTTAAGTTTTAAGAGGGATCAAGCAGATTAATTTGGTTTTCTTTTTTTCCAGTTGTGCTTTTTTTTTTTTAATCAAATGATTATTACATAGACCAAGAGATTTTATTTTGGAAACTGCTGGGCGTATTGTAGTTACTGGTTTACCCACAAACACTTCTGTTTGAAGGCTGTCTTTGTGATTACTTCTGAAATTAATTTAACTATTGGCCTCTCTTCTACCTTAGTAAACTTGCCCTTCAAGTCATCTAAAGTCATACACATTGCAAATTCATAAAGTAAATAGTGACAGATATTGTGTAGTAGTGGGTTTTTTTATAGATCAAATGTTACTACTTGATTTATACTATCCCTGTAAAGTACTGAGCACATCCCATGATTACAGGTTAGAAATATGAGGCCAAAGTTAAATTCTTTGCCCAAATTCATTCTACTGGTAAGTGATGGAGCTAGAATTTAAATCCGTCAGATTCCCATCACCTGTTTTTGACAACCATGACTCACTATTAAGGTGAGTGGTTTGGGCGATGAATCATTTTTATTAATCAGCTGTCTGAAAATGAAGCAGTTTGGGAGAACTTTGTAATTCTTGTGCATGTGCTGGGAAGGTATATTCCTAAAGATCAAAGTATCCTCGTTTTCTTGAATAGGATAGATTACTAGGAAACAAGCCTGTTGTCTCTCAGAGAAGCTGATACAAATAAATAGTCTGATATGTGTTGAAGAGCCTGCCTTTTGCAATCCTGATCATTGGAAATAGGAACTGGATACCCTTTACTATTGCACATCATTCCAACCAAATTCTTGCTCTTTAACTTGGGAGCTGTCATATTAGTTTTCCTTATACAAATGCTGAAATTATTTCAAGGTTTTGAGTATCATGGATTTCTTGGATAAAATTTCAATAAGGTTAGTATCCTTAATCATGTTAGAAGTTTATGTATTCTGAATTTTGACTAGTCTTGAGTCTTCTGAATATTACCTTTTATTACCTTTTATTACCTTTGCTGTGCCCTCAAATTTGGATTTTTTTGGCAGGGGGTGGGGGTTACCGGGGATCAAACTCAGGACCTTGCGCTTGCCAGGCAGGTGCAGTGCCACTGAGCAAAATCCTTAGCCCAAATTTGGATTTTTAATTCTTGCACTGAAACTTCGCTTACTTTGTCATTGCATTTTTTTCTTGTGGTTAAAGGACTTAATTAGACAAAAAGATGTTTCAAAATACTAACTGCCCAAAGGCAATTTTTTGTTTATCAGAAAGGAATCAGGAAAATAAACCTTGATGACTATATGAGTTTTTTTTAAATCATGTTCTGCAGTGCAGCCACAGAAGTTCTGAATAATAGTAAACAATTACACATAGTGCATGATTGATACTAGTTAAGTGCCTTAAAAGCCAGTATTGCATAATGGGTTAAATACATGGATTCTAAAGCTGTCCTACTTGAAATCAAATTCTGGCTACACTGCTTACTAGCTGTGGGACAGTTAGATACATACTTAATGTATTGTCTACCCATTTTCTCAACCATAAAACGGCCTTAGTGTCTATTTCATGAGCTTGTTTTTCGTTTTATTGGGATTGTTCTGAGATTCTGGTATTGGATTAAGGGTCTTTGCAATAACCTCAATCCCCTGCTCCCCCTTTTCTTGAGGCAAGGTCTCACTAAATTGCCCAGGTTGGGCTCAAACTTGCAATACTCCTGCTTCAGCCTCCCAGTTATGTGCGTCACTGTGCCTGGCTACTTCATGGGCTTTTTGGATTACTTGAATTCATATAATTCCACAATTTTTTATCCTGATTCTAAAGGCTCACAATACAAACTTGGTGCATGTGCACAACAAGTGCTGCAAAACCTGACCTGAACGTAACAATATGGTTTTATTTTTTTATTTTGCTGCAGAAATATTAGTATGTTTAATTACAGAAGGCTAGTATAGGTCTTTTATTTTTTGGTACCAGGGATCAAACTTGGGACCTTGTGCTTGCAAGGCAGGCTCCAGAACCACTGAGCTAAATCCCTGGCCCTAGGTTTTTGGTGGGGTTTCTTTTGGTCTTTTTTTTTTTTTTTTTAAAGGGGGAAAGGTTTATTTAGCTAGCATAGGTTTTACTGAGGTTGTTTGAAATGATTTGTTGCGTTATCTTTTAAAATCCAAAAATTGAGAAACATGGCCCCAAGGGTTTTGAATAAAGAATTATGTTCCTCTGTGTGTAAAGTGCAAAGATACAGATAACATCAATTGATCTTACATACATTTAGGTGGAAGATTTAAATCCTAGAGAAAGCTTTTTGTGTCTTTTGTGTTGCAGGTTCACTCTTTGAAGATTTGGGGTTCTCTCTGAAGAAAGTATGTGAGCTAATTAAAAATCATCAGTTCAGGACCAGGGATTTATCTCAGTGGTTCCAGCGCCTGCCTTGAAAGTGCAAGGTCCTGAGTTCAGTCCCCGGTACCCCCCCCCCCCAAAATCATCAGTTCAGATCCAGGTGCTACCTCAAATTTATTTTTAATTGTTACTATAATGAAATTTATACTTTGAAGAGCATGAGAGTTCATAGAAATGTTAATAAATTTGAGTAATTTTAATTTATTTAAATAGCTTAAATATGTATTGTCAGTGACACTTTTAAGAATTAAGATAATGGTGGCAGAAGATACAAACTATAGACTCAAATCAGTAAAACTATTTGTAAAAACAAAGTATAAAATCATTTGTGAATTACAGATTTTGTCTTGTTCTTATTGAAGAGAAGCTAATTTTTTTTTTTTTATATGCTTTAGTTCATTGGTGCTCTTCCCCCATCCCATTTCGTAAAGAATCAAGGTGGAACAAAGAAGTATATTGACACTACAGTGGACTCACTGCTAGATTTGGGATTCTCCCCCAACTATCAGTTTTTGCCGATTGTACTATAGCATTGATATCCCCCCCCCCCCGACCCGTGGCTTTGACTAAATGTGAGCACTTTGGTAAGTTAGGTAGCTTGGGCTAGGGAAATATATGTAGTGGTTTTGAAATGTGCTGAGAAATTGAATGTATTTCCATTGCTTTATTAGTTTGCTATTTGTTAGTTGCTAAATGATTTTTTTTAAACCATTTATTGGTACATTTTAGATATATACTATGATACTGTTCATTATAGGGAAATTGTAACTGTACTGCTTTTTTCCTCATTCCCTTCCCTTTTGATCCCTATTCCCCTCCTTATTTAAAGAAGTTTTGTTTCTATTTTTTCCTTTTATTCTTTTTTTTTCTTGTCCCTTCTTTCCTTTCCCCCCTCCCCTTTTATTTGTTCCCCTTCTCATTTGAACATTTTCTTCCTATTTTCCAATATTTATTATATATTTTGATTCTTTTTTCCACTTTTGGCTTCTCACGCCAGAGAAAGAATGTGATATTTAAATATGTATGTCAGATTTATTCACTTAAGAATATGCTCTCAAGGTACAGCCATTTAGCTAGAAAAATCTCAAGCTTATTCTTTATGGGATGGCAGGATAGTACTCCATTGTATAAAAAAACCATGTCTTTATCCATTCATTGGATGATGGGCATTTGGACTGTTTCCAACATTTAACTATTACAAACTGCTGCTATAAGCATGAGTGTACCTGTATCACTGGTTTGATGCTTTTAATTCTTTCAGGAAGATATTAAGGGGAATAGCTGGGTTTAAAAGAGCCTCTAGTTCTAGGTGTTTTCTGAGGAATCTCCACACTGATTTCCGCAGTGGTTGCACCAGTCTCCACCAACAGTGGAGAAGCATTCCTTTGTTCCCACAGCCCTGCCTGCCAGCATTTAATGCATTGAATTAGGATCCACCAGATCGACCTTGTGAGGAAAGTTCGTAACTGCTAAACTACAACATGACTTCTGTCTGAGGCCCAGTAAATTAGCTATTACCCTCTGACTGTGGTCTCCCCTACATCAGCACTTCTCAGCTTGAAGCAGTTAGATGGATATTGTGTCCCTTCTCCCCTAACTGCGGTTAGAGATGCCTCTTCAGAGAGGGGAATGATAGAGATAGCTGCGTTAGAAATATTGTAGGCAGTCAGACAGGGCTGGGCCTGGAAGTCATTGCAGAGAAAGAACACATTGAAGCTGTGGCTGGAGGCACATCTGAAGAAGAATAAAGTTGATCTGGTGGGTCCTGGTAAAAGTCTAGCACATTCGTCATTGGTTCCATCATCTGCCCCATCAGTTGGAGCTTGGCAGCCTCTAGGCAAGAATAAACAAAATTTCCAAGAAATTAGATCATGTGTAATCAAAGCATGAGCACTAGAATGAAAGGCAGTTTTTAGAAAGAGCCATGTTTAGAGACTATTCTTAAGGGACTGGAATAGCGATTGTAACCTGCTGGCTTTTAGACCCCTTTACTGGTGGAGGTAATTATTACAAGTCTGATATTTTGTCATAATGACATATAACAGTGGTCATCTACTGTTGTAGCTGGCAGCTGCCAGAAGGGGTTAGCAATCGGAGCCCCTTTTTATATCTAGCTTTATTATTAAGGCATTGTTTTTATACATCTTTTTGGTTATTCTTTACTGCTGGATGTTTAAGACCAAGTTAAAATGACACCTGTGTCAATTAAAATTAACCTTGCTGTCTATCAAGGTCAGTTAAATTTCCTCAGGCATTAATCCCCCCCAATCCCTACCAGGAATTGAACTCAGGACCTTGTCCTTGCCAGGGAGTCACAGGGCCACTGTGCTAAATCCCCAGCCCTCAGGTATTACTTTAGAACCATACATAGAGTCTCTCAGCTCCTTTGTTACTGTCAGCTATAAGGATAGGTCACAGCCTTGCTTGACTTTACCCTCTTGGTGACCCTCCTTTGACACACTTTACAGTTGTTGATTTTTGTCTTATGGCCTCCAGCAACCTCCCTGCTCAGGAGGGGTCCTGTAGAAAAGGTTCCCTCATGTCCTGGGTTGTCACTGACTTTGGAGGGCCAGGGCCAAAATATTGGCTGACCTCTTAGCCAATTACCCTTCTAGTTTTGGGGTCTCTTATTTAGTTGTTGAGCACCCACAAGAGAAAATCAGTGACATGAGTAGTGCAGTAGGAGCAGTGAGCTTAACTATTATAATTTTGTCTGGACATTAGGCCCTTTTGAAATACAAAGTACAGTTAGAGAACTGTTATTTCTTACCAGGCATGGTGGTTTTAGTAGTTCAGTCCCTGCAGAATGTTAACAGATACAGTTACATAGTTTTACAGAGAAAACTTGAGATCACGAACCACACAGTATTTTAGCATGACAATCATGATGACATTGTCTTTGCAACATACTTAAATGTCCATCTTAGTATAGTATAGCCTTTTAATCTCGATCTGATCACAAGGTATTTAATGACACCAAGACAAACTCTCATCTAAATTGTTATTCGTTAATAGGATGCCATCTAAGAACATACTGGCCTGTAAATGTATCTTAGAAGTTTATAATGTTTAGCCTCTAATTTTTAGTATGTGACATTCTTTGAACTGTTTGGTGCCTGAGGATCCCTAAGTTTAGTGACACATATAAACTATTTTAACTGGTGATCTCGTGCTGGCTTGACATGTACCTCATCACAAGTAGCTGGAGCACAAGAAAAAAAATATGAGTCTAAAAGAAAAGGTTGTCACCACAAACAATCATTTTATGTCTTACAAGACCTGTAAACTTGGAAGGCATAAATATATTTAGTACACCATGAAACTAGCAATAATGAGTATCACAGTTACATGAAACCCTTTGTCCCTTAATTTAGTTTTGTACCAAGAGCATCTTTTAATAAAACCTTATTTTTTTTCACAGAAAACCAGTGTAAATATATTACAATAATATGTTTACCAATTTTTATAGGGGGTGTGTCTCTCATAAGGTTATGGAAATTATTGGGGTCCCCGTTGTGAATGGAGGCTGGAAAAAATATTTCCAGGCAGCTGCTGCCTTATTCTCCAAGGGAAGTCCTGTCTAGCAGTTTTCCCAAGCTCAAGGAGTCCCCATTTAATTGTCTTTTTTTTTTGGTACCAGGGATCAAACTCAGGACTTTGCACTTGAGGGGCAGGCAGTGGAATCACTGAGCTAAATCCCTGGTCCTCCATTTAATTGTCTTAATAAGCCTTTTAGATGACCTATGAGAACCAGATCATAACACATTTTTGACCAATGAAGGATTCCCAAGTTAATGTACATACACAACAATATGGGTTATATTTGTAAAACCAGTCTTGACATCTTTTTGTTCAGCTAGCAACCTGGTGGAAGCATCTTTAATGACATTTATCTATAAGCCAACTTAAGTTACAGATATCTTTTTTTTTCTTCTAATCCAAAAAGGCAAAAAAGAAAAAATCATTGAGCTCAAGCAAAAGAGCTGTAAAACAGACTGGACAGACAGATACGCATAAGACATTTTGTTTATAAAGCCAGAGTGCACTGAGATGTACTTGGCCAAGTCAAATTATAATAGCCCTTTCATAGTTTTTAGGTTTGTAACTAAGACTAGTCAGAACTTTTTGTAGGTCAATTAAGAGCTCTCTTGTAATACAAATCAGAAGGAATAAAAACCTTTTACACCTATGAAGGCAAAAGACAATTTTTTTCTTTTTTCATTAAGTTTATTGGTACATTTTAGGTATAAAGTACAGTTACATTCCTCGTTGGGATCTTGTACCTTTACATGGTGTATCTTAGTTATTTTTTCCCCATTTCCCTGCCCTCCCTTCATCCCCTCCACCCTTCCCTGTTCACAGACTTTGTTTCCATTTTTTTCCTTTTCTCATATTTTCTTTAAATTCTTTTATTGGTACATTTTAGGTATACAATACATTTACATTTCTCATTGGGAACTTGTACCTTTACATGCTGTATCTTGGTTCTTACTTTTTTCCCCATTCCCTGTACTCCCTTCACCCCTCCACCCTTCCCTACTTACAAAGACTTTGTTTCCATTTTTTTCCATTTCTCATAACTTTTCCTTTCCCTTCTTTCCTTTCCCCTACCCCTCCCACTTCCCCTACCTCTTTGGACCTTTTCTTCCTATATCGCATTATCAATTATTCATTTTAATCATTGGTACATTTTCAGTGTACAACATAATGACATTCATCATTGGAAATTTGCACCTTTACGTAATCTCTCTTGGTTCTTATTTTTCCCCGTTCCCCTGCCCTCCAACCCCTCCATCCCTCCCTATTTACAAAGACTTTGTTTCCATTTTTCCATTTTCTCCTATTAATTCCATTCCCTTCTTTCCTTCCTTTACCCCTCCCACTTTCCCTTCCCCTTTGCCCCTTTTCTTCCTATTTCACATTATGTATTACACCTTTTAGTCCTTATTTACACTTTCAGCTTCTCACACTAGAGAAACTATTCGGTATTTACACATCTGTCATATTTATTTCCCTTGAGTATCGTCTCAATGTGCATCCATTTATCTATAAATGTCTCTGATTTCTCATTTTTTATGGCTGAGTAGTACTCCATTTTATTTTTAAAAACCACATTTTCAGGCCGGGGATCTAGCTTAGTGGTTTTGCCACCTGCCTCGCAAGCGGAAGGACCCAAGTTCGATCCTTGGTACCAAAAAAAACCCAAAAACCCCCACATTTTCTTTATCCAATCTCCAGTTGATGGGCATTTGGGCTGTTTCCAAGTTTTAGCTATTACAAATTGTGCTGCTATAAACATGGGTGCACATATATCACTGTGGTATGATTCTTTTAATTGCTTAGGGAAGATACCCAGCAGGGGAATAGCTGAGTCAAATGGGACTTCCAGTCCTAGTTATTTGAGGTTATCACCATACTGATTTCCACAGTGGTTGCACCAGTCTACACTCCCACCAGCAGTGGAAGAGGGTTCCTCTTTCCCTACAGCCCCGCTAGCATTTGTTATTGGTTGATTTCATGATAGCCATTCTTTCTGGGGTGAGGTGGAATCTCAGCATTGTTTTCATTTGCAGCTATCGAATGACCAGTGATGTTGAACACTTTTTCATGTATTTATTTGCTATTTCTACTTCTTTGTGAGAGAAATGTCTGTTCATTTCAGATGCCTATTTTTGGATTGGGTCTTTAAATTTGGGAGGTCTAGGGCCGGGGATTTAGCTCAGTGGTTCTGCCGCCTGCCTTGCAAGCACAAGGACCCAAGTTCGATCCCAGGTACCAAAAAAATAAAAAAATAAAAAAATAAAAAAATTTGGGAGGTCTGATCTTTTTAATTTCATTATAGATTCGAGATAGTAGGCCTTTGTTTGAGGAACAGCAGATGAAGATTTTTCCCACATTGTGGGTTGTTTCTTCACACTGCTGGTGGTTTCTCTTGCAGTGTAGAAGCTTTTTAATAAGAAGAGATCCCACTTGTTGATTGTTTGTGCTAGTTCACAGGCAACTGAGGTTTTGTTCATAAAATCTTTTCCTACACCAATGTCTTCAAGAGTTCTACCTAACCTCTGTTCCATCCGGTTCAGCGTTTCTGTTTTAATATTTAGATCTTTAATCCATTTTGATTTTAATTTAGTGCATGGTGAGAGATATAGGTCTAGTTTCAATCTTTGGCAAGTTGAAACCCAGTTTTTCTAGCACCATTTATTAAAGAGGCTGTCTTTCCTCCAGTGAGGGTGTTTGGCTCCTTTATCGAAGATGAGATGGCTGAGTGTGTCTGGCGTTGTTTCTGCATCTTCTAATCTGTTCCACTGGTCCTCAGGTCTGTTTCTTTGCCAGTACCATGCTGTTTTTATCACAGTAGCTTTGTAGTATAGTTTCAAGTTGGAGATTGTGATACCCCCTGCCATGTCTCTGTTACCTAGAATTGCTTTTGCTATTCTGGGTCTCTTCTTGTTCCAAATGAATTTTTGGATTGTTTTCTCAAGGTCCATGAAGTATTCTGCTGGGATTTCAATTGGGATTGTATTGAATCTATATAGCAGTTTTGGAAGTATGGCCATTTTCACTATATTAATCCTTCCTACCCAGGAGCAGGGGATGTCTGTCCATTTTCTGATATCATCTTCAATCTCTCTTTTCAGAGTGCCATAGTTTTCAGAGAAGAGGTCTTTGATTTCTTTTGTTAGGTTGATTCCTAGGTATTTCAGTTTTTTGAATGCTATTGTGAAAGGAATTATTTGCCCTATTTCTCTCTCAGTGAGTCTGTCATTGGTGTAGAGGAAAGCTATTGATTTTTGTGTGTTGACCTTGTAAGCAGCTACTTGACTGAATTTGGTTATTAAGTCTAGAAGACTTTTGGTGGAGTTCTTGGGGTCTTCTATATAGAGTATCATGTCATCTGCAAATAATGATAGTTTGACTTCTTCATTTCCTATCTTTATTCCTTTTATTTCTTTCTCTTGTCTAATTGCCGTGGTTAACGTTTCCAAAGCTATATTGAACAAGAGTGGTGATAGTGGACGTCCTTGTCTTGTTTCTGATTTGAGTGTGAAGGATTTCAGTTTTTGACCATTTAGTATGATACTGGTTGTTGGTTTTTCATAGATGGCTTCTATCAGTTTGAGGTAGAGACCATGTATTCCAATTTTTTGTAGGGTTTTTATCATAAATGCATGTTGGATTTTGTCAAATGCTTTTTTGCATCTATGGAGATAATCACATGGTTTTTGTCCTTGGCTCTATTGATATAGTGTATTACATTGATTGATATGCATATGTTGAACCATGCCTGCATCCCTGGGATGAACCTCACTTGGTCAGGGAGTATGATCTTCTTGATGATCTTCTGCATTCTGTTTGCCAGTATCTTATTAAGTATTTTTGCATCTATGTTCATTAGTGAGATTGGCCTATGGTTCTCCTTTTCAGTTGGATCTTTCTCTGCTTTGGGAATCAAGGTGATGCTTGCTTCCAGGACTGAATTTGGGAGTATTGCTTCCCTTTCAATTTCATTGAAGAGTTTCAACAGTAGTGGCAGTAGTTCCTCTCTAAATGTCTTGTAGAATTCAGCAGTGAAGCCATCAGGACCTGGGCTTTTCTTAGTTGATAAGTTTTTAATTATGTTTTCAATTTCATTGGTTGATATTGGGTTGTTTAGAAGTTTTAGGTCTTTTTCATTCAACTTTGGTAATTCATGTGCATCTAGGAATGTGTCCATTTTTTCTGTGTTTTCCATCTTATTGGCCTATAGGTTCTGGAAGTAGGTATTGATGATCCTCTGGATTTCTGCTGGGTCTGTTGTAATTTTACCCTTTTCGTTCCTAATTGCATGAATTTGGGCCTTTTCTTTCCTTTTTCTGATAAGGTTGGCTAAGGGTTTGTCAATTTTGTTTACTCTTCCGAAGAACCATCTTTTGGCTTCATTAATTTTTTGTATCATTCTCTTAGTCTCCATTGCATTGATTTCTCCTCTGATCTTTATAATTTCCTCCCTTGTATGAGCTTTGGTGTTGTCCTGCTCTTCTTTTTCTAGAAGCTTGAGGTTCAGCATCAGGTTGTTTAATTGGCCTTGCTCTGCTTTCCTAATATGTGCTTTCACTGCTATGAATTTCCTTCATAAGACTACTTTAAAAAAAAAAAAGACTGCTTTCATTGTGTCCCATAGATATTGATATGTTGTATTGTCTTTGTCATTTAATTGAAGGAACTGTCTGATTTCTTCTTTAATTTCCTCTGTGACCCATTGGTTATTCAGAAGTGTGTTGTTCAGTTTCCATGTGTTTATGAAATTTTTGCGATTTCTTTTGCTATTCATCTCCAATTTTTTGTGAGTTTTCTTTTTGAACTCCAATTTTATAGCACTATGGTGTGATAATATACAGGGGGTAATTTCAATTCCTTTGCATTTACTTAAATTTGTTATGTGGGCGAGTATGTGGTCTGTTTTTGAGAATCACCCATGTGCAGCTGAAAAGAATGTGTATTCTCATTTTGTGGGGTTGAACACTGTAAACATCTGTCAAGTTCATTTGTTTAACAGTTTAGTTGAGTTCTAGTATTTCATTACTTATTTTTTGTCTAGTTGATCTATCTATTTGTGACAGTCGGGTATTGAGGTCCCCCACTACAATTGTATTTGTGCATATATGACTTTTTATGTCTGTTAGTATTTGTTTTATATAGTTGGGCACACTAGTGTTTGGTGCATAGATATTTATGATTGTCATCTCTTCCTGTTGGATTGTTCCCTTTACAAGGATGTAGTGTCCTTCTTTGTCTCTCTTAATCAGTGTTGGTTTGAAATCCACTTGATCTGCAAAGAGGATAGGTACTCCTGCTTTATTTCGGGTTCCCGTCGCATGGAGTATTGTTTTCCACCCCTTAACTTTCAGTCTGTGAGTTTCATTTTGAATTAAATGTGTTTCTTGTATGCAGCATATTGTTGAATTTTGATTCTTGACTCATTCTGCCAGTCTATTTCTTTTGCTTGATGAATTGAAACCATTAACATTGATCGTTATAAGTGATACATATTGAATTATCATTGTCATGACTTTTTCTTTTTGTTGAGTTCTCCCCCTTTACATTTAATTTCTTATCGCACTCGATTGGTTCATTCTGCTGTGCTTCCTGCGGTGTGATCCTCATTGTCTGTTCCTAGGATATTGTCTAAAATTCTTTGGAGTGCTGGTTTGATATTCATGAAGTTCCTAAGGTGCTCTTTATCATGAAAGTATCTTATTTCTCCATCAATTTTGAAAGATGGTTTTGCATGGTGCATCAATCTGGGTTAGAGGCTATTTTCCTTTCGGGCTTGGAATATGTCACTCCAAGCTCTTCTTGCTTTGAGGGTTTGCATTGAGAAGTCTGCTGTAATTCTGGTGGGCTTTCCTTTGTATGTGATTTGTTTCTTTTCTTTCACTGCTTGGAGAACTTTGTTCTTCTGTTGTGTTTCTGGAATCTTAACAATTATTTGCCTATGTGTAGATTTTTTTTGATCAAGGCTATTTGGAGTCCTATATGCCTCACTTATCTGTATGTCAAGTTCTTTCCCCCTGCTTGGGAAGTTTTCTACCATTACTTCTGTGAACAGTTTTTTTATGTCATCTGCACTCTCTCCTGTTTCTTCGTTGACTCCAATCAGTCTTATGTTATTCTTCTTTGCATCATCTAGCAGCTGCTGGATTGATTTCTCATGGTCCCTTACAATTTTAAAGCAGTTTTTCTTTTCCTGGTCATTAATTGCAATCTTATCTTCTATGTCTGAAATTCTCATATTGGCTCATTCTGCTGTGTAGACTTTCTTTGGAGTTTTTGATCTCCTGGAAATCTGTTTGCATCTGTTTTATGGATTCCATTTGTTTCCTATGTTGGGATTCCATCATGTTCCTCAGCTCCTCTCTAGATTTATTAATCATGTGTTGCACTAGGAGCACAATCTCTGCTGTTATCTGAGAAATTATTTTTGCTTTCATTTTTTCCGGATCTTCTTTTGTTGCCAGTTCAGGGAGTCCAGGTGTTTGAGTATCAGAGTGTTCCATCTCATTTCCCATTGGGGTTGCTGTAGGTGATCTGAAAGTCTGGCTTTGAAACTTGTTTACATGTCTTCTCATTTCAACAGGGGAGGGTGTGCTATTGGTGCTCCCTTTGGGCTGGGAGCAGTGGAGCCCCGGCCCGGAAGCCCCTACCTGTGGGCTGGGAGCAGTGGAAGGGCAGCTTGGAAGTGCCTTCTTCTGGGCTGGGAGCAGTGGAATGGCAGCCTGGAAGCCCCTTCCCCTGGGCTGGGAGCGGTGGAATGGCCCTAAAAGACAATTTTAGAAAGAGCCCTCGGCTGACAGTTTATCTGATTGGAATACCCAGCTTTACAGGCTTCTCATTGTTGCTTTGATGGCCACAATTGGTGGTTATTCATACCTGATAGCCAAAATTGCTGCTTTGTTAGCCACCTCTGATTGTTTCCTCTAGAGGTGTAGAGTGTTAAAAGGCAGTTTTAACTTTCTATGGTTGGGGGGCAGGAGGGTTGCGGGCCAGGTTTGGGTGTAGAAATAAACTAGGTGGCACTCTGGAGCTGAGTATGAATTCCAAACAGTAAGGGAAGAAGGTCTGCCGAGGCTCCAACCTGCCATGCTACAGATATCTACTATGACAATTGTTTCCCATTTGGAAAAAAAGCAAGGGGAAAGAAGGCATCCCTATCTATCCCTCTTGTTCTGTGCCCAGTCTAATTCATCCCTTAGACTTGTCCCTGTCCAGTTCCAGCTGCATTAGACTAGAGGTGCAAGGAAGTGGCCAGAGGCTTGAACCATACTTAGCTATAGGTTTCTATTTTTCAGAGCCTCAGTATATCTCTTGAGAATAGTGGCTGGCCTGGCAAGATGTTCTAGAGAGAAATGACCAGAGAAGCAGTCCTCTAGGGACTGGGGCTGTGCCTATCCTTTAATACCTGTTTCTGCTTAAAACTTTATTAAACTTATAAGGTCTCTTAGGAATGTTTTATTCTGTCAGCCTTTTTCTTTTGAGGTAAGGTCTCACTATGTAGTTCAGGGTGCCCTCCAACTCATGGTGATCCTCCTGCCTCAGCCTCCTGAGTGCTGGGATTACAGGCATGCACAACCCTATCCAGCTTTCAGCATCATTCTTGAGGGGTGTAAGAGAAGTTGATCTCCAATTCTGCCTGAGGACTGAAAGATAAATTTGGACTAAAACTTTTATATTTATTCTTTGAGAGTTTCAGCCTTAAACCTAAACTAGTTTTTGAAAATCGCCCAGAGACAAGTCAGCTTTACTCTGGAAGGGTCCCAGGGAGGGGAAACTTACCATTCTGGAAACTTGGTCCTGAACTCCAGCAGCCACAGAGGAGAGAATTGCCTTGGACCAAACACTGTTGTAAACAGTTATTTCTCAAAGGCAGGGCAGTGGAGAAGGTTAAAATCCTAACCATCTCAGGTGCAGAAAGACAAGATCAAGAGCTTTGCCGGGGTAGGTCTATAATCCTTAGCAAAACATGCCTCTAGAGACAAAAGCTGTGACTCCAACCAGAAAATTAAACCAATAATCAGAGAACCTGAATGACTGCTTTTTAACCTTTGAAAGAGTGTGAGAGAAAATAAAAGTGTTCCGACTATATTGTTTAGGACTTACTTTTTAAAAAATCCTTTTATTGGTACGTTTTACGTATACAATGTAATGACATTCATCATTGGAAATTTGCACCTTTACATAATCCCTTGGTTCTTTTTTTTCCCCCCCTTCCCCAGTCCTCCCTTTAACTCCTCCATCCCTCCCTGTTTACAAAGACTTTCTTTCCTTTTTTTCATTTGCTCATATTAATTCCATTCCCTTCTTTCCTTTCCCCTACCCCTCCCACTTCCCCTTCCCCTTTGCCCCCTTTCTTCCTATTTCACGTCATCTATTATACCTTTTAGTAGGACTTACTTTTTAATAAATGACTCTGAATCAAAAAGTTCTAAAATCCCAGCTTTCAAAAGAAATCTATCACCCCTGGGGACAGACAGACAGGTAATAGTCCAGAAGAAATCTTGGCCCTAGAAAAATGAGGTCTTCAGACATTTTGGGTTCTCTTATCTAGTCACCTAGTAATTCTTTATCAGTGCTGGCTAGGCTCTACTTAAGCCCATTCTGAAAATGTATATCCCCAGGTATCTGGAGTACACTTAAACGCACAGATTAAAGTCTGTACCCATTGTCTCTGAGTAGAAGTCAATGTTTGATTTGAGCATAACATTACATCTTTCCAGTCTAGTTCGGAGGTCTCAGTCCTCCAAAGACCTCCATGTACATATCGTCTGAAAACTTTCCTAGATCTTGTCTGGTCTGTTTGAGTTCATTGAAAGAAAAGGACACATGAATACAGATAGTCCCATGTTTGCTATTTACTTACTGTCCTTGGGAAGCTTAAAATCAGCTAAGGATGGATATAATCCAGTAGAGGCTTTGATTACAGCTGGTTTAGAACCCTTACCCTTTTAGGATCCGAAAGAGAGGCAGGGGAAACCTCAGGCTCCGTAATAGTGAATATGGCAATGATTAAAGTTACCTTGGAAACCTTGTCCTCAGTCTAATGGGTGAAGAAATGCAGTCAGGTTCAATGATAGTGGATGCATCAAATTGTGCTTTAGGGGCCAAAGGTGTCTTTTTTCCCCCCGGGGCTCATATTTACCTTTTGAACACATTATCTCTTAATGCAAAGAAAATCTGAACATAATGTAATTCTGATCACTTTCACTTTTTTACAGCATAATTCTCATTGTGAAATAGTACCATAATCAATACTTCTTTCTGTATTTTATTTTGGCTCTAGGGTTTAGGCAGACCATGTGACTCTGGCATTGAGTTCCCAAAAGAAATCCAAGAGAAAGAATGGCATCCTTTTACTTTCTTCTTGATTTCTATATCCTCAAGGCATCCCAGGAGGTACCCCAGTCCAGAGCAGGTAGCCATCTGGAGGGTAGAAGATACGTTGGGTCAAACTAGCCACCTCTTGCCAGCTTGAGGCCCTATCTTTCCCAGGAACTCACACTCCTAACCCCACCATGTATTTCCAAAAGCACAATTGATTCCCAGCTGTAACAGCCATTTTTAAAGAAGGAAGCATTGCTAGCAGAATTGATATTCGGAGATCTAAACCACTGCTAATTCTTTGAGAGAGATTGAGGTACATAGATTAAAGAACAAATTAGAGTACTTTTTAGCCTGCAGAAGAGATCATCACCTCCAGAGATAGGCAGAGTTAAGGTACTGGCCGGGAGTTCTTGCCCTGGCCCCTAGGGCAAAGTTCCCCAGACATCTGTGTTATTTGCCTAACCTCCTGGGCAATCTTCTTCAGCAGCAAGACAAGGGTGTGCTTTAAGGTTTCATCTAAAACTTAGTCTTTCTGAAACTTCACAGGTTAAACCTATAGCCTAGCAGTCACAATTCACATATCAGTAAAGACACATTGATCAGTTTCCTATACATGAATGAGGAGAAAAGCTGATTGAAATCACTTTTTTATTCTTAGCATATGTAAGGCTCCTTTGATAGTTTTCCTCCATGAAAAACAGTTATTGCAAGCTGCCTCATTTTAACCTCCTGGAGAGAAGTGTGGTCCAACAATAAGGAGTTCTAAAGTTCATTCCCTGTGAGTTGGAGTGTAAAAAATTGGGAGTTTTCTAACTTACTAACAGTCCAAAACTGTAGCTCGACTCCTAATGGAAGCTTAATGAGAAGGCTCTAAAAGTGTGGCCTCTGGTCACTCTTGGGACAGAGAATACAGAAGATCACTGAAAGAGTTACTTTTCCACCCCATTGAGTGCAGGGAGAGATGATAGATGTGTGGAGATTTTCTGTTGATTACCTGATTGGGCTGTCAGGACCTAGCTTTCACTGAGGGACCTTTGGGTATCTGTTAGAGGGTAGCCGTAGCCATGACCCCTCAGTTTTCACTAGTTGCATGCAATTAGAGATGTTTCCCGAAAGAAATCCAGTTGCCTGTCTGGTCAACATTCCATTGGCTTCAATGGGTGTGGGGATTCGCCAGAGAGTTCTTGGAGAAACCTATACTCTGCTTTCAGAGAGGCAACTGCCCTAAGGGCATTTAACCACTGTCAGAGTTCCATAAAAGACAGATAAGCCCATGCTGTCTAAAAACCCAAATTATTTTATAGCGCCTTACAAGTTTACAGTCAAAGTTTCAAAGTCTACAACTTATTAGTGAAAGTATTTTCCTCCTCTATATATAAATTATGAGAACCAGACTTAGAAGGGGAGAGAAAGATTGGGGTTTCCCCTTAAACTAAATGTGTTCATCCAAGATGATTTCCCTGCCTTTGGCATTAATGCTCATTTTTATGGGCTCAATTTAAAGGTCCTTCTTTGGAAAGAGTTGAGGTAGTTTTTGAGATCCATCCTTTTTCTAATTTTACATGTCTCTATAAGGAAAGGGTAAAGTGGCAGGGAAAGATCAGAAATGAGACCAGGAAAGGTCTTCTCATGCTCATGGTAAGTTATGGAGACAACTTGCTTCTGAGTCATCACTTTCAGCCTGGAAAGGCAAGAATGGGGAATTTTAAGAGCTAAGATTGCCTCCTCACCAGTGGAAGATCAGACCAGAAAGGAAACTGAGAACAGGCCCAACATTTTCTCTAGAGGATTGAACCAGAACATCTCAGTGAAACCTGTCCCCCAAGTCTTAAGAATGGCCACTGACCTATCATCTTAACTGATGGATGAGGTCCCATGATTAATAGCCATGTATATTTCTCAAATATAAACTAATTTCAAAAAAATTTTTTTTTAATTTTATATTAAAATCCACTAGGGGGCGCTCTAACGCTATTTTCCTACCACTGTTGTCTGAGATAACCACAGCAGTCAAATGAAATGGGTCAAGCAAGGAACATCAGAATAAACTTAGCAACTAAGTCCACAGTACACCATATACAAAGGAATGTCACATTCTTTTATGGGACATACCTTCCCATGTTCTCAAGTTTACCATCGTTTTAAAAAAGGACAGTGTATTTAAGGCATAAGTTCAAGACATCAGCAGTTGACAAAGACAGGCATGAATTTGGGACATATGCAATTAACAGACAAGAATGACAATTTTGATTACCCGATTGAGTCCCAATCCAGAGTCTGAAACAAAAGCAAACTCTTAGTCTCCATCCAGTGGTCACAGTGGGACCTCCAAAATGACAGGGGGGATAGATGTAGTTCCCAACATGCTAGATGTCAGGTATGCCAAGTTCGTGTTCCCCAAAGTCAAAGAATGAATTCTAAGGAACAACAGAGGTTAAAAGTAGGAAAATTTATTGGGGGGATAGGAATGGGGAATAAGAATAGCTCCTGAGAGACAAGAGAGGTCCTCAATTGGTTGCTCTAATCCTTCAAAGAACCAACTTTTTGATTCTTGGATTCTCATTGATTGATTGTATTGTTTTCTTAGGCCTCATTGCCTTAATTTTTGCTCTGATCTTTATAATTTTCTTCCTCATTGGCGCTTTGGGCTTGACATGGTCTTTTTCTAGAAGCTTGAGGTTCAACATTAGGTTGGTTGTTTGAGCTAGCTCTGTTTTTGTAATATGAGAATTTACTGCTACAAATTTCCCTTGTAGGACTGCTTTTATTGCATTCCATAAGTTCTGGTATGTTGTACTGGCATTATTAATTGTAGAAACTGTCTAATTTCTTCTCCTCCTCCTCCCCCGCTCCCTCCTCCCCTCTCGGGACCTTGGGCTTGCAAAGCAGGCGGCAGAACCACTGAGCTAAATCCCCGGCCCTAATTTCTTCTTTAATTTCATCTGTGATCCATTGGTTGTTCAGGAAGGTGTTATTTAATTCCATGTGTTCATGAAATTCTTGTGGTTTCTTTTGCCATTGATTTCCAATTTCATTGTACTATGGTCTGATAATCTGCATGAGATAATTTTAATTCCTTTGCATTTACTTAAACATGTTCTATGAGCTAGTATGTGGCCTATTTTGGAGAACATCCCATGTGCAGCTGACAATGTGTATTCTGATGTTGTAGGATGAAACACTTTGTAGACATCTAGTAAGTCCATTTATTCAAAAATTTGGTTCAGTTCTGATATTTCATTATTGATTTTTTTATCTAGCTGATCTGTCACAGTGGGATGCTGAGGTCCCCAATTACAATTGTATTAGTGCTTATTTGATTTTTCATGTTTGTTAATATTTGTTTTATATAGTTGGATGTGCTGTGATTTGGTGCACATATATTTATGATTGTTATCTCTTCCTCTTGGAATGTTCCCTTTACAAGGGATGTAGTGACCTTCATTGTGTCTCTTAATCAGTCTTGGCTTCAAATCCATTTTATCTGCGAATAGAGTAACTACCCCTCCTTTTTTCTGGGTTTGTGTCACATATTGTTCTCCATCCTTTGGCTTTTAATCTATGAATTTCTTTTTGAATTAAATGTGTTTCTTGTATGCAGAATATTGTTGGATCTTGCTTCTTGATCCATCCTGCCAATCTCTTTCTTTTGATTGGTGAATTTAGACCATTTACATTGATGGTATCCTTGTCATGTTATTTTTGTGTTGTTGGTTCCCTTTTTTGTTTTTCCTGTCTGTTTAATTGCTTACTTTGCCTGTTGGATTCATTGTGTTGGGGTTCATGAAGTTGTAATCCTTTTTATCTCTTTCTAGGTTGTCCTTCAGAACATTTTGGAATGCTGGTTTGGTGGTCATGAATTTCTTTAGGTGTTCTTTGTTATGGAACTAGTATGATTTTCAGATTCTTTAGGGGCTGGTACTCCTGAATGATTTTTTCCCCTAGTGTTTTGAGACAAGGTCTTGCTGTGTGGCCTAGGCTGGCTTCAAATCCATGATCTTCCTGTTTCAACCTCCAAGTGCTGGAATTGTAAGCATGTGTCATCACCTGCAGCTGGTTTTGCTTTTAATTGTCTTCATATTTCAAAGCCAAAATGTATATTTTTGAGGAAGAAACAGAAATCTACTTTCTAACTAGTTTGATCATCCTTTCAGAAGAAATCTTGAGCCCAAAAGTCTTGCGTAGAATGAGGGAGGCCAGAGCTATACAAAGGTAGGAATGGAGTAAGTTTTGGCATATGTAGAGGTCTGGAAGCTAAAGGTCAGTCTTCATAGTGATATCAACTTCTGGAGACCAAAGTTTGAATTGCTTCCTAGTACCTTTTTTTTCCTTCTGAAAAATCCACAAAGAACTTTTGAGGTCTTGAACAGTGAAAGCACCTTTTTGATAAAGTATTTAGGTTTTTGTTTTGGTTTATTTTGTTTTGTTCTTTTGAAATGGGGTCTCACTATGTTGCCTGGACTGGTCTTAAAATTTGGGGCACAAGCAGTCCTCCCTCCACCTGTTCCGTGCTGGAATTTGCAGACATGTACCACCACCCCTGGCTTTATTCTTTTACCTGTAAATACTACCAACAACCTTCATGTCTTTGGTGTCAAAAGCCATGTGCTTTTGAGTGGGCCTTTAATATATGCAACAGAATAATAGAGGTAAATGAAAAATAATTTGCTTCATGATATACCCACTCTTTCATTCATTCAGCAAATATTGATAACTATGTTCCTTATGCTGGTCTAGGCACTAGGTACACATTAGTAAACAAAATTCCCTGTCTTAATAGAGCTTAGCTTGTGGAGGAGATTAAATGATGTTAAGTGCTAAATCGGAAAAATAAATCTTAGATAACAGGTACTAGAAATTTAAAATAGGAGACCAAGTCAGAATTCACTGAGCAAATGACATTTGAATACAGACTTGAAGGAAGTAAAGGTGAAAGCAATGTAAATACTAGAGAAAGAACTCTTCTGGGACCAAGTGTAAATTATGGAGTGCCATGTAGGTAGTATCGGTAAGATTTTGGTGGCTTGGGCCAGGTCCTGCCCTAGCATAATATGAAATCCTCCTCTGTGCTGTCAAAATTTTGTCAAGTTTTCATGCTTCTTAAATTTTTTCTAATTTTCATCAAAGATACATGTAATCAAATAGCAGTGAAGGGCTTACAATGAAAAGCATCAATCTCTTGCCTTCCTCCAACCCAGTTCTCTTCAGAAGCACCCTTTTATAGGCTTTCTGGTGCCTCCCATCCTCAAGTCAACCTTCCAATCTGTGCAGCAGCCAAGCTGGTCACCCAAAGGGCTTTCCTTCACCACTGTTGTGTTACTGATTTGATTTTGCACATTCTCCATTTAATTTTTATTTTGTTTTTTAAAATTGTGGCTATATCAAAACAAGTTTTTTTTCTTTCAGTCAGTAGAATTACTATAAATATTATCACTTGGCAATGGTAAAATGAGAAATTTAATTTATAGTACACATTTAACAGGAATTATAATGGAATTTTATTGTGAGTACCCAAATGGTATGGATATGAATTAATTTGAGTTATGATATATGTCTTACTGGGTGTGTGGGAAGTACTCAATCTAAATACCTTATTTTTGCCCTTTCTTCCTTATATATTCAATTACTAGTAATATCATGTGTTAGTGTAGCCTTTGTTTAGCAACGCTGTTTCTTATTCTGGAATATAAGTACAGTTATAGCAGAATAAACACTAAGACAAGATTGGATTAAACAGAATGACTAGTTGTAAGCAGAGACTCAGGAATAAGTGTGGTATAGGCTTTTATTTTTAATAGAATTGTTAAAATCAGATCAGCAGAGCTTCATTTTTATCAGCCATCTGTCAAGACTAAAGATAGCTTTGGAACTTCTTATTCCCTTAACCATGTATTTGTATTCCTTCCCCAGTCAATATGAGGAGATAAAATAAAAATGAAGTTAGAATTTTAGACTGGGGATGAATCTTAAATACTAGTTCTCATCTGAAACTTTTGTTTTACAGATGTATTTTTTCCTTGAGTGCTTTCAATACACTTTTTTCTTTTTAACAGTTTAACTCATGTAGATGGTTGGTGGCAGGAAAGAATCTCCTTTAAGAGCTGGGCATGGTGGCACATGCCTGTAATCATAACATTTGGGCGGCTGAAGCAGGAGGATTGCTGTGAGTTCGAGGCCAGCCTGGGCCACATTGTAAGTTCAGGGCCAGCCTGAACTACAAAGGGAGACCCTGCTTCAAAAAACAAAACAAAACAAAATCTCCTTTAAAATTGGAATTACTTACTGTAATTGTCATAGTCACTTTCTTTTCACTGGGACAAAATACCCAACACCCGCAACTTAAAGGAGGAGAGATGTATTTCTCATTTTTTAGAGAGTTCAGTCCATAGTCATCTGGCTCCAAGGCAGGAAGAGCATGGTGGAAGGTCTGTTTTAGGAAAGATGCTCACAGGAAGTGGAGAGGGAAGAGAGGAACCAGGGAGGGAGTTGTATTCTTCTAGGTCATGCCCCCAGTGAGCCACCTCTTCTTGCCTCTTAATAGCACATTCAGCTATGGGTTCATTAGTGAATTAATCCATTGTTGAGTATAGTGCCCCCAGTCACCTTCCACACATGAGAATTTTGGTGGACATTTTAGATTTGAACCATAACTTTCCTCTTCTGGCCTCCAAAAAACTCATGTCCATCCCTTTATGCAAAATGTATTTAGTCTATCTAAGAATCACCAGAGTTTTAATAGTTCCAGCATTGCTGAAAAGTCCAAAGTCTACTCTGAGACTCAAGACAAACTGAGCTGTTGGGTCCCTGTAAAAAGAAAAAAGGAAAACATTGCTGATATACAATGGCGCAGATTAAAAAGCTCTGTTCCAAAAGGGATAACTGGGATAGAGAGGAATGTTACCAAAGCAAGACTGAAACTCAGCGGGGCAAACATTATATATATCCTGTAGCTCTATATCCAGCACCTGGGGCAAGTTGTGGTGAGACATGAACTCCAAACCCCTCAATAGCTCTGCCAGTATAGCATTGTTAGTTGTAGCTTTCTTTTCCTCTCTTGGAATGGCTTTGCTTACTGCTTGCAACTTTCCTTAGCGGATATTTCATGCTTCTAGTTTCTCTGACTTCCTGGGGTCTCCACTGCATTTTCAGCTTTACTCTTACAGCTCAATCCACTGCTTTTTCAGGGGAACACTGCCTGGCCTCCCAGGGCTTCTGAAATCTGGGTGGAAGCCTCCTGATGCTGCAGGCCTGTAAACTAGCAGCATGTGAAGGACACCAAGGTCTGCCACAAGGTTGAGCAGTAGCCAGGCCCCCTTGGGTCATAGCTACAGGCTGAGCACTCTAACAAGTGGCCCTTTTTGAACAGGATGCCTTGGGATTTTCATCTCAAAGCAAAGTCTTTTATTTTTTATTTTCTATTTTTTTATTTTTTTGGTACCAGGGATCAAACTCGGGTCCTTGCTCAAAGCAAAGTCTTTTAAAGGTTACACTTAACGTTTTATATCCTTGAGCCAGTGAAGAGTAGGGTCTTGCTGATTCCTGAGGTGCCTTCAAACTATATTTACTATTTTCTTGATGCAAAGTACTTGCCTTCTTTTTTTTTTTTTTTTTGGTACCAGGGATCGAACTCAGGACCTTGTGCTTGTGAGCCAGGTGGCGGAACCACTGAGCTAAATCCCCAGCCCCTACTTGTCTTATTTTTAATACTAACCTTTTCAACAACCATTTGCCCAAAATTTATAGGCCCTTCCTTCCTAGGAAAACAAAACAAAACTATTAAAGTGGGCTTTTTGTTCCTGTTTCTCACTACAAATCTGGCTAAAAGCAGCAAGCAGTACCCAAGACCTTAACCTGAACATTAGGCTGCCTTGAAATTTCCTCCACCAGATTAGTCTTCTGCCCTCAATCTGTCTCCCACAAAGTCTCAGGAAAAGGCAAAATGTAGACAAATTTTTTACCAGAACATAACACATGGACTCTGGTCCAACTGCCAACAGAGTCCTTGTTCCCAACTGAAACTCCCTGATCCTGGCCTTTACTGTGCACATTTTTATCAAGATTCTGGTCTTCTGGGATCTGAACATAATCTCCCGTCAAGTTTGACTTACAGCATTCTAGGGCTTTACTAGCTGGCATCTCCAAAACTCTTCAAACTCCCAAGATCCAGTTCCAAAAGCTTCTAAGGCACATGTTCAGATCACAGCAGTAACCTCACTCTCAGTACCAAACTCTTAGTCACTTTTTTATTACTAAGATAAAATACACAACAACCACAACTTAAAGGAGGAGAGGTTTATATTGGTTCATGATTTTTAGAGGATTCAGTCCATAGTCAGCTGACTCCAAGGTAAGAAGGGCTTGGTAGAAGGATCTCTAGTATAGGAAAGGGCTTCTGTCATGGCAGCCAGGAAAAGAAAGGGATGGGAGGAGCTATCCAGGGAGATAATGCTTTTCCAGTTCACACCCCACATGTACTGTCTCTTCTGACCAGACCCCACCTCCTTACAACACATTCAGCTGTGGCTCCATCAGTGAATTAATCCACTGATGATTCTAGCACCCCTACGATCCAGTCAACTTCCACACATGAGGGAGGGTTTGGGGGGACATTTTAGACCTCAGCCATGATACTAATCAACAGTCTTCTGACAGTTGCTCAGAATATCAGGTGCTGATAGCATTGAGTACTTTGTATTAATCAAACATAGGGCAGGATTCTCAAATTTAATGGTGACTGCTTACCTGAGAAGCTTTTTTTCCTGGTAGAGCTTTTCAGCTTTCCTTATGGTATTTTGTATCAGTAGATTATGGGAAAGGTCCAGTAAGTCTGTATTTAGTAAACTGATGATATTAAAGCAGGTCACTTTGGGGTTTGCACTTAGAAACATTAATTTCAAGGGGTAAAGAAGAAACGAAGAAGTAGGTTAGCTCAAGCCATCTCTTAATTCCTTAGTTCCAATAGATTTTTTTCTACTTTATTAGTACGTTTGTGATACATAATGAATACATTCCTCATGGGGTAACAATAGATTTTAGAAAAGTCTAAAAAGCTAGTTGAGGGTTTCTGTCATTTGAACCTTGGGGTCATTATGATTAAGTCATTGGATCTATGTATCTATGGGCACTGTACATGATCAAAGAAAATCTGAGTCAAAGTGAAACAATACTAGAATACCTAATATTCATGGAGGCCCTTTGCATAGTACTGATTTGTAAGTAGGTACTATTCTTAAGCAACTGGCATGTCATAAGAAGTTACCTATTGCATAACACATAAGTGCTAAGTGAATATTAAAAGTCATGGTGCTGGTTTCAGTAAGCTGAGTGTATGTTGAGGTATATCTTGTGAAGATCTTTTTTTTTTTTCGATACCAGGGATTGAAGAGATCTTTTTTACTGATTAGTTTTATACTTGCCTCAGTTAATTAACTGGCAGGAATAAGGTTTTAATGGAGAAGAAACAACTTGTCTTTAACAAGATTATTTCTGCTAAGAGTTCATGCTTGGCTAGCTTTTCCAGGTGTTTCACTGTATCCATATAAGTCAAACTGCAGGCAATTAAATAATCTATACCTTGGAAGGCAGAAGAACAGGAAACCATAAAACTATGTTTTATTTACATAATTGCAAGTAAATTTGCAAATATGTTAATTTTTTTAAAGTATGTAGAAGATGGGTGTGGTGATGGAAATCTGTAATCCCAACACTGAAGAGGCTGGGGCAGAAGGACTTAAAGTTTGATCCCAGCCTGAGCAATTTATCAAGATCTGTCTCAAAACAAAAATTTTAAAAGGCTGGGGATATAGCTCAGTGCAGAGGCCCTTGGTTTCAATCCCTAATACCGCCCCAAATTATATAAAGATATTTCTTCTAGACTATCTTATACCCATCTATGTGGAAGATACAGAAGTTTTGCAAAGAAGCAGGCATAAAGGAAAGAGCAGGAATATGACACATAATTGTAAATTATTACTAAATACAATAGGAATTCATTGGGGTATGACACAAATTATTTTTTAAAATTTCGTCTTTTAAAAATAATTTTGTCTTTTAACTAGTGAATTAAATTCAGTTTAGAATGGATATATTACTTCCAGTCCCATTACTGATTTTTATCACTCTGTGATAACATATACCCTAATAGAAACCAACTTCTGTGTATTTGGTTTTCAAACTTAAAAGATGTCAAAAAGTTTCAGTAAGCCGAACACCCTAAAAAATAGCATTACCTTTTTGCTAAGTTTAGGTTATACACACATAAATACATTTACATATAGATATATTTACTTTTACACAATAAATACCTAAAACTATGTAAATGTAATACTTTGGAATGTAAGCAGTTAAAAAACTAGTGAGTCCCATTAGTCAACATTAACTTGTCTTACAGATTTGATTCTAATATCATATTGGACGTTTTCAAAATTAAGCACACCCTTATATACCTGCAGAATATGAGTATGTAGGTACAAAGCCCTTTAGAAAGAATTCAGCTTTCTTTTATAAACACTAAAACATACTCTGCCTATAAAATGTTTTTGCTGAAGTTCATATCATTGTCTCAAGTTTCTCTTTATGTTTGAGATAAACTGTTAAGACTATGCATATATATTTTGTCAGTTCCCTTTACCCCTTCAATAAATTAACTTTTTAAAAATTGTGACAATTTCTACAAAATACATGTTCAGTATATACAGCATATACAGAAATTAAGTCATTCCACCCAAAAGGAATTCTTGTTTTATAAAAAATTTAATTGTATTTCAGAATCTATTAAAATCTGATGTAAGAAGTAAATGGTTAATGGGCTTAAATGATTATTTTTAGTATATTTACCTTTCTAGTGTTATGATTCAGATGCTGTTGGAAGGGCAGTTACAAGAATGAGGTTAACAGGTTTTAAACCTGTTCAATGGAAGTTTGTTGGCATTTTTCAATAGTGTATGTTAATGTGATAGAACAATTACACATAATTGAAACTAGCAATACCTTATTTTCATTTTCCTTGTCCTGGCTGAGCCCATCTAAGGCTGTAGTAGCCCACCTTTCCAATCTGAGTCAAACTAGGACCTTGAAAACTAAACTAAAATTATCCTTAAAAATGGCTTATACCACTATTGTAAAATAAATACCTAAAATACTAAATATCACTAATACATATTTCTACACATACTGACATTTCTGTCAAGAACTAGCACAGCAAACTGGGTTGTGTTTACAACTTTTGGACTGGCCTGATTAAAGGTAATCTGAGGAATTAGTGCCAAGTTATGAAGAACTTTCTATTATTCCACAGTATCTGCTCCTCCTTTACTAAGTGTCCTTAGTTTTTCTTCCTTCAACACAATTTTGGTCTCTTCTAGCATTCCTACCCTTAATGCAACCTTGAGTTTTCTCTCTGCCATTAAAACATCCAAATGTATTTTCTTTAAATTCAGTGCCCTTGGGTATTTAGTGACTTCATAACTACAGGATCCCTTTATCTGTTAAAAAGTATATTATCCATCTGTGTTTTCCTCTAATTATGATGCACTGAAAAGGGTGCATCTTTTCAGGAGGCAGCCTTCCTTCATGACGTGCTCATCTTGCTAACATGCCCCTTTGACTTGTCTAGAACCTGCTCAGTTCGTTCACACATGAAAATCTTACCAAGGAAATTGATCCAAAGTGGAAATTTAACCAGCCACCTGCCCCCTTGCCTGGAACCTTTTATTGGTTCCCTCTTGCCTATCTACCAAGAAAAACAAAGAAAAACATTTTCCAAAGTTAAGCCATATTATGTATAGCTTATACCTATCTTTCCAACTTGGTACAGATGTTTCGCGATTCAGCCTGAATGCTGTTTCCCTTTGTACCATGTAGCTTCCCACCTCTGGCTTTACTCAAACTATTCCCTCTGCCTGGAATCCCTGTTATTTCACTTGACTAACTCCTGTTCATCCTTGAAGGTCTTAAATGGGCATTCTCCAAGAAGCCCATTGCTTCCATCTTTATCAAAGCTATGGTGTAGTGAACCTTGGTTATCTCTACTCTTGGGATCTTTTTGTTCTTCGTAGAACCCATTACAAGTTGCTAACCCATGGAGGTAGGAGGTGGTGTACAGAACTGTTGGCATGTATTTTGCTTTGTTAATAGAATGGCCGCCATTTTACAGACTAAGCATGCACAATTCCACTGCAGGAGGTAAGTGATACCAGAGAATAGTCTGACCATTATATGTCATTACAGTGTATGCCTTTTCAATCTTTTTTTTTTTCTCAGAGACCTAGCTGATAGTACATCTCATTAAGTGGAGATATTTGATAACCAGGCTCATCTGATTATCAGGTTTTTAAAATTCTGTATCTTTGTTTTTCCTTAAATTCTTTTATTGGTACATTTTAGGTATACAGTATGTTTACATTTACCATTGGGTGGTTTTACCTGTACATGATGTATCTTGATTTTCATTTTTCCCCCCATTACCTGTGCACCCCTCACCCCCTCCACCCTTCCCTATTTACATAGACTTCGTTTCCATTTTTTTTTCTTTTCTCATAATTTTTCCTTTCCCTTCTTTCCTTTCCCCACCCCCTCCCACCACCCCTACCCCTTTGGACCTTTTCCTATTTCACAGTATCAATTATTCATTATTAATCCTTTTAATCCTTATTTACACTTTCAGTTTCTCACACTAGAGAAACTATTCGGTATTTACACGTGTCTCCTATTTATTTCACTTAAGAGTATGGCCTCAATATGCATCCATTTAGCTATAAATCTAGTTTCTCATTCTTTATGGCTGAGTAATACTCCATTTTATTAAAAAACCACATCTTCTTTATCCAGTTTCCAGTTGATGGGCACTTGGGCTGTTTCCAAGCTTTAGCTATTACAAACTGTGCTGCTATAAACATGGGTGCACATATATCTCTTTGGTATGATTCTTTTAATTCTTTGGGGAAGATAGCCAGCAGGGGAATAGCTGGGTCAAATGGGACCTCCAGACATAGTTCTTTGAGTTATCTCCACACTGATTTCCATAGTGGTCACACCAGTCTGCACTCCCACCAATAATGGAGAAGGGTTCCTTTCTCCCCACACCCCCACCAGCATTTGTTATTGGTTGATTTCTTAATAGCAGCCATTCTTTCTGGGGTGAGGTGGAATCTCAGTGTTGTTTTCATCTGCATCTCTCGAATGACCAGTGATGTTGAACATTTTTTCATATGTTTATTTACTGTTTCACCTTCTTTGTCTGAGAAATGTCTGTTCATTTCAGATGCCCATTTTGAATTGCGTCTTTGAATTTGGGGGGGGTCTGATTTTTTTTCAGTTATTTATATATTCTAGATAGTAGTCCTTTGTCTGAGGTACAGCTGCTAAAAATTTTTTCCCACATTGTAGGTTGTCTGTTAGCTCTGTTGGTGGTTTCTCTTGCAGTGCAGAAGCTTTTTAATAAGATGAAATCCCAGTTGTTGATTGTTTGTGCTAGTTCCCATGCTACTGAGGTTTTGTTCATAAAGTTTTTTCCTATGCCAGTGTCTTCAAGAGTTCTGCCTAACTTATCTTCCAGCAAGTTTAGTGTTTCTGTCTTAATATTTAGATCTTTAATCCACTTCAGTCTTAGTTTAGTGCATGCTGATAGGTATGGGTCTAGTTTTAATCTCTGGCAGGTTGAAATCCAGTTTTTCCAACACCATTTATTGAATAGGCTATCTTTCCTCCAATGAGGGTGGTTGGCTCCTTTGTCAAAGATGAGGTGGCTGAGTATCTCTGTAGTTGTTTCTGCATCTTCTAATGTAATCCAGTGATCCTTGGGTCTGTTTCTTTGCCAGTACCATGCTGTTTTTATCACAGTGGCTTTGCAGTATAGCTTCAAGTTGGGTATTGTGATACCCCCAGCCATGTCTCTGTTGCCTAGAATTGCTTTAGCTAGCCTAGGTCTCTTCTGGTTCCAAATGAATTTTTGGATTGTTTTCTTTAGTTCTGTGAAGTATATTGTTGGAATTTCAATCAACATTGCATTTAATCTGTATAGTTTTGGAGGTATGGCCATTTTCACTATATTGGTTCTTCCTACCCAGGAACAAGGGATATCTTTCCATTTTATTATATCCTCCTCGATCTCCTTTTTCAGGGTGCTGTAGTTTTCAGTGTAGAGGTCTTTTGCTTCCTTTGTTAGACTGATTCCTAGATATTTCATTTTTTTTGGATGCTATTGTAAAAGGAATTGTTTCCCTAATTTCTCTCAGTGAGACTGCTGTTTGTGTATAGGAAGACTATTGTTTTTTGAGTGTTTACCTTATATCCAGCTACTCTACTGAATCTGTCAATTAAGTCTAGAAGTCTTTTGGCTGAGTTTTTTGGGTCTTCTATGTAAAGTATCATATCATCAGCTAATAATGACAGTTTCACTTCTTCCTTTCCTATCTTTATTCCTTTTATTTCTTTCTCTTTTCTAATTGCTATGGCTAATGTTTCCAGAACTATATTGAGCAGGAGTGGTGATAGTGGGCATCCTTGTCTTGTTCCTGATTTTAGCGTGAAAATTTTGAGTTTTTGACCATTTAGTATGATGTTGGCTGTTGGTTTTTCATAGATACCCTTAATGAGGTTGAGATAAACACCTTCCATGCCAATTTTCTGTAGGATTTTTATCATGAATGGCTGTTGGATTTTGTCAAATGCTTTTTCTGCATCTGTTGAGATGATCATATGGTTTTTGTCCTTGACTGTTAAAATTCTGTATCTTTTTACAGATTTTAATTGGCAAGCACCACACATATAGTAAAAGATGTACAGTATTCAGAATATGGTGGTATGGCATCAAGACCTTTCTGTCATTTCAGAATCCTGTTTTGGGAAACTTTATTTTCCTTAGGAATGTTTTTCTTTTCCAAACTCCCAACTGTGAGATTCAAAACTAAAATGTCAAAAAATTAAAATATCTGCTCATCTTCCTGATCTAACTTTTTAGTTTCTAAAGACAGTCCTTGTTCCTGAGAGATTTCCTTCATGTCATTATAAATAAACTATACTGTCTCTGCCATATCTGCCAAGCAACACTGTCAGCCTATTACTAGGAAAGTGACTTTTTGGTATTTGGGATACATCAGCACCCTAATTTGTACTACAAAGGTAAAAACCATCATGCTGCTTCTTGCTCATTGATTGCTTATTAGAAACAGATTAAAAAGGGCATGAAGATCTGCTTTTCATAATGCCAATAAAGTCCTTCCCCAGGGGTCTGATTTTTCTTCAAATACATTTTTCTTTATTACTCTTACTGGAGGTAACTCTAAATATAGGGCTGCCAGTTGTTGGTAACATGCCAGCATAATTTATAGATAAATAATTCCTCATGAGCTACCACACTGAGGTTTAATGTTTACTTTAAGATAGATTCCATTATATGACTTATTTTCCTTTATGTGTTTTTTCTGAATACTCTTTTTAAAAGTTTTTTTTGGAACAAGGTCTCACTCTGTAGTTCAGGCTGGCTTGGAACTCACTATGTAGCCCAGGCTGGCCTTGAACTCATGGCGATCCTCCTGCCTCAGCCTCCTGAGTGTGAGATTACAGGCATGCGCCACCTCACCCAGTTTTCTGGATACTCTTGAGTGTACATTTGCAAGACTGGGAAGGAGAGGGCTGGGGATTTAGCTCAGTGGTTCCACTGCCTGCCTTGCAAGCGCAAGGTCCCGAGTTCGATCCCCCATACCAAAAAACAAAACAAAACAAAAGACTGGGAATGAGAATGAAAGTTAAGAACAACTGAATTCTGTACAAGTAGCAGAATAACGAATGATTTTGGTCATGACTTGGAACTCAAGTGTACAGTTGAGATCTCTGACAAATTTTTAATATTTTTTCGTGTTTATTTTATAATAGCTTGGGAAGACTTATAGGAGGCTTTATTGTCAAAACAAAGGAAATAATAGAGGGATTATTATGGCACTATAGACTTAAACTATTCTTTCAGTACATTTATACACACTAAAGTTCTGGAAAGCATTTGAGAAATTCTTTTATAAGAGTCTAGAATAACATTGCTCAGGTTGAGTATAAAATACTTTGTGGTCCCTTGGCATCAGCATGCTTTATTCTGCTTTGGTTGTCCACTCTCAGTTCTTACTTGACAGCACCTAATATATGAAGTGATTTCACACCATGCCCAAGATACGGGCAACCCACCAGCTACATGGCATGACAACTCTGCAGGCTGAACGGCAACCTTGATAATTATAAGGCCATGGATAATAGCCCCCAAGGGGTTCACAGATCTTCTGGCAATGGGTGTAGCTTCGCCTACATTCTATACAACAGATTCCTTCATGGTCCAGTCTGGGATCGAATGTCATGCTTTCTCCTTCTTGCTGCTGTGAGATAAAAGAGAATGATTTGTATTTTCTTCATAATGAGAAGTTACCAACATGCATGTAATTGTAAAATAAGATCCTAAGTTTTTCTCCACTACAAGAAATCAGCATAACCTTCTTCAAAGGAGTTTTCAATCTTACATTTGCCATTATTCAAAATCTGTCACTGTCAGAAAGTTTTTAGCCAGGTGTGGTGGCACACACATGTAATCCCAGCACTTGGGAAGCTGAAGCAGGAGATCACTGCAAGTTAGAGGCCAGCCTGTACTACAAAGTGAGACCTTGTCTCCAAAAAAAAAAAACGTTGTGGGTTTTAAAATAAACTATATCCTGAAGTTTCTCCATGTTTTTAATGAGTCATGGTTACCACTTCATTTCTGACTGTTTTAAACAAGAAAACAAAAGAGAAACATTAGAATAAAAAAGAGGATTTCTGCAACTTCTAATTGTACATCAGCCAAACACTGGTGCCTTTTTGTAGTAATGGCTTACAAGGTTCTTATGTCTCCATTTTGAAACTCAATTGATTTTAGGATACAGACAGATTTCAGTTCCAGTTCTGCTGGCCCCCAAAACTGTGCTAGTTGCTCCTGTCATCATTTTAGCAACATAATAGGGAAGTTAATATCCTTGGAGACATACGGGGTCTGGAACACTCAGGAAAAACCTACGTATATATAGAAATTCAAGACCTTAATCTTTACCAAACACAAAATCATATGAATGAAGTAAAAGTCTCCATTTTCAGTGCTAGGGAAATTATAAAAGTAGAAGGAACTTGCCCTTTGCTCAATTTGCGTATCTGGTATACCTTTTCAGGATATCTAGGGCTCAAGATTTTGAATGCTCTTTATAAAAGTATTATATTGCCAAGAAGTCCATATCTTTAAATTCTCTTATATTTTACATCTTTCCTGGAGGTAGCTGATTATGTTTTGTTTGTTTTTTAATTCATTAAGTTTATTGGTACATTTTAAGTATACAATATGATGATGTCCATCATTGGGAATTTGTACTTTTACATGATATATGTTGGTTCTTTGTGTTTTGGGGTTTTTTTTTTAGTTTTAGTCTTAACTGGGGGAAGGCATATTAAAATCTTCAGATATACTGGAAGTCAGAGAAAATTGTGTTTTGAACATCAGTATATTTAGATTTGATGGTTACTAACAAATGGCCAATTTTGCTGGTTCTTTCTGAAGTATTTTAGAGTAAATTCTGATATGAATTTAAAAGTTGAAGGCACTGTGACATTTTACCCATAAATACATAAGAATGTACCTCCAAAATAAAAGGTCATTTTCCTCTGCAACTACATTGCTATTATCATACCTAACAAAATAATTCCTAACACTCTCTGATATACCCTATGTGTAAATGTCATCAAAATATCTACTAATATATCTTACTCTATTACACCATTCTTCAGACTATTTTTTCCTTATCTCTTGAAATAGGTTCATCTGGGGCAACAAAAAGATAACCACCTCATTAAGTATAGCTGGCTTTCTGGGGCCGAAGATGACAAAAAACAAAACAAAACAAAACAAAACTCTGTTAGTTGAAGTATTTCCTCACCTGAGTGTTCAACAAAGGTTTGTTAGGATTAAAAAGTTGGTAGGAAATGGGTTGTTACTCTAAGATTTTTTTCTTAAAGAAAATGTGAAGGCCTGAGGTCATGGTGAGAAATGCTTTAATTGTTTTTGCTTACAGCTCAGGATATAATAAAGGAAACGCTTATATGATTGGAGATTTTCAAGGAATATTGATCATTCAAATATGGAATCAGGGCAGAGTCACATCCGGCCCTTCAGTAAAGTAGCTATGTCCTCATCCCTCGAACAGACTCAGCCAACCCAGCTGCCTAGAGAATAAACTATGTTAAATTTTGTTTACCTATTCAGACTTGTTATTCTTTGAGCTGAATGAAATACTGGGGTATTGTTGAATTTTCTGATAAGCTTTTGGTTATTCAGGAAATACTTTTTGTTTTATATCTTTCTAAAATATATTAAGTCTAAAATAATAAACTAGAAAATAATTTGTAATATATGAAGCAGTGTAAAATTTAATAGGCTACAAAGAAAAAAATGCACAAATGATGGTGCATGAAAAGATGTTCAACTGTACGTATATCAACCAGGAGGTAAAATTTATATGCCAAAAAAAAATTAAATTAAAAAAAATTTATATGCCTATGGAATTAGCAAAGGTTTAAAAAAAAAAAATGTGAGGACTTGGGTTCAACCCCAGCACCTGAAAAAAAAAGTTTGATAGTAAATGGTTCCTTAGCTGGAAGTTTGGTAGCCCCCAATAAAATGTAAAATTCCCATAGCAGACCCATGTATTTATGCTAAAGACCTAGACTTATATTTCTGCTAAGGATATACTTACCTGAGTGTAAAAGAGATGGAATACTAATACTTAACAAGGAGCAAGTTAATGCTGTGTGCCAAGCCCTGTGCTAAGATCTTCACCTGCATTACCTCATTTACTCCTTCCCATAACCCTGTCAAGTCCTGTATGGGTGGTGTGCTCCAACAGGATTTGTAAGAACAGAAGATAGAGAAGTAATTTATATGTCCACTAAGAACTAAATTTTTATGTCTCTCCATATGTTGGGATACTACTAAATGAATAGAGGTCATTAAATGAGAGATTATTTAGGAGATACAGAGTAATCTCCAAATGAATATAAAGTATAGTAGGCAGAGATATGCAGGAGATAAAGAACAAGTTCCAAAATACTATATAATGAAAGAAAGTAAGGCACATAATTTTTTATGTTGAGGGTGTATGTGTGGAAGGGAAACTTGGCTTTACATTGTGTCCTTGTGTGTTTTTTAAAAAAATGTGTGTGCACACTCATGTTTTGAAGACTAGTTACAGATAAGTATTATTCTTTCACTTCCTGCAAAGCAGAGTAATGTTAAATACTAATTCTTAGGAGATTTGAGTTGTTACCACCTTAGTGCCATTCTCACAAACATCAGTTCTCAGGGGTTCAGTCTAAATATTTTTTATCTTTGTATGAGTCTATTCCATGACTGGTCTGAGAGCCCCTTCAGGCAGAAGTTACTCCTGACTGTGGGCATGGGGCCCTGGGGAAAGAGAGCAGAAAATCCACAAATGTCTGTTGGATGATGAGTAAAGTGGATTTAAAGAGTGAATACTTTCATTCTGTGTACTGCTACTAGAGCATACTTGCGAACATTTCTAAATAATCAAATTCCTGATAATATGTTTTCATGAATTTTCCTGTGACAAAAAAAGGAGAGCTCAGCAAACTTTGTATAAGGGTTACAACCAATCAGGGTTTTACACTACAGATACAATGCTTAAGTATTTTTACCTCAAACAGAAACATCATTTCAGCATTTAATGGATTCATCTGAGCATGTCACAAAAACACCAGTACGCACGTGGTAAGGATTATCAGGATTGAAGTGTTCTTCGTCCTCTTGAACACTGGGTCTGGTTTCATTACCCAGTCTTCCAGGTACTGTGTTGCCCCGTAGCCCACTGCGTGGCCTTCTTGTGGTAGCTGGAACAATTTTTCTTACCACATCCCTTCTTTCTCTTTGGATTTCTGTAAAAATCACTGTAAGTTAATTCCTTTAGTTGAATAATTAAGGAAGTCAGGTTTGCATTTTTTAGGGTGAAAAATGCAAGAAAGGATATCAAAACATAAACATGACTAGAGACTACTAAATTTTTGTACTGATCTTTGTAATAATAGGGCATATTTCGAGCCTTCCTTTCATAGTTAAACAAATAGTTAACCCATTTTGATTTCATAATACTAATTGAAGGAGACATCAGAAGATGGTTGACAAATCTGCATTCTCAGCCCCCTTTTTCTTTGCCTACCTTCACTATGGGGGCTGAGTAAATAAAATACTATTCATTTTCTCTGCCTTCTTTGCAATTAGAGTATACAGGTGAATCATTTCTGACTAATGAGACATAATGCAATTTATAGGAAAGCTTTTGCTTTTATGGTAAAAGGGTAGATATGGCTTCCTATATTATTTTCCTTTCTCAAATATAGATACGTATCTTAGTCTCTTATCACTGAGACAAAATATGCAGACTTACAATTTAAAAGAGGAGAGGGTTCATTTTGGCTCATGGTTTTAGAGGATTCAGACCACAGTCAGCTGACTCCAGTGTAAGAAGAGGTTGGTAGAAGGGTCTGCCAGAGGGAAGCTGCTCATGTCATGGGAACAAGGAAGCAGAGAGGGGTGGGAGGAGCCAAGGAGGGAAACATATCCTTCCAGTTCACCCCCAGTGACCTGCCCCTTGTAACCAGGTCCCACCACCTAATAGCACATTCAACTCTGAATTCTTCAGTGAATTAAGCCACTGATGATTATAGCACCTGCCATGATCCAATCACCTTCCAAAAGCCCCACCTCTGAACACAGGAGAGTTCTGGGGAGCATTCTAGATCTAAACCATAACCATGTGATAATCTGAAGTTACCAGAGACACCTTGTGATCATGAAGTGATAGACACAAAGATGATAAGCCAACATGTTACAGACAGCAAAACAGCTAGAAAAGAGATCAGATTGAATGAGGAGCTGATACTGCCCAAAACCTTATATCTCCAGGCTTGTGACTACCATATATACATACAAAAAATGTTGAAACCACTCGATCAAGTATTTCATTCCTTGTTGCTATATGTATTCCTAATAGATTGACTATATAGGTATAAAATTTTATAGTTTGCAAAGGACTTTATCTTGGTTGATTCATATAAAAAATCCACAGAGAAAGAAAGCATTAAGGCTTAGAAAGACCAAGTGGCTTGGCCAAGATCTCAGGATGAGTGGCCAAGCTAGGGCCTGGAGGTGAACTGTCTTCCAACCCAGTGCTCTGGTTAACCACATTGCCTCATAGATCCTGTAGCACAGATGACGGCTGAGGGACAAAGATGGAAAGTACCACACAGCATGCACTTTGGTATCTCCCTGAGCCCCAGTTTCTTTATCTGTAAGATGGGGATAGTTGTATCTAATTCATAAAGTAGTAATAGTGTTAATGAAAATCTGTATCTAAAGGTTTTAGCACAGTGTTTGGCTTATAATAAGCACTTAAATGTCAGGTGGTTATATCGTGGTTTGTTATTTATGAGAACTTAGATGTGCTTTAAAGCCATACTTGGATTCACAGCTCCACTTCTTTTAACTGGGCAAATTAACTCTGTGAATTAACTCAGGCAAATTAATCTCTGTGAACCTTGGTTTCTTCACTTGTAAAATGGGAACTGGAGTAGTTACTCCAACATTTGTTGGTAAAGCTTAAATGAGGATAAAACATCATGCTCCAGGACAGTGCCTGGCACACAGGCAGCACAGCAGATAAGAAATCTCCCCTTTGCTCACCCTTCTGATCTGTGTCCAGCCACCATTCACAGTGTGGTTATTAATACAGCTCTGTGACACTGATAACCTGCTGGCTTCAAGATTCAAGGGACAGGGGCTACTGGATCCTGGAGTTGGAGGATTTTATGAGAAAATCAGGTGGGAACCAGGCATCGTCATCTGAGGGAAATTTATTTTCTTGGTTTTATTGTAAACTATAACTGCACTTATGAGAGATAAGGAAGAAAACACATTTATTTTTAATATATTCCATCCTATGGATATACCAACATTTATTTAATACTTTTCTAATTTGGGTTCTACTTTTCTGATATACATAATGTGTATACATTTTTTTGAGGTGCTAGAGATCGAATGCCTTGTAAGCTAGGCAATGGTGGAATTACAACCTCAGCACAATATGTGAAGTTTTTGTATGTATGCTGTGATGGTTGGAATACTTAAGATGTGGTTATGCTATGCTGTTGAGCAGTGAAAGTCCAAGGAATATCCTACATGTAGCTAGAACAAGCTGTTTCTGAAGGATCAAGTTACTTATTGTGCCTGACATTTTAGCACTGTCAGTAGTACTGTGTTCCCATTCCTCCTTTCCCCCACTTGCCTTGCAATATTTCTACATGGCACCTTGTATCATACTATACAATTTTCTTAATTTAGTGTGTATTTTATGTTTGATTTTCCTACATTTAAAATTCCTTAAGGACACGCATTCTTGTTAGTTTTGTTCAGCAATGCACCTCAAGGATCACAAGTTATATGGCACATGATAGCCCTTCATAAATGTTTTTTGTTTGTTTGTTTTTGGTACTGGGGATCAAGCTCGGGACCTTGTGCTTGCGAGGCAGGTGGTGGAACCACTGAACTAAATCCCCAGCCCCATAAATGTTTCTTGAATGGGTGAGTGAACTCTGGTTAAGAGCCTTATTAGGGAGAGCTCTACATGGTAGCAGTGTAGGAGACCCTTGTTCTTAACTAGCAAAGGTTGTAGTTTCTGGGTGGTGACAAGCAAGATGATTACTTAGGTGAAGGATGGGGGATGGAAATCCAGAATTTGACAAGTGACCATAGAATTATGAGTTATAGCCATTCTACAGGGGCATGAACTGAAATAGGTCATTTGGATATGCCCCTTCTGCAGCCACCTACATTGTGACAGACACAGATGTGGTATTCTTTCTTACTGAGCCTGCACATGGCCTCAGGATTCTTTTTGCCTCACTATGCTAGGCAGCCACTACCAGTGGTTTGCACACTGGACTCAACTGACCTGGCCTCGGCTAGAGAACACCCACTTCCTCCAGGCTTTGGAACAGTATAGGACTTGTGAACCCTAGGAATAATTTAGTTATGGTACAATTAGAAAACTGTACCGTCTAAGCCTGGTGAGGTATTTTTTTAATCCATAACAAAATTTACTACTTACACCATTTTTTAAGTGTGTGGTTCATTGACATCAAACACATTCACACTGTTGTACAACCATCGCTACCATCCATCTCTAGACTCTTTTTCATGTTGCAAAAACTGAAACTACCTATTAAACATTAACTGCCTGTTCTGTTTTTCTACAAGGTCCCTACCAAAGCTAGAGGTTTTAATGCCTGTATTTTCATTTCTATACTGTTTTTTTTTTTTTTTTTGGTACTGGGGATCGAACTTGGGACCTTGTGCTTGCGAGGCAGGCGCTGGAACCACTGAGCTAAATCCCCGGCCCTCATTTCTATACTGTGTTCTCCTGGTATTCAATTAAAATTTTTCTGAAAACAGCTTATTTCAGCTGTGTTAGGAGAAAGCCCCCACCCCCACCCCTGGTTCTAAACCAGAACTTCCGAGTAGGCCTTGGGGGAGACCAGCATGGTGACTGCAGCAGAGATGAAGTGAGAGGCCCTCTGGGGATAGGACAAACAGCAAGGGCCACTGGGCTCACCTGCCCTTTGTCACCTGGAAATAGCTCAAAGATATCTTCCAATATAATTCCAAACCCCAGTGACCTGAATTTATTTCCTCTGAACTTGGAAGCTGATTCTCAAGCCTTGAACTTGAGGAATCTCAGCCTATATCCACAGCAGCTTTTGGCTGCCCCATAATTCTAGGCTTGAAAATAATAAAGATCTGGTGGCTTGACAGCTTCTTAGACCACTGATTCTATGACTTAGGAATAAAAAATGTAAAATTGGAAGGTGCAAACAACAGATTAAGGGGCAGAGTGGGAAGAATTGGGAGCATCATAAAAGCTGCAGGTAATGCAGTAGTGCTTTTTGTCTTCCTGGTCTGCCTCATGTTAACCCTGTTGCTCCTTCCATTTTCTGATGCAATCACAGATGTCACTTTGTCTTTTAGGAGGACACTACCACATACACCCTGCTTTGTTCTTTATTATATGCCCTAACCTGGGAGAGGTTCTGATGAACCTCACAGGAAATGGATAATTCCAAGCAGCATTGCGAAAACTTAAAATGTTACCTTTTGGATATGTAGGTTTAAGCCAGAAAATAGGGAGGTTGCCGCAAAGTTCTAAGATTTTCGAACTCAAGAAACTGTTGTCCTTGACAGGCTGGTCAACAGCCACCCAGATAAGAGAATTTTCTTCATTTTTAACTGGCATGATCTTGCCTTCCTATAAGTAAAAAATGAGATGCACTTGAACAAAGAGGACAGTAGAACATCACATGTTGCTAAAAGATTATTTTGCCTTATGAAAACTTATGGAGAATTCTGTGTGGGTGTGTGCATGCACACTCTAAAGTTCCAATCTCTTTGTAGCTCTCTTCCTAGTATTCAGCATGCCTCCTCCCATTGCCCTGCCCCCTGGATAGCTGTAATGTGTGAATAGTGTTCTGAGTTGAAGTGAAAATTACTTGATATCAACTTTGAGATTTGGGTTAATCTCATGTTTTCGATCAAAGATGTTTTTTGCAGAAAAGCAATTGAACAGGCCCTGAAATCCTATAAAAGGATAGAGGAACCCTTCATTTGAAGTGAAAATCTTTTGGGGTTTTGTTCTGAAGCTTTCAAACAACAATGGAAAAAGCAAGTGATTGGCTCTTTAATGTCTGCAGTTCAAAGTATTATTTAACATAAACCATTTCTCCATTTCCCAGCTATAACAAGATATATTTCAGATGTTCCTCACATCAAGCACACCACTGAGATTTCAAAGCTAAACCCTGGATTTTCTTCTACAGCAAGTTGCTGACAATGGTTTGATAACCCAGGAGACAAATTTATTTTTTCCAGTTGTTCCTTTCATGTATTTATTAGTTTGCAATAGGTAGGAGAAATTAAAATGTTTTCTCCTTACTTTAAGCTAAAAGCAGCACTTCATTTATGTTTCTCCCTCAGGGTTATGGTTGCATTAAAACAACTTAAAGTTATTGGAGGAAGCAAACACTCAAGTAATCCATTTATTTACCTTAAATTAAATGGCTTCTTCCAGGAAATGAATGCTCTTGAGTACAGTAGCTTTTTTAAAGTTATACAAAACTTATGAAGAATTTATGAGGGCAAGTGGTGTAAAAATCTTCCCCATCATAGTGTAAAGTGTGTGGGGAAGAGTAGGATGATTAGGATAATGCATATAGATGCAACCGATAAGCTAAGAATGTTAAATGAATCTTGGGGCACATTGTTTCAGTTGCCTACTCAGTATATTTCCTTTTTTCCCTTCCTTCCAGACAGCCTTGCTTTTGTTGGAGGCAGCAGTGTGTCCAGAGTCAGGAGACACTTGCTTTCTCATACTTTCTAGGCCCAGGGGTGATGGGGTGGCCAGTGATGGCCACTGAAATCCAGGCCAAAGTGTTTTGTGGGTTGTGAGGCCTGCTTTTTCTAATTAAGTCATGCTTGGCATTCAGTCTTTTTGACTAAATCAGAGGTTGTCCAGTACCACCATAGTTGAAGTTGGAAGGAAAGGAAAATAAATAACCACAGAGAAAAAAAAAATAACCACAGAGATGCTGGCTGCTGAGTCAGTGCCTGCAGCTGCTTACCTCTGCATTGCCCACAGTGAGAAAAACAAATCTCTATTTGTTTAAGTTACTCTAAATTGTCCACTACTGACAGCCAAGCATGTATTTTCTGAATTAGTTTTTGTCCATCAGAAGATCCACCATCCACAATATAAACAACTAAAACAAAAGACAAATCTACTTCTGTGGCCTAAGAATCAAATACTGACAACAATTAAAATACAAAAATAATTCACTATCATGGAAGTTTTTTCAGCTATTATTTGAAACAGTGAAAAATTGAAGATACCTGAAATGTTTGGGGATAAAAGACTGAAAATTAACATATGATCTACAATATATCCATAATAATCTACATTTTAAGAGAACTAAAGTTAAATGAAAATTATAATGTACAACAGTCTAACTTATGAAAATGACATACACAAATACAGAAAATCCACTGAAATGTTAACCTTGATTATCTGTGGATTATGCAATTATGAGTGATTGCATTCTCTGTACTTTTATGTATTTCCCAAATTTGCTACAGTAACAAAGTATTGTTTTTAAAAACCAAGGGGAAAAGGTTACTTTTTAAAAATCTACAAAATGTATTGAAAATTTATGACTGGTTCTGAGTGAGCTCTGGCTGGGGAGGTGGTCCTTGTAAGAGGAGAAAAGAATGCGCTCCAGGTCCATGGATGGGGAAATGGCAAGGATTATAATTCAGTAAAGTCTTCACAGCAGAAACGGAGAGGGATGATAATAAAAATAATGGCAATTCAATAAGAGAAGTTCAAAGATCAGAACAAAGGAGGTCTCCATCCCATTTCAGCGTGGTGTTAGTTCACAGGAAGAGAGCATGGCCTTCAATTCTGAGTGCCCTAGCTCAGGAGGATCAGACTAGCATATGATCAAGGAATAACTAGAGCTGTGGAGGTCTGGAAAACATCTCACAGGATGAATGTTGGGGACACTGTGGGAGTAAGAAAGAAACCAGAACACATAGTGGCCCACTTTCAAACTCACAGGTTTGCTTTTGGCTTTTGTTTGCTTTTGTTTTGAGACACTGCTGCTCCTATGAGGGTAATCAGGCAGTTTCTAGGCACCTTCGCTTATCCTTATTTTCTCTCTTGCCTTGAGGGAGCTGACACTTCACTTCCCCCTCAGGGATACTGGAAGGCTCAGAGATGATCATAATAAAATTAACGATAATGAGCAACAGCCATCCATTCACCATGTAGTGGGTTTTAGGGCCACGGACACAGTGTGTACACCCCCAGTTTGCACATGACAAAACTGATGCTCAAGGAGTTAAAGTCATGCATAGCAAGTGTCAGAGCTGGGGTTTGACTTCACGTTTTTTTCTGACTCCCAAGTCCCATTTTTTCCCCCACCATGCCTGCCAAATGCAAGACAATAATCGATGTGACCACTTTGTAAGCCTTAAAGTATGGTAAGAATGTAAGGGGTTATTGTTAAGTGTGTCTTTAGAACTCTGCAATTCTTACATTTTAAAAAAATCAAGCTTAATGGAAATTGAAGGATTGTTTAAAAAAAAAAAAAACTCACAAACTGACACATGGGAAAGGAATTAAATTTTTGTTGTGTCAATTCACTGACCTTGAGCTAAAGAGAAGAAATTGTAGGAGGAACTATTTCTGCTCATAGGTGGACAAAACCATTAGAACTTCCCTGGTGGTGAAGCCGGCTGACTGATAGTGGGAGTATCCTGTTACAGCTTTCTAGCAGAAGCTGGGTGATCAGCTAACCAGAATATTTGGAAGGAATTCCCACATTGCATGGGGCTGAGGCTAGAGGGCTTCTGAGAGCCCCTTTCATGAAGACTGAATCTTATATCTTTTTTTTTTTTCCGTACCAGGGATTGAACTCATAACCTTGAGCTTGCAAGGCAGGCACGATGCCACTGAGCTAAATCCCCAGCTGGAGTCTTTTATCTTTAATGTGGAGTCTTAGTCACTGATTCACTAACATCAGGCCAATGAAGGTTATGTGAGCATGAAGCCCATTTATGCACTTTAAAATGTGGCTTTCCCAAACCTTTTGAAAGAATACTCCCTTTGGACCAGTAGGACAGAATTTAAATTCCTTTGGCAGAGAAAAAACAAAACTTAGATTCTGGTCTTGAGACTGAAGGAGTTGTTCCTTCAAACTCTCTTACTGTCTGAGCACACCAGGACCCACCAGTTCGGCGGAGATGCTTTGCTTGGTCACAGTGCCCACCTCAGGAACATGAACCTTCACCTGTGCTTTGATGTAGCACTTCTCTCCTCCAGCAAAATGGATTCCTGTGATGCCCTATGAGATAAAAGTATATACATCCATTCATTTATTCAATTTATGATGTGTCTGTTTTGTGCCAGGCACTGCTGCAGGTGCTGAGTACAGGGGTGAATAAAACATAAAATCCTTTTTCTCATGGAATTTAGCATTATTTACCAATAATACAAAATAGAGAAAAAGTCAAGTAGAAATAAGAAAAGCAAGGCAGAGAAAGAGGAAAGGAATGACCAGGGATTGTACTTTACACAGCACAGTCAGGAGAGGTGACATTTGAGCCAAGACAGATATGTGAGTTACTCTCCCTCTGCCTTCAAGTTCAGATGAATTGCTACTTTTTCCATGCAGCTTTCTCTGGAGCCCCCAGTCTAAGTAAGCTCTCTTGCCTCTGACTTCAGGTAAGTCCTGTCATCTTCATCTCCCATTTTGCATTTAGTCTACACTGCTTACTCAGTTGTAAGCTTCTTGAAACCAGTATCTGAGTTTGTTTGTTTGTTTATTCTCTTTGGTGATCCTACAAATGTTCTCAAAAGATGTGAGTCAAAATAATTAAATCCAAAATTTAGCCAGGCATAGTAGTGCACACCTGTAATCTCAGCACTTGGGAGGCAGAGGCAGGAAGATCACCACAAATTCGAGGCCAGCCTGGGCTACATAGTGAGACCCTGTCTCAAAAACAAAGCAAAAATCCATTAATTTGGAATTTTTCTAAATTACTAAGCCCAGAATAAACAGTAAAGCTTTTTACCAAGAACTGAAGTTTGCTCCCACACCTTACTCAAGAACTTGGATGTTTTGGTTTTTGCCCCTGTGAGATATAAACAGTGTCTCCTCCATGTCTGCTGGGGACCAGCCTCAAGGGAAACACTGGCCACAAGGCTCCGTTTTGGCCTACAGCTGGGCACTGCTTCTACCCACAGATACATTCTATCCCACGAGTATTTACTTTCATGATGCTGGTTTTGGTTTCATGACAAATGAGTGGCCAAAAATAGTCTTAAAGGTCATAAATTTTATACTGTAATAATGTAGACACAAAGCTGAATCTTGACAATCTTCTGTTGAGACAAGTGCCAGAACAATATGGAACCAGCTCCTGGGTCAGTGCTAAGGAATGGGGGATGAGGAACACTTAGAAGTCTAGGATCCTGGCTCAGGATTCAATCTTTTTAAATGAAGAATGAAGCTAAATGTAAGTCATCCAGAAGGAGATTCATGGAAAGTTCTGCCTTATTTGAACTCAGCACCAGGTGCCCTGCAGAAACTGACAGGTACCAGCTGGTGAAGAGAGAAAAAAGTGGCTTTCTTCCCAAAGTGCCTTACTGTTTGCCTGGAGGCCTGACTGGCCACATGCACACACATCACCCATTTCACCTATTTTTCCTGGGACCAACTCATTCTCACAGAGGCAGGGGTAGGGACCCTGCTCAGGAGGAGAACCACCAAGGCTGGATGCAGGGCTCTGACTTCAGGCACCAGAATCTCCTGGAAAGAAAGCTCTTCAAGGTGTCTGTAGCCAAGGACTACCAATCTAGAATGAAAGGCATTTATTCAGGGTAACTACATTTTTTAAAGACTACAATAGCCTTTGGATCCAAGTTCCTTCTGTACCAATGGCTCAAACTTTTGCTTGCATCAGAATAAGACACAGAGTGTTGGATCCCAATCCCAGTGTTCCAACTAGGCAGGCCTAAAATGTGCATTTCCAATAAATTCTTGGATGCTATCCTGTTGGTGGCCTGCAGAACACCCTCTGAGAACCACAGTTGTCTGCTCTGCTACCTTCCAAAGTTCTGCTGTCATTATTCTGCATGTAAATCCAAGAATCATAGTTTGAAAAATAGAAGACAAAGGAAGGAGATGACTGCCTCCCTACGTGATATGTTCTCTTCCAACACTCCTGTCCTCTGGTGTGAGATGTGTGGGAGGAAAGGCCACACAACCATTACTGTGCCCCCACAGGAGGCAGAGCTGATTTTCTTGGAGGATTAGCAGCACCATATGAGAAGCCAGAATGGAGTTAGTACTGTCAGACTACATGCTGCAAAAAGAACTGAAACCCCATGGGGCTGGGACCATGGGAAAGAATTCACATGCATTAACCACCATGTCAAGCCATAAATCCACATTAGGCAGGCAAATATATTAAGAGATTAAGCAGAAGGAACTGAAAGAAGCAGAAGAAAGCCAAGAGAACCTCCTGCTTTTCTAAACAAGGCCTTAGATGCTAGTGATAATGAAGAAACTTGCTAACAAAGGCAATGAGCGATGATTTCAAAAATCTAACATTCTTTTGCAAGAGTCAGATAATCTCAACTTGGAACCCCTTTCCTTCTTTCTAAAGTATCATCTATTTCTATGACATCCAGAAGGATTTCAACGATAGGGAGCCCTACACCCAAGGGCTTTTTAGAAATCTTTGGAGGAATCTTGTCCTTACCTGGCAGTGCCCAGGGATGCTGGGTTCTGCGGAGCCTGAGGCAGACCCAAAGAACTTACTGTCCTGGGTTCAAGGATAACCTGTGTGTAGGTATCTGTGCCTAGAATCCAATGCTTTCCACATAAGCACAGTCAGTGATTTTGGCATAGTTTTTATGTATAGTGAATTTCCTAGAAATGTAATTACTATGAAAACGGAACTAATTGGTACTTATGTCTACTGTTTGGGAAAATCACTTAAAATTTAATTGTCAAAACACACTTGTGTCTGTCTACATTTTAGGTCGTGGCATTGACAGTTATTCAACCACAAGTGCATGTGTTTAACTTTACTATGTTTTCTAATGCATCAAGGTGAGAATTTACATATGAAATCCATATTTTACTTTCAATTACTTTCATTTTATTTTTCCTTTATGTTACATTTGGGAGTTATATTGATTTTTGAAATCAGTAGCCTATAGTTATGCTATCCTTTTTCTCTAGCTTTTCAAATTATAAATTTCAAATATTCATAAGTTAAAAGAATTGTACAGTGGACTCTCATATACTTACCAGTATTTTCTTACAATTTCTAATCAGGATTTAAATGGGGCATTATATCTGAAAGGCTTGGCCTAAGCTAGCATAGATGCCTGTGAATAACCTACTAGAATATAACTTATTAACTGGGCTTTTGTATCTCCCCAAAGCATTTTTTTAGTGTTTTTCTTCCTCAAGAGGTTCTTTTTTCCACTGTTGGGCTCCATTAAAGTCTTGGTGAGCTTCTGGGTAAATGGGAGACTGCTCATTGACAGATCAGAACCTTTTACAACCTGGCCCCTTCCCCATATCTCCTTCATGCCCCCTTCCCCATGTTCAACCACACTGGAAATAGGACTGCACACCTGTGCTCACTACTCTTCTCTGGTCCTGGAAAGTCCTGCCCCTACCTCTCTTCCTGTTGAAATCCAAATCGTTCTCAGGACCTGATGCAATTGTCATCACCTCTGTCAACCTGCTCAAAGCCCCTAATCGGTAGTGATGCCTCTGTGTGCTTGCACACTATGCTCACTGCTCATCACAGCAGGGCTCCTGGGCTGACTGGAAGCCATTTCTGTGTGCATCTACCTCCTGGACTGGACTGGGAGATTCTTAAGGGACAAGAGTCACTTATCTTTACATCCCCATGCTTAGCGCCATCCCTTGTGCACAGTGAGCTTCAATCAACCCTTCCTGAATTTGACTGATGGTTTAAAATAGAAGAGAAAGTAATAGTGCATGACCAGAGAGGCTGATTCATGTGTTTTCAAAAGTCCAGGCTTGTTTAAACCCATAACAGGTACTATCCATCAAAAAAATGTTCTACTCACTATTTCTGACTTAGAGAAATGTGGATGCTATCAAAGAGAATTGATCAGTTTATAAAATATTTGTGGGCCTCTTGGTCTATGAGAATAAAGCACAATCAATACCATTATTAGAACCAAAGAATTATAAAACAGATGTATAGGTTTGGGATTAAAATATTTTCAAAGGATATTCTTGATACATGAACATCTTGAGAGAGATGGGTCTTTTCGTATTCATCTTTGTAGCTCCCTTCACATATGTTGATATCGTGGCACATCCTAGGTATTCAATTTTGTTGTGAATTGAATAATGCGTGTGGGGAGCCACATTTTATTAGTTTATATTGAGTAGTAGAAAGAAAAAATGCTTTTACCCTGTCCTGGGTCTTAACAGTAAAAACCTGTGATAGGTTCAGAGAAATTATATTTGCACACTGACTAGAACCACTTGCAAAGTTACGACCTAACAAAGTACAGCTGGCACATTCAGAGCTGGAGAGCCTGTCCCCAGGGCAGAGACCACTCTGAACATAGCCAGTCCTTGTCATCATCAAACAATGTATAACACTGCATGGCTCTAATGTCAGCATCTGTTCTGTATTCAAAAGGACTTGTGAAGTGTATTTCAGTACCAACAAGAGGAGTGCTTTCATTCAAATGAAAAGCATCCTTAGTTTTTCTCATCAGTCACAGGAAGATGAGTGGATGAGATGTTTGTGGACCAATAAACTATCAAAAGAGACATTATTTTCAAGAGCCCTTTTTCATTATGAAGTTTTACCTCTTCCATCTGCAGAGTTAACAAGAAAACCCAAACAGTGAGCCTCTTTCTTATCACAGAACATGAAAGATAATAAGATATGTACATTGGCCAATGGGAAATTAGGCCTGGAGTGACACTTCAGTTTGCAGATATACAGTAAAGCATCACTGGAGAGCTTAATGTCTCAAATTGTCTGTAAATCAAATTTTTGGGAAACAAAGCAGTCCTTTTCAAAGGATACTTGAATGTTTTATCTGTAATAGGCCATGGCCAGAAAACACAGGCTAAAATAGAGAATTTGCCCATGCTAGTTTTCTGGATTAAATGAGAAATCAAAGTATGTAAATAGATCCTATGTGATTTGTTTGTTTGTGGTACTTGGAATTGAACCCAGAACCTCCACACTCACACTGAGCTACATCCTCAGCCCTTTTCTTTCCTTCTTTTTTGAGAGACATTCAGTTGCTAAGTTGCCCAGGCTGGGCTCAAACTTCTGATCTTCCTGCTTCAGCCTCCCAAAGTGCTGGGATTACAGGGATGTGCCACCACACCCGGCTCCTGCCTGTTGTTAATTAAGATTTCTCTCCTCTCCAGAAATTCAAATTTCACGCTTTGCAGCATTTTAGGATAATTTGAACATTTTATTTGCCATGTTATAGAAAACAACTTGAAAAGAGTTCTTTCAATTCTTTCTGCCAATACTTAATATAATTCCAAGGAGAGTTTGCTCCTTTCAATGGTATTGTGACTTATTTTTCATTTTAAAAAATTGAGCTTTGCTGGGCATGGTGGTGCACACCTGTAATCCCAGCACTTGGAAGGCTGAGGCAGGAGGATCGCCGAGGAGTTTGAGGCCAGCCTGGGGTACATAGTAGGTTCAAGGCCAGCCTGAACTGTATAGCAAGACCCTGCCTCAACAAAACAAAACAAAACAAAACAAAAAGTCAAGCTTTATTTTGATTCCTAGGACTATATCTTTTATTTACAAGAAGTAAAATTAGCTTTTCAAAACAGTTCTTTCCTTAAGTAAATGAATTCAATGAAGTTGTTTTTTTTCTTTTTAGTTTTCTCCTGCCTTCCTTCCTCCTTCCTGTTCTTTCTCTCTCTCTCTCTCTGACACTCTCCCCTGGCCCTGTCCTCTTTCTTTCTCTTTCTTCAAACAGAGACTCACTATGTTGCTCAGGCTTGCCTCAAACTCCTGGGCTGAAAGGATCTTCCTATTTCGGTCTCCCAAGTAGCTGGGACAACAGGTGTGTACCACTGCACTCAAAGGTGGTATTGCTTTGTGTCCCCCCCTCCCCCCACCCCCAGAGACATTGTCTTTTCCTTTTGGAAGTATGAACCAAAGCTGGGTGTGGTTGGAATCCCAGCACTTGGGAGGCTAAGGCAGGAGAATCACCTCAAGTTCAAGCCTGGGCTATACATTGAGTTCAGGGCCAGCTTGAACTATGTATCAACCCCGTCTCAAAAAACCAAAAAAAAAGGTATGAAGCATTTTCCTTTCTCAGAGAGACTATGCTACCTGACACATGTGGATTACTGGCACTACAACTGCTGTGAAAAACAGATACTCCAGATACTCCAGGTACTCTGGATGTGTGTGTGTGTGTGTGTGTGTGATGCTTTTCTTGGATTGGAAAAGTCCCCCAGGCTTGCCTGGCTAAACTTTCTAAGCATGAAATATACTTACATTCTGGAAGTCATTAACTTCAATTGCCTCTTCAGCTCCGCTTCCCATTTTAAAGGTTTCCAAGTTGTTCCCAGCATCTATTTCCATTGACCCATCCTGTAATTTCCCGTTGATACTCATGGTGTAATGGACATTGTAAATCTGGAAATGAACATGAGAGTTAGTGATGCTTTCTGTTTTTTGGTCTTTTATTTTCTCTTTTTTTTCACTTTTCTTTTTTGGTACCGGGAATCGAACCCAGGGCCTCGTGCTTGCTGGGCAGGCGCCGCGCCACTGAGGTAAATCCCCGGCCCTGCTTTCTGTTTTTTGGCAATTCAAGGATTATCTTTAGATCTCTGGTTGGATGAGGAACTTTCATATTTTTCAGAGATAACATGGAATCATCTTTAATAGTAATATATTTATACATGAGGACATCATCCATACACAAATCATTTCACACTTAATGATTCTTTAAAAATACAAGCAAAGTTGTTGATAGTCTCTGATACTTATTCAAATAGCTCAGTGATTTGCAATCCTGACTGCACATCAGAAGCAGCTGAGTAGATGTTCCAGGTACTGTGCCTGGATTTCACCCTGGACAAATCAAGTAAGAACCTGTGGGGATAGGTTGGAAGAATGGTCTTCTTTTTTTCTTTTTAAAGCTCAATTCTATTATGCAAGTGGGTTGAGAGCCATTGATGGATAAATGGATATTGAGGAGTCAGGACCAACTGGCTTTCAGTTGCGGGGCATTTCCACTTGAAAAGTGATTTTCTAAACTCTTTGGTCAAGATTAGGTAGGAAACGTGGCATATGGTGAGGACTGCAGACAGGACCAGGATATCCTTACAGATGTAGAGCAGTGTTTGTAGAGAGCAGGGCTAATGTGCACTTCTGTTTCTGTTCAGAGGGAAATAGCTCCACAGTGTGTGGGGTGCACAGTGTCTAGGTCATTCTGTTGTGAGGAGACATGTGGCACATGTGGCAGGGAGGCAGCCCAAGAACAGTAGCCCAGGCATCAGGCAAACACCAGGCCATGCCATGTCTCCCTGGGGCTTGGGAGTTGCTTGGAGTGTAGAATGAGGACGCTGAACCTCATGGATAGTTTTCATCTATGTCCCTATGGATCTGAGGCATTGTCCTAGGCCTGGCTGAGAGGTGAGGAGGGTGGTGGAGCAGGTAAGATTATGAAGCTCCTTCTCCCCTGTCTATCCCACCATCTAGCTGGAGTCCCTGCCTTTTACTGTGTGTGTGTGTGTGTGTGTGTGTGTGTGCCTGTGTGTGTGTGCCTGTGCTGCATTTCTGAATAAGATTTGTCAGAAAAATTCAACTACTTCAAAAAATTTTTTGTTGCTACTAAATTAAATGATCTAAAAGGGCTTTCTTAGCTCAGGCTTCTTATCACTACACTGGTTTAAAAATAATTCATGTGCTTCTGCTATACTTTTCGGTTGAGTGGGGTTACTAGCAGGGTTTCTCTTTTTTGTGTTTTGGACTTAGAGGCATATCTGTATCTTTATTTATCTCACTTATATAGGATATATACAAATCTTTGAAGATTTATATATATGTATATACACACACATATACACACACATATGTATAAATCTTCAAAGAGGGAAAGAATGAGAACTAATGACAGACAATTTCTGCCTGATGTCGGGTCAACCAGTCAGAACTGCAAATAGTTCCCATTCAATTCAAGTCTGATTTTTCTCCCTCATTATGAAGAGTGACTCCTACATAGAAAACATTGGACAACATACCTGTTGTTACTGGATCATTATGTGGAGAAAACTCATTATTACAAGACCTACAAAGCAATATCAGAGATGCAGAAATGGCTTTGCCATCCCCCACCCTTTCTGGCAGCAGCATTCATCTCAGCATGACCCTCTTTTTCTCCTTCTGAGAGCTCAGATGCCTACAGTTTACTGTCTCCCAAGCTGGCCTGATCAGAGGAACTTCTTCCAGGGGTTCCTCTTAGAGCTGGAACAGAGGCCCCAATCTGCTTATCCTTCGTCCCTCAGGTGGGTCCTTACTTATGAGTAAGCAAGTTTCAGAAACCCAATGCTTTCTGAATGTCAAAGCGGGCTCTGTTCTCGCTGGTGCTCTCTGAGCAGCCACCGATCACATGGGTTAATGATGACTGTCTAAAGGACTCCTGCTGGCACAAGTGTCCTCCACTTGAGTGACAAGTCTATCTCTCCCTGTCCCTCCCGTTCTCAAAACGTTGCACATAAACATTGCACATAAACATTTACTAGTAAAGCAATCTTTCTTTTCCCTTCCCTCCCCTCCCCATTTCCCTTCCCTTCCTTTTTTTTTCTCTTTCATACTGAGGATTGAACCTAGGAGCCTTCAAATTGAGCTACATCCCTGACCCTTTTCTTATTTTTAATTTTTGAAACAGGGTCTCGTTAGATTACAAAATTGGCCAGGCTCAGCTTAAATTTACAATCCTCCTCTCTTGGAGTGCTGAGATTACAGTCATGTGCCCTAGAAAAATGCAAAATGTAGCCATTTCTAAATTCTTTGCAGTTTTAAAAGGAGACAGGAAGGTAACACGAGAAGAGTGGTTTGTGGTCCTAATTTCACTTTTGCTATCAAAGGCTCCCTAACTGGGTATTGCCTCCTTTGAGATGTAGCATCAGCCCATCTCCATGCACAGTGAACTCTTTCCACTGCAGCAGCCCTGAGAAGCCTGTGCCCTCCTGATGCTGTGGGGCCTGGGGTAGGGAAGGGCAGGAGGCATCTGCAGTTATCTGAGCTGGGGAGGAGGCTAGGCTGCTGGAGCAGCACTTAGATTATCTATCTGCTGTAAACCCTGGGAGCTGTTGGGACCTGAGGCTATTTCTATCCAAGTACAGTGAAGTTTATTATTTGCCAAAATTCGGCTAAATATGGTGCCTTTTACAGCCAAGGATATTTGCTAATGAGTTTTTAATAAGGCCTAGGTTCTGTAAGATTAATTATATAATGTTTGGGAAAATGTCTAGAAAAATTAATCCAGGAAGAAAGGCTCCGAGCAATGCTTTCCTCCCCTCCTCCCAAGGGGTGGGATTGTCAGTTATCTCATGTTGGTAGGAATTTCCCATATTGCAATGCCTTGTTCCATTTACAATAGGGTGGATGAAAAAAGGTCTCAATATTTGAGCTCAGTTAGTTATCCCTTGATTTTTAGTGCCCCATGATTCATAGTCCTCCAGCTAAATCAGACAAGGCCTGTCTGTCCTCAGGGATTTACCCATGTGAAAGGGAAAGGAGGCAAATTATGGCTGGCTTTCTCTGTAAACTGATATACAAGAGCCAAGGCATTGATAATTCCCAAAGTGTGGTAATCCATTTAGTTTGATATGCCTTTCTATTTGACAGTCTTACCTTTTTTGATTATTTTTTGTTTGGGTGATTTAGATTTGTATTCTGGGAATGTAGACCCATGAATGTGCTGTGCCTAGATGGTGCCAGGTTTATCCTATTTAGAATTTTGTGATTTGTTTTTCAGACTTAAGTAATGCTGGGTCAGCACTGGACATGTAGGGAGACTCTCCTCTCAAAAAAAAAAAAGTACCATGATATTCTTCCTTTGGTCTGGGTAGGAAATAGCAGTAACTTTGATTGTTGACAATAAAATGTGATTCACTACTTCTCTATATTAGAATTTAATACTACTTTCTTAAACCAGACAACCAAACATCTTGCAGTAAAATGAAAGATATGAAAAAAGGGAGGTTTGGTTATTCAGTATGATTGTTCAGTCTCCCTAAGAAGCTTGTCAGCTAGCTATGTTTGCCTTGAATAATTAAATGCCAAATGGTATTCCTTTTATATATATCATGACCAAAAATATTTACCAAAAAATAAATAAATAAAAAGCAAAGCTATTTCTATCCCACAAATGACCTATACTATTGAGGTTTTCTTATCTGAAAAATAGCATTTACATTCTAATACCACCAAATTTCCCAAAGGGATGACAATGTAACCCCGCTACTAATGGAGATGTAGATATTGAAATCATTCTCATGTTCAGATTTGCTGTTTTCAAATATGAGCATCTGGCCCAGCTTCTATATTTAAAATACAAATACATTAGGGCACTTTTCAAATCCACACAAAATACAGTGCAGTTCTGATTTTACAAAATGATGCTTGTAAATTTGATATAGTCTCAAACAGACTCAGTGCTAAATGGCATGCTTATCTACATTAGGCATGTGAGTTAAAAATACAAATTAGGCAGTGACTGCAGAAGATGTGATGTGTGAAATGGTTGAATTGCTTTCAGCACCATTTTCTCTAAGTACTGGAATTTGTTCATGCTTTGAATTTCATGGTGGGAGAGAGGGGTAAAAACACAGCAGTCACAGAGCCTCGGAGGACAGTGATTAAGAAAGGGCCCTTTGTGTGTACCCTGGGGATGGAATTCTTTTCCATTACTCTAAATAAGCTTGGACCAGGCCTGGCAATGGTCATCAAGATAAAATGCCCTCTTTTTAGGTGAACACATTCAGGTATTTAGAGAACACACTGGAACGCTGCCCAGGCAAGTTAGAAACAGTTTTTATACTCCTGGAGAACCCATGGGGCTTCAAAATAAATCGTTGCATACAAAAAAGGCAGGCCAGTAGTTAGTGAAACATTTACCATAAAATCACTAGTGACTAGGCCAGAAATGTTCTTAAAAATTTCCTCCATGGGCCGGGGATTTAGCTCAGTGGTGCCGCAGCCTGCCTTCCAAGCAGAAGGTCCCGAGTTCGATCCCCGCTACGCCCCCCCCCCCAAATATCCGCCACCTTTAAGGAAGTTAGATTTTTCTGAGAGAGAGAGAGAGAGAGAGAGAGAGAGAGAGAGAGAGGGGTCTATTACAAAATAGATCACACATGATAACTCTTGTGGAAAGATTAAGATTCACTCTAAATTATGGGTCTGAATATTCCCCTCCTCTGTCTTAGGTCTTACATTGAAAATTGATAGCCGTTCTTGGAGGGGACAGGCCTTAGAGGTCTCAGTTCCATTTCCTCCTTTAAGAATGAGTACACCGAGTTCAGAGAAGCAACACACACGCTTGAAAAGCCAGGCCTAGCTGGGCCGAGAACGGGTTTCCTCCAAGTGTTCCCTGCGTTCTCTGCTGCACTATTTCAATATTCTTTCTTAAAACCTTGACTTGCTTTCTGGCAATGCTGCCTCTGAGAAGAAAGCAGCAAAGCCCTGAGTCGGGACAAGGGAGAAAGAAAAGGGGTCCTGAGAGGGCCTAGAAGGAGGCTTTGGGGTGGCCATCGGGTGGCCAGCCCCTCAGAAGCGCCCCCGCCCGACTTGGACCGCGCTCTGACTTAACCTAGCGGGGGTTAGAGTATGACAGTGGCCCCTCCACCCCGCGCGCCTCCCGGCCAGGTGCACCTCCCGCGCTACACACCCCGACTCTGATCTGCGCCCCGCGCGCCGCCCTTTGAACTTACGTGACTATCGCTCCCCTTCCAGAAGTAGAAGGCCCCGATGGCCCCGAAGAGCAGCAGCACCACCCCCGAAATGAGGACCACGGATCCGACCTTGAGCAGCCTGGCGGGGCTGGAGGGCTTCACGGTCACCGTGGCGTACGCCTGCGGGCGGGGGACGGCGGGGGGGGGGGGGAGGGGCGGGTCGTGTCTGGGTCGCCCCCACCTCGCTGTGCCCGCGCCATGCCCCAGAGAGTCAGGGAAGTGGGTGGGAAACGGCCCGCCCCTGGCTCCTTCAGGGCCCCCTTTCAGCCTGTTCCTTCCAGAGGGTCCTTTGTCCCCACCTGTGCAAGTGGCAGACGCAAACTTTTCGGGGTGCAGGGCTACTGCCCTGCGGCTCTGCATTCTCTGCTGCCACAGGGAGCCCCCTCCCCACGCGTCTGTGGATCTCGGGCCCCTTCTACTCTCACACTCGTGGGACCACCCCGTGCACATATTTGGGCACCCACGTTTGTGCCCCTTCCCCCATATCCGGCAAGCAGCACAAATCTCAGACCCCCGTCGGTGGGTCCTGGGGGGGTACTCACCGGGGGATTGCAAAACTCCACGTCTTCAGGGCCCACCAGCGTGATGGGAACTTTATCGGAATTCTCTGCCATGGCTTGGACGGGAGGAGCAAGACTCTTGGAAACTCCAGTTCACCCTGGCCTCTGCCCTGCTGCCCCGACGTGCAGGCAGTTTCAGTGCTTGGCGCACACACAGTGCAGTCCAGCCTGGGCGGGCCCAGCGGTCCCCACCCCTTCCAGGCCTCACTTCTTCCTCCCTTCTGTCTCCCCGCCCTGGGGGCAGCAGTCTGGGCCTCGCATATTCTCTTTTCTCCTCACACCTTCATCTCTACCAGCCACAAATAACAGTAGGATAAATCTGAGTGTGTAAGGGTGCGTCTGTCCCTCAGAGAAAGTTGCTGAGTCCTGGAACCCCAGGAAATAATAAATTGGCAGGGCAAGTAGCCGTCCACCTGAGAATCTCTTAGAGTGTCAGAGATCTCTTAGAATGTCTACTGTGACACCTGTCTGGAGGCCGTTTCTCTCCAGTCACTGTGTGTGTGTGCGAGCGCGCGCGCGTGTGCGTGTGCGTGTGCTGGTGGAAGGGGATTTAGAGGACAGCAGGGTTGTGTGGGTGGATAGGGGATACCAGCCTAAGGGTACCAAGGTTAGGATACCTTTCCACTGCCTGGATATGGCTGGATGGCCCTGGGACCTGATGGTAGAGCAGGGTCTTGGAGACAGCCCCTGACACCAGCTTCTCTAGGTGGTGGATACAACTGCAGCACAAGTGAAAGCCAAGCAAGGAGTACTGGAGAGAGAGTCTAGAGACCAGCGTAAAAGTTTATTCAAATAGGCTGATTAAGGTAAGCCAACAACATGGGCTGGGGATTTACCTCAGTGGTTCTGCCGCCTGCCTAGAAAGCACAAGGTCGTGGGTACCAAAAAAAAAAAAGGTAAGCTAACAACAAACAAACAGAAATGATGGCAAGCACCACTCCATACACTGGTGTGTGGAAAGGAATAACTAAAACAAGTATGTGTGTTGGTATACATGTATGCATATAGTTAAAGAATCAACTTTCTTAAGTGGAACAAGGGAGGGATTTTTCACTTTTGGAAAAGCAATCTGCTAGTACTAGGATAACATAGTACTGCCTTTGGATGCAGGCTTCCTTAACTTCCTGTTCAGTTCTAAGTTTCTGCAGAGCCCTTCACTGAGGAGTCAAGGGGGAGAAGTGAAGGGGGAGAAGTGCTTGGGAGGAGCAGGAGCCTGCTTATATGGGACTGTGGCAGGAGACCTGGATTTGAGGGGAGGCTGATGAAAGCAAGGACTTGGTGACAAGTACAATGACATGGAACTGGGGTGGAGGCCAGGAGAGGAAAAGACACTCACAGAATTGGACTTGCCAACTCCTGAACTTGTGGAGACAGAGGTTGGAGACCTGAGAGGGTTAGGAGAGTAATAGGAGCCCAACTGAGGTCAGGAACAGTTCTTGGACATGTTCAGTTTTGATGTAGAGAATGGAAAACCAAGAGTCCAGGGAAATGTACTGAGCCTGCCTATGTTAGTTCTCTTTCGTTGCTGAGACAAAATACCTGACACCCAAAATTAAAAGGGAAAGAGTTTATTTAGCTCACAGTTTGCAGTGTTTCAGTCCATAATCGGCTGGCTCTAAGGCAGGGTGGCACATGGCAGAGGGGCAACAGTTCATGGTAGAGGAAGACAGCAAAATCAAAAAGGGAACCTAACTATCTTTTTGCCCCTTTTATCTAGACTACTTAGGGTGGGTAACACTCACACCCTTAATCCTAGTGCCCTTGAGCCTAGCATTGCATCATGAATCCATTCTAGCATCACACACTCTAGATCCAGCCATCTCTGAAATAGCCTATGACCACATGAGCCTTTGGGGGTATATCTGGACACAAGCCATAACACTGCCTCATTTGCACATTGCATTAGATGGGCTTGCAGTACTTGTCTAAGTTAAGGTGCTGTGGAAGCCTCCAGTGAGATCTCCAGCCAGGGCTCATCCAGGGCACTGCTGAGGTGGAGTTCAGAAACTATATTCCCAAGGGCATTTGTCATTGGAATTTCAGTGAAAGAGTAAGGGAAATAACAGAGAAGTGGGAGAGGATCCATGATGAAGTAGTGCAGATAATGAAAATAGGTCCATTCAAGAGGGATAGGTCAGTGGTGTCAAATGCTGAAATAAATGAGTGCACAGAATGGCCTTTTGGTTCCACTATTAGAGGTCTTGGGGAACTCATAGGACACTAGTAGTTGCATTTGTTTTAATGAGCACAAGAGACATACTGCAAAGAATCGCAGAGTGACTGAAAATACAACACATACCACAGGAAGGAGCTAATGTTCTTTCTGTTTTTTTCTTTTTGTGATACTGTGGGTCAAATCTAGGGCTTCACACATGCTAGGCAAGTACATTATTACCACTGAGCTACATCCCCAAACCAATTTTGAAGTAATTTTCTAATTTAAGATGTTCTTAGGAATCATTAAAAGACCAAAAGTTATGGGTAAAGGACAGACAGAAGATTCACAGAAGAAAAACAAATGGCTCTTAAACAGAAGAAGAATCTTTGATGTGTTCAAACTTTTCACCTATTAGACTGACAAAAATAAAAAAGTGTTAAAAATATTTTGGAGAGTACAAGGGTGAAACAAGGCCTTTCCATATCGTGCTGTGGGTGGATGAATTGGTACAATTCTGTTGAGAGCAATTTAATTTCAAAATGCAAAATGCAATTTCATTTCTATGGATTTATCTTAAGGATGCATCACAAGGGTGAAAAATCCTGTATGTGTAAGGTTGCTCACTGCAACATGTTTGCTAGGACAAAGGAATGCAAATTCTCTGTGTCCAGAGTAGAGGATTTATGGTACATCCTCACAGTGGAATCCAGGCACCCATTGAAAGGAATGAGGCAGCTTGGATATACTGATGTAGAACAGGCTCTAAGATATTTTAAGTTTAAAAAAAAAGCATAGAAAATGTGTTTAAATGCCTTCATTTGTATAAAAGCAGAAAGAAGAATATATTTATGCATATTCTCCCTGGAAAGATAAACAAGATTGACAGTGGGGGTTGCCTCCGAGGAGAACATGAAGCTTGGGAAACAAGTGGAAGGAAGATGCTTCACTATGTACCTTTCTGGAATGTTTTGAATTCTGAATTGTGAGCATATATTAACTATTCAAGAAATAGAACAATAAAAATCAATGAGTGGGTGGTAAGGAAGTGAATGGTGCATATGTAGCAATTCTTCCAAGAACTTTGGCATTGGGGGAAGAAGAAAAAGTCAGTAGAAGAGATCAAGGGTGCTAGAGGACCAAGGTAGGGCCCTCTTAACCACCCTCTCAAAATTTGAAGGCTACAGAGAGAGGGCCAGAATGGTAGAAAGATGGGGAAACAAGATGAAACTTGAGATAGAGGGACTGGAGGGAGCAAGTGGACATTGAGCAGGGTGAGGAGTTGGAGGGGAGAATACAAGACCATGCCTCATTTATACATTCTCAACAAATACAAAGACAACAATTGACTGTGGCCTGAGGGGAGGGAGCTGAGCAGAAAAACTGGTTGCTTCTCCTGAGCACCTTCTGCTAAAGTGGCATATTTTCAACCACTTTAAGGTAACGTGTTTATAGGATGATGGTTAAAAGTGATAAAAGACTGTAGAGAAAGCAGCAAGGTAGCAAGACTGGGAGGCCCATGGAGAATGGGGCTCATTTCTAGGCTTACTCCTTCTGCCCAGTCTGTTGTTGCACCAGCCATAGGCTCATTCCCTGGAGTTCAGAGCCACCTCCACCCTTATGTTGGGTCTGCCCCAGATCTGGGCACACGGCAATGAGCAACTGAGTCCTGGCTCCTGTTCTTGAGGAGCTAATCAAATAGTAGAAAAATCTGTGATTCTCTAAGCAGAGAATCACAAAATAATGATGCCATTGCACTTGTAACACACAGTATGGGGGGAAAGTGCAGGGTTCCTAAAGATCATAGGCATCTATTATGCTCTAGAGGAAAGGGACAGTACCAGAGGAAGTGGTATTTAGACTGACAACTGAAAGGAGAAGAGGACTTTTCCAGATGTACAGGCATGTGGTGTGTTGTGGGGAATGTGAAGGGACACCCTAGTCCAAGGCTTTGAGGCTGTGAGGTCACTGAGGAGTTTGGCATTTGAAAGAAAAGCTTGGATTGCAGAGAACAGAAAAAAGGATGGCCAGAGATGAGGCCCCAAAGAGAGATCATTACCTTAGCTAACTGTCTTTTAGGCTATGTCAAAATCTTGAAAACTTTCTTCTTACTATTGAGAAGCTGTTAAGGGGCTTAAAACAGTGGGGTGGCACAAGCAGGATTTTTAAAAACTAAAAAACATCATTTTGGCCTCTGTATAGTAGGATGTCCAAATGGGAAGGGCACAAAAGTGAAAAGGTTGGATTTTTCAGGAGGCTCTTTCAGTGGTCTAGGTGAGAGATGGTGGTGGTCAGACTAGAACAGTTGTAAACAATGGAGGTGGGGAGGAAAGAATGGCTTCGAGATCAATGTTGGAGGGAGAGACAACAAGCTCTGGAGATTTAGTGTGAGGTGTATGAGGGAGGGAGAAGTCTAGCTGATTACTCCTCATCTTCCCCCCAAAACCAAGCACAAATAACTGGGAAGATACGGGGAGCATTGGCTAAGTTTTGACTGTGTTAAAAATTCAAGTGATGATTTTTGTACTCAATAGTCTCAGTAAAGAAGCATTTTCTGAGATAGGCTGGGGGATTGATCATGGTGTGTAATCTTTTTGATCATTTACTTTATTCTGTTTTCCAGTATCTTATTGAGAATTCTTGCATCTATGTTTATTAAAGAGATTGGCCTTACTGTCCCTTCTGGATGGGTCCCCAGGTTTTTCACTTCATGTGAAGTTGAGCTCTTCTTTCCTGCTGATTTTTTTGACTCATCACCATTACTGTCTTTTACCTTTTCAAACGCTTTAATGTAAATGATCTTTGGCTATAGCATGATATTGGTAAGGAACCCCAGACATCTGAATTTTCCGGTTCATAATTGATTGAATTTTCAATGAGAATATCCCATGAGTGTACTTTAGTTTTGATTCCACACTGAGAGAAAGGATAAAAATACTCATAGTAACCCATGGACCTTCCGGTTGTGGCACAGCAAGTTCCTAGGTACAGTTCAGACGACTGGGGTTCCTGGCAATTCCCAAGAACCTGCCATTTAACTCTCACCTGCAGCCACTGTTCACTATAGGTTATAATCACATCTTCTAAACCATAAATGGACACAAAACCCATCAGCAGCACAACTAACACACCAGTGATCTTCATCACTCCAGGATACCACAGGAAACAGGACGTGAGGGAAACAGGAAGAGGCTGGGAGATTGATTAGGGCCTGTGGAGTATGGGAGAACTTGGTAATAGTTGTATGGGGAATCTAGTAGGGAATTTACAAGAGCAGTCACTGGGACTGGAGAACATGAAGGAAGAACGTGAGTCTTCATCACACTGAACAAACAGAGCAGAAAGACCCTATTGGGGTAGTAGAGTGGTGAAGCTGGCCTTGAGAAGGGTAGAAAGTCAGGGTGTATGTGATTTTAGGGTATAATTTGGGAAGGGAGACCTGTGAATCTTGGAGGGGCTAATGAACTCAGAGAATAGAGAAGGGTCAGTGTGATGATTTTGGCTTGATTGGACAGGAGAGGGAAAAACTGTAAAGGCTGTAAGCAGGCAAGGATAACTCAGAATCTGAGCCCCTGGGAGTGAAATGGCTTTGCATGGAAGTGTCATTTAAAATGTAGATTTACTGATGAGGGGAATTGGAAATGACTTCCAGGAACTGGGGATAGAATTGATGTGGATTTTTGAAGTTGCTATCTTAGTGGATTCAGTTTGGTATTAAAACAAAACAAAACAAAACAAAACATCTTAGACTGGCTAACTCAAAGACAACAGAAATTTACCGCTTACAGTTCTGGAGGCTGAAATTCCAAGATCAAGGCATCAGCAGATTCTGTCTGGTTAGGGCTCACCTTCTACTTATGCCCATTTGTTTGGTACTGGGGATTGAACTCAGGACTTTGTGCTTGCAAGGCAGGCAGCAGAACCACTGAGCTAAGTCCACAGCCCACCTTCTACTTTATAGATGGTCCCCTTTCCCTGCATCTTAAATGGTAGAAGCAGGGCATATCTCCTTCATGACTTTGTTTGAAGGCACTCATCTCATCTGATCATCTATCAAAGGCCCCACCTCTTAATCTCATTATATTGGAGGATTTGTTTTCAACATACGGTTTTTAGAGGGAGATACAAACATTCAGACTACAGCGGTTGCTGTGAGTGTAACAGAGATATAATGGAAAGAAAAACTGTGGAGTTGAAGAAATTAAGGAGAGTGGAAGAATGCTCTGCATGGACTCCCAACCAGAGGTGAGGGAGAGAAGAAGGTAGTATGAGTGGGTACACAAACTTCAGAAGAAAAGATTTTGTTGAAAGAGGGTGTCTTAGTTACTTTTCTCAGGAGAAAAAAATATCTAACATCCAAGGCTAAAAGAGGAAAAGTTTATTGTAGCTCACAGTTTTTAGATGATTCTGTTCATAGTTGGCTGGCTCTAAGCAAGGTGGCATGGCAGAGGGGCATAGCAGAGGAGAAACAGTTCATGGTGGGCAAAGGGCAGCAAAGAAGAAGGCAGCAAGCAGCAAAGTGTCAAAGCAGCAAGCCACAACAGCAACACTCTTTCTGTCCCCTATAGTTTGGCAGGCAGCACTTATATCCAGGGTGGGCCTGTCCATTAGCCACACCTAGAACTATGCCAAATCAATCACTGGACTAATTTAGTAATCACACACCTTTAACCCCAGCATCACACACTTAGTCCAGGCATCTCTGAAAAGCCCTACCTATTACTACATGGGGCTTTGGGGGGACATCTAGACACAAGCCATAACAGAGGGCAATGAGACAAAGTCCTGGAGCAGCCAGTGGAGAGCCAGATATGGCCTGTAGTCTCTGGGGAAATCCATGCAGATCCTCCTCTTCCCAGGAGAGGGATGGTAAGCCCCAATTATTAATACTATTGCTATAGCTCCATTATACACAGTTTTCTATCACCACTGCTTTCTGTTCCTTCTGGCATTCAGATGAGGAAAAGAGGGGATAGCTTAGGGACAAGTGCTTAAAGATAAAGGAGTTTTTGAGAGAATCCCACAGTATCACTAACACACAACTCCACTCAAGCAGCTGAAGCACCTCTAGAATTTTCTGATGATGACTTGATATCTATAGCCTATGGGGATTGAGAGGGCATTGATGTATGTGTGTCACCGGCAATTAACTTTTTCTGCATTATTCCAGTCCCTACATCCCTGTGCCCATGAACTGGCTCATGGGTTCCATTTGCTTATCCTTTTCCACTTCCTGCTGCCCAGCCAGTTTGGAGTTAGTATAGGGAACAGTTTTACACTGGCAAACAAAAAATATTACATTGATGGCAGATTCACTCCAGAAAAACAAAATGTCAAATTCCAAAGCTAATAGGGATTTGTTTATTGTCTGTCTTTTAGGATCATCAAAACAGGGTTTCTTCCCTTTAGCTCAGCCAATTTTGAGTCTTTTTAATTTCTGTGGGTTCACAGAGATAGGCTAATTTTCACATTATCCTTAGCCGCTTGTCCCCAAGCTGCCTCCTTTTCCACATCCAAATGGCAGGGTGTACAAAATGTGCATAGGTGTATGATATGAAGCTATATAAATGACTGGGCTAAGCTCTCCCTGTCTCTCCAGGTACTTGTGTCTTGGTTTGTGGTTTCCATTTTATTCTTCCACTCTCAAGAACTCAAATCTGAGCTGGGTGTAGTGGCACATGCCTATAATCTCAGCATGCTGGAGGCAAAGGCAGGAGAATTGCAAGTTTGAGCCTAGTCTGGGCAACTTAGTGACTGAGAGAGACTCGGTCTCAAAATGAAATATAAAAAAAAGAGTTGAGGATATAGCTCATTGCAAAGGCTCTGGGTTCAATTCCCAGTATCACACACACACACACACACACACACACACACACACCCACACCCACACCCTCCGATCATAAGTGCAGCTCACAGCCTTTTCCACCTGTGCTGAAGACCCTGCTGTGGCTGTCAGTGCCATGACAAAAGAGCCAAAGTCTTAAGTACATACAAGGGTCTGGACATTTCCTTAGTTGCCTCTTTATTTTCCCGTTTCCCCAAATTGTCATGGAAGTGTCAGGATTGTGCCTTAGTCCCTACTGCTGTTCATCTCGTGGACATAGTAAATTAATAAATATGAAGCAAAGCAAGGGCCATTGAAAACGTGCCGAGTCATGGGACAGAAGACCTTGCTGGAAAGACATGCTCCTTGTTCATTGCCACTGCAGACTTCTGCCTGGTCAGGCCCTTATGGTATGCACTGCTGAGGTGGTCAGTGACCACCATGTTTAGCTACAACTCAAAACTCAGAGTTTGACTGAGGATTTTCATCTTGCTTCCAGATAGAAGAGGTGGTCTCAGAAATGTAGTGTGGATTCTTGACTGTTGGGATCGTTGGAATTTTTCAATTATTTATGACAATAATGACCTAGAAAACAAAATATTAGAACAAGACCAGAAAATTCAGGACCTGTGATCACAGATTACTGTAATTTCAGAACAGCTGGCACCTTGCGTTGTGTTTCCTTTGTGAATTCCTAATCTCTTTTATGAGACAGTAAGCTCCTGGCTTCCAAGGACTCTCTTGCACATTTTTGGATCCTTCCCATGTTTAACATGGTGTGTTGAGCACAGTAGGCTATTGGTAAATGTTTACTGAGGGGTTGGATAGGGACTAAGACAGTTACCTCCTCTGTGTCACAGATGATTGCTCAGGGGAATGAAGACGGAGTATTCAGGAACTTCTAGATAGTGTTCACAACAGAGCAATTACCACCTGAGCCTGGGTTTCCCCAGAGAAGAGCACACCCAATTAATAGTTTATTCAAAATGACTTTAATATACCTTGCCTTGGAACCACTGAGGAGAATGGCCCAAACTGGTAATTTTCACGTCCCATCTGTTTATGAATCTTTGTCAGTTTCTCCAACTATATTCACCCAGATAACTTTCTATGTTATTTGTGGGAAATTCCTTTTAAGAAGAATAGGGACTGTGAAAGTAGATAGGACAAAAAGTGACTGAATTCTCTTTGCTGAAAGTTATAAAAATAGGAATAGAAAGAAATGAAGATGGGGAGCATTCTGAAGGGTCATTAGGTTGGCCTCCTCTTTATCATTGCTCAATAGCTATTGAGTGTCAACCCACAGTGGGCACAGTAAGTGGGTAGGATCTCTGCACAGCGAATTAATCCATATGCAAGCACAGTGACCCCAATTGCTTTGCAATAGAGAGCCACATGGCCTGTGCCCTTAAAATACATCATTTGGGCAGCTGCCAGAGGGCTGATTTATCCCAGCTGGCCAGAAACAGCTCTGAGATCATCAGCGCTTTTGTTAATTGGGAGAAAGGGGCAGAGGAATCAAGATATTCCTGGGCACTAAGCATTCATTAGCCACCTGGCCTCCCTAAATTATGATCCTACCATGATTTTCCCAGTGCTTCCACTGAAATTTTAATATTTGGAATGTATTAATAACTCGGAACATGTCATTTCCTAAATAAGCAATGCCCTTCTGGACTCAGTGGAGAAGGGAGCCCAGAGAATAGTTAAACTACCCAGTGAGCTGAGCAGTGTAGGGTGACCCTGGAAGTTCTATCTCTGAAGCAAATACAAACAAATGCAATGTCTGAATGGACCTCTGGGTTAATGCTCCTGATTTTTATTCATTTGTTCTTTTCGCATAGCAACTTAACAAGACTGGCTCTGGGAAAAACAGATGATAACAGCAGCTAACAGTTCTAGAGTACTCAGTATGCATAGCCACCGTGCCTTGTGGATTACACCTTGCACTCCCCTGAGCGACCCTGTTGGGCACTGTAACATCCCACGAGGCTGTACACTTCACAGGGGCAGAGGCTTGCTCTCTCTTAGGCCTTTTGATCTCCAGTGCCTAGAACAGTTCCCACTTAGGTGTTTAGTGTGTGGTGAATAAATACACGAGTACCCCCCCCACCCCTTTGAATAAGGTAGTTGAGGGCATGGCAAAGTTGGTGAATCATCCAGCTTGTATGGCTTTAGAAAATGACAGGGCCAGGAATCACAATCTCATTTGCACTGTCAGACACCTTGCCCCAAAGGTACAGAGCCAGATCTGCCTCCCCTTCAGGTCAGCTCTGGTCAGTGCTCTGTCCTTCAGAATGATCCCTTCCTATGGACCAAGTGTTTGTGTCCCCCTAAAATTCATATACTAAAGACTTTCCCCTCAGTGGAGCCTTTGGGAAGCAATTAGGTTTAGACAAGGTAGTAAGTGGAGCCCCTGTGTCTTTATAAGAAGAGGAAGAGACACCAGAGCTTCCTCTCTCTACCATGTGAGGACACAGATAGAAAGGTGGCTGTTTGCAAACCAGGAAGAGAGCCCTTGCCAAGGACTGAATCTTTTGGCACCTCACGTCACACTTTCCAACCTCCGGAACTGTGGGGAATAGTTGTCTGTTGTTGAAGCCACCCGGTCCATGGTATTTTGTTATAGCAGCCCAAGCTGACTAAGAAAACTCTTCAGGCCCACTCATCAACATTTACCTATTCTGTAGCCCATTCATGTAGTGGTCTGCTTTTTGCTTGTAATGTTTTGGGTTTAGATGCCCCCGCCCCCAAAGCCTCATGTGGTCATAGGCTGGATCTAGAGTGTGTGAAGGTGGAATTGATTCATGTTGCAGTGCTAGGCTCAAGGGCACTAGGATTGAGGGTGTGAGTGTTACCCACCCTAAGTAGTCTGAATAAGATAAAAGGGGCAGGGAGATACTGTTAACTGTCTTGTTACCTTTGCTGCCTTGTGTGTACCATGTTGTTTCTGCACTGCCATGCCTGTTTGTCATCCCTGCCTTGGAGTTGGCTGATTATGGACTGAAACCTCTATGAACTGTAAGCCAAATAAACCCCTTTCCCTTTAACTTTGGGTATCTGGTATTTTGTCTTAGTAATGAGAGAAAAGTAACTAACACATTGCTCTTCGCTATTGGGTGGCAATATGATCAGCTTTCTGCTCCCTCACCTCTCCAACACCTGTGTAATACATCAGACTTTGCAAAGAGACCCATGTGACATGGGTCACATGACACTCAAAACTAACTTTTGTTAAACAGGTAGAATATTAATTATTATTCCCATATCATAGGTAAATAAAAGGAACCGTGGCAAGATTGAGTGACTTACCATGACCACACAGCAAGGACCAGGACTCAGGTTCTCTGACCTCCTAGTCCAGTGTCCCTTCCTCTGTGCCACCTTGTGGCTAATATACTGTGTCATTCATTTAACAGCAGGTTGCATTGGAATTGAAGGGAAGAGGGAGCTGGAATGTCAATTTAAATGCTTTGCTATGGCAATATTTTTGGCAGGTGAGTTCAGAAGTCTTGGAGAATCTCTAATGAATTTGAGCTGGCATGTAGCTTTCCTAAACCTAAGCCTGGGACAGGATCATAATTGTGAAAAATCCCTGGATATGCTGCCAAACAAGAGTACTTGTCAAATCTGCACATTGGACAAGTTGATCTTCAATCCCTGGCCATTTTAAGAACTATCACTTTCACTCCTACCTTTTTGACCATTTCTGCTCCCCATCCCTACATCTCCAGAGCCTCGTCCTGTCTTTCTGGACTGCTGTGGTCTCCTATTTGGATCCTGCTACAGTTCTTCCTTGTCCAGGCCGCTTCCCACATTGGGGCCATAGTGCTCTGCCTAGTAACAATTCCAGGGACACCAACCTCCTATTTAAAAACCTGTATTTGAAGAGCCATAAGAAGTTAATGTGGCAGGCTTTTAAAAGACTTTTAAAAGTGTAGGATGATCCCAGCTGATTGGGAGGCTGAGGCAGAAGGATCACTTGAGCCTGTGAATTAGAGACCAGCATGGACAACATAGTGAGATGAGATCATCCCCCCAAAAACTGATTACAAAAGTAAGAAAAAACTTTCTTTGGGGAACACTTGAAATTTTTTTTTTTACTATTTAAAAAGTTCTCTATTTTCTTTGAGAAGGTGAACTCAATGAGAGCAGGTTTTCCCCCCTGGTACTGGGAATTGAATCCAGAGCTTTTGCACTCAACTGCATCACCAGCGCTTTCTTTTGTTTTTTATTATGAGAGAGGGTCTTACTAAGTCACTAACTTGCTCAGACTGGTCTCAAGCTTGTGATGTTCTCACCTCAGCCTTCCAGAGTTCTGGGATTACAGGCATGCATAGGCTTTTCTCAATTTATGATACAAATTTGTTAGACACCTAACTACTAAATAATACGTGAAAGAATAACCACACATGACGTCAGGTCTACTGAGGTCTTAAATCTTTTGTGTGTAACAAAATTTAAAACATTCCATTTAAATTTATATTTAAAAGGATATTCCAATCTTTGACTCCAAGGAAATATTCTAAAAGAAGGGAAAAAAATCAGCTAGGCATGGTGGTGCACACCTGTAATCCCAGCACTCTGAGAGGCAGAGGCAGGAAGACTGCAAGGTCAAGCTCAGCCTGGGGAATTTAGTAATTTTGTGAGACTCTGTCTCAAAATAAAAAAATGAAAAAGAAAGGGCTGGGCACATAGTTTAGCTTGAAGGTTTTGGGTTCAATCCTCAGTATCACACACACACACACACACACACACACACACACACACACACACACAAAGGGAAGAGAAAAGTCAATAAAAACCCAGAAACAATTTAGAATGAGTAGTTAAGTAAATTATGTGGTGTCATTTTGATGGACTATCATACAGTCACTAAAAATTATAATTATGCAGACTATGTAGGAACATAAAATGCTTATGATATAATGTTAGGCACGCAAAGCAGAACAGCAAATTGTATGTATACTTGATTACAACTCTAAAAATGATGTTTACATGTGGGCAAGGACCAGCAGGAAGCAAGGAAAATGAAAACAGATGATTAGTTTGGCTGGTGGGTTGTGAGGGAGTCCTCTTTGCTTTGATGTGTGTTATGTTTACTGTGTCACCCACATAGTTTTAAAGGGATACTGTTCAGCCCTTTTGGGGACTGCAGGCAAGGCTGTCAGTCCGAGGCAGGCACACGGATGACAGCAGGGGCTGTGGTTCCTGCCTGTGCCTCGCTGCTCGGTGCTCCTGGGTGCTGGCTCTGCTGGTGGGAATTCTGTGATCCAACCATGCTGTTTGTATGATGGTTCCCAAGTAAAGCGTTGCTACAGAAACTTGACAACAGATGGATATTTATATTTAAATGCCATCATGTTCACAGCCATTAACTAATTTTTATTTTCATTTGAAAACAACCACAGCACAGAGTGAGAAGCCATTTGTTTGGAATGTTGTAGAGGGATTGCTTATCAGAGTAGGAGTTTGGATTCAATCACCTTTGAGACTGCCAAGTGTGACTCACAGTCCACATACTCAGATTGAGTTTCTTGTCTATTTGAGCCCTTTTGTTGCTCCTGGCAGATATGATGCTTCATCTAAGAAAGCTCGCCTCGGGATGGACAGGCCAAGCTCTGGAGTCAAGGGAGCCCTAGGGTCAAATCCCAGGTATCCCACTGACAAGCTCTGTGACTGTGGATGAGTTCCTTCTTATCTCTTGGAGCCTCAGTTTATTCATCTGTAAAATGGGGAGATCAAAACCTATCTCTAAAGGTTATTGAGAACATGGGAATTAGCAAATGCACAGAGATGCTCAGAGTTAGAGTGGCAGGCATATAGTATGTGCTGAATTAAATGGAGAGACAATAGTGAAAGACTGGAGCAGGCTAGTGGGCTTTAAAACATGGATGCACAGGAAAAGTGAGTGTTAAGTAGAGATTTGAGGAGCGTAGCAAGTGCATGGGAAAAGCAAACTGCTGCTAACATATGCTGCAGCATAAAGGAGAGGCTGGGAGTTACTGCCACTGCACAGATGGCAAGAATACTGTTTCTCCTGGGAGCAGCTGCAACAAAAACAAATGTGAGCAACGAAGAGGCTCCTAACTTTTTATTTAATTGCCAAAAAAAATCAATTGCATAATGTGAAAATCACTGTAGCCACCTGCTCTACCTTCTCACTAAGTCAAGCCTGGTCTGCAGCAATGGGATCAGCCTTCCGGGCTGCTTTACAAGAAGAGCTTCCCTAAGAATCTGACACCAGCTCCATCTATCATGGGAACTCTTCTGTTTTAATCCCCGGCAGTTCTGTTGAGACCAAGGTTTCCACTGACCTTGAGATTCAGAATTAATTAAGAAACTAGTTATACAAGTATGAAATAAACTAAAGCAGGAAAACTTTAAACTTTGGTAGCCAATATAAAATAACCAATGCAGCTAATGTAAAGTCCCCCCTTCCCTCTTCCCCCTTGCCATGACTTTGTTTAGGAAAGTAAAAATGTTGAAAGGAAAAAGTGGTACTTATTATTCTGTAAAAACTTAAAAAGCAATAAACCATTTTGGTTTCTCAAAAGTACATCTTGAACACACAGGAACCTTCTACCATCTCAGGAAGTGGAAACTAATGAGCACATTGCATGAAAAAATTAAATACTCTGTATGGTATTTCCAGAGTCAACAGAAAATCCACTGGGCATTTATGGCATCTGAAAATTGGTTTTATGAAACCTACTGAGCCAACTTTCGTGCTGAAGCCAGATCTGTGAAAAGGACTGAACAGCGGCACTATTCACTACACTTGGGGATTTGTGCGGAAACAGCTTACAGATTTTCTGACAACCTTGTCTTTCAATTCAGATGAATGAAGCACCATTGTTTGGTCATGAGGAGCTTTAATAAAAAAAGTTGTCAGCAAAGCTGTTTCTTATTGGGTCTAAGTGTGTGGAAATGACAGTCTTTAAATTTTGCTTGAAAAATGAAATTATACTAGACACCAAAATCAATGCCAAAATCAAATCAACCCTGAACGAAAAAGAAAGTGACAGAATGCCAAATTCAGACTGATAACCTCTGGGCTTTGTTAATAGTTACATTCACATCTCCCACATTGGATCCAGATTGAGATTACTCTCAGAGAAGTGGTTGGGGTATATGGGGCAACTGAAATTTTGTAGATGGCTGGCCACTTGAGTGTCACATTGTTTGATGCTACCTGACTCACATGTTTTTCAATTCAGGACATTGACTTCATGGAGAGGTTAGTGATGGCACACCAAGACATACTTAGATCTTCTAAAACTGTAGTCTTTCTTGATTGAATCTAAATTTTCAAATACTGCACAGTATAAAGGCTTCTGTTTGTAAGTCAGCTTAAACTGACTGTTGGGTAGACTGTTGCTTCAATACCCACAGAGTTGAAAGAATATACATAGAGCCAAGGATGCTAAGGCTTTCAAAACATCCAGCTCAACAAATGCCACTCAAGGAGCAAGATTTATTTCTTCATCTTCTTCAAGAGCAAGTGGTCTAGCAGAAAGTACAATGGATTTGTAATCAATAGACCTGAGTTTAAATTCTAGTGGAAAGGGGGTGAGATTTAGAATCTGGAATGTGGGTATGTATTGTGTGGACCAATCTTAGCAACTGTGAGATCTTAAAAAGGAAAGTCATCGTTACTTAGAGTCTCACTTTACTTCTGAGAACTGGGTTTATTAGTAACATTGTTCTCAGAGGATAGTAGGAGGATTCCATGTGATAAGATGTACACATACATGAGATAGCATCTTGTAAAGAAAGTACTATATTAGCTTTTCATTGCTGAAACAAAATACCTGAGATAACCTACTCTAAGGAGGCAAGATTTATATTGGCTTATAATTTCAGTCCATATTATCTCAGCTCCATTACTTTGAGTCTCTGCTAGAACATCGTGGCACAAGTGTGTGGTGTGGTAGAGAAGGTCATTCACCTTATAATGGGCAGAATATAAGAAGACAGAAAGGGACCACGCTCCCAGTGTCCTCTTCAAGGGCATCCCTCAGTGACCTAATTGCCTTCCACTAGGCCCCGCCTCCTAAAGCTTGCATCATCTCCCAGTCATACCACAGGCTGGCAACCAAATCTTTATAACACTTGGGCCTTTGGGGGACATTCCACACCCAAACTACAGCAAGTACTAGAGTAATTTAGTGTCTAAGTTATTTTCGCTAATACCCAACACCCAAAGTTAAAGAAGGAAAGGTTTATTTTGGCTCACTATTTGTAGAGGTTTCAGTCCATGTGATTGGCTGGCTCCAAGCAGAGTGGCGTGGCAGACAGGCATACAGAGGGGAGACAGTTTATGGTGGGCAGAAGGCAGCAAAGTGAGCAAGCAACTAGCAACAAGCCACAACTACAGCTCTTTCCACCCTTAATCCTCATGCCCTTGATCCTGGCATTGCACCAAGAATCAATCCCAGTGTCACACACTCTAGATCCAGCCACCTCTGAAAAGTCCCACTTCCCCATGACTGCATGAGGCTTTGAGGGGACATCTAGATACAAGCCATAACATTTAGTTATTATTCTTGTTAATGATTGTGTGCCCTTTGATAGATCTCTTACTTTTTGGAGAACTTTAGTTTCCTTTTCCATGAAACGAGGTGTGAGATGATACGTGTGTCCTCTTCATAAAGTCATTTTAAAGTCCCAAAATGAATTATGGGGGAAAACTGGCCTCAGTATATAATATGTTATTATTTCAGCCATGTTTTCATATTAATTAAAAAATGTTAAAGTGGAATACTTGGAGTAGTAGCCATTCTGAGACGACTTGTATACCTTGTTGAACACAGCCATTCATTTAATTTGACCTACAGGTGATTTTCAAGATTTTAATAATCCCTTAAATAGTGAAAGTCATAATTATAATTTGATGGCTTAAAAAAGTTATGTTCTCGTGTTACCACAGAATTGGTTTCAATTGTTTCAGAGGCGAATGGGACCATTGCTGTTTTGCCTTTCTCCTTTTGGTGGTTGATTACTGCTGCTTTCCAGTTTCTCCATCGTTGGTGTCAGTCATATTGGCCAGGAGGCAGTCCTAGTGTCCTCGTTGCCCCCTCACCCTTTGCAAATCCAGAAGAGGTGGTCTTTGCTAGAAGATGGGCATTTTCAGTTTCGCACAATCTTTGAAAAGTTGAAGGGAGCCTCAGACGCACTACAGAATCAGGCACATTAAGAATACTAGGTAGGTTGGGCCAGGGATTTAGCTCAGTGGTTTCGTTGCCTGCTGTGCAAGCACAAGGACTGGAGTTCGATCCCCAGTACCAAAAAAAAATAAAAAAAAAGTAAGGTAGGTAGCCAGGCTTTAACTCAGTGGTTCTGCACCTGCCTTGTAAGTGCAAGGCCCTGAGTTCGATGAATACTAGGTAGACAGATGGAACTCGAGAAATTGCATAACGTGCATCCTTGGAGAAAGATATGTCTTCTTGCTGTGCAGGGACATTGTAACCTTTGAGGCACCTTATGGTGTCACTGTACCATTGTACCACTGAGGCGCCAACATGCCTTGAACATTTCTGTCACCACCTTTATTTGGAGGGGGTTAGCTGAGCCCAGCTGTATACATAGCCTTTCTTTAGAGTGCAACCCAAAGAGAGATGCTGTTGATGTTATCCTTACAATTTCAAATAAAACATTTATTGGTGAAAGGTGGTCTTATTCCTGTTCCAAGATCCATAATATTGGTTTCCAGCTGTTCTCTGCATCTCATAGGGCATTCAATTCTCTTGCAGCTCTGTGGAGTTCTTCCTTAGCAGGTCTTTACCTCATCAGACAGAGACAAAAGAAAATTCTTCTTTCTTGTGCATTTGGACTTCTGGAGAATGATTGAGAGGTTAAAGGGCCACTGAAGCTGTTATGACAAACCCAAGGGCTGATCCACTTTTCACATTTCTGTGTGTAAAGCTCCCAGTGAAAAGCAGAAAATGGCCAATTGGTTAAGAATTGAAAAATGTGAAGTGGCACAAAGGACTAAGTCCCTCTAAAAAGTAAAATAAGAACAGTAAAAAGCAAATAACAGAACTTGTTAGCGACTACTCAAGAAGTCAGAGCAAAGAACATGGGTAAAGATCTCTGTGTGTGCACATACAGAATTTGTATTAGCAGACAAGAGGCAGAACAGCAAAAAGGTTAGGACAAGTAGTCTTGTGTTGAATCATAGTCCCCAAATTACTCAACTTCTTTGAGTCTTAGTATTTTTTTTATCTCCTAGTAAGAAAAATAATAGTACCCACTTCATAGGATAGTCATGAAGTTTAAATGAGCTATACAGTACATAAAGCACATGAAGTACCTGGCACAGGGCAAGCCTTCAGGAAGTAGCACCTATTTTATATCCTCATGTATTTCCATCAAGTACTGCAAAGATAAAATGAATAATTCCTGAGTGGTCATGAGGTTTTAAGATTGGGGTTTCCACTTCCTACTATTATAAAAGGCAAACTCATATCTCCTAAGAAAAATTTTTGTACTTTTTTGTGGGGGGGGGTCAAATTCTTTCCCTATGCTTTTACTTTTTAGAATATTTTTGAATGGTTATTCATTTTTTCTCTTTTATTCTCCATTTAAAAAAAATCCTGATTTCTGTGAGCTTTTCCCAACTTTATCTTCTACTTGTTTTATTCTGCTACAATATTTCTTGTTCTCAAATAGTTCTTAAAAAGAGTATTTTATTTCATTGATGTAATATTTTCTTACATCTGTGAGGATATTAATTACACTTTTTAAGGAGTTTTCTTCTACTCTGTGCATTGCCTTTATTTCTTCTAGGCTCCTTTGTGCGTTGGTTCTGGTGTCTCTTTTCCTCAAGTAGTTCCCCCCATGTTCGGTGACTGACCTCATATTTAAGTGTAGTGTGCTGAAAAGCTAACCAGAAGGTGTTGTGCACAGGGAAGACAAAATGGGTATGGTCAAGGGATGGGGCTTTGGCTTCTGATGGGGGCCACCTAAATGTCTTTCTCTGGGAGCTGTCAGTTTTTAATGAGAAAACTTTTGTTTTGAGGGTTTAAATTTAGTTCTGGCACTTGGGGTGCAGGAGAGAAGAGGGCAGGAAGTTCTCTCCATCCAGCCTGTTTTTCCTTAGTTCTCCCATTTTTGAGGCAGTCTCATCTTGCCCTCACCTGTGCCTAAGTCCCAGATTCCTGCACCTGGCTCGTTGATCCCCAGGTAATGAACCTGGCTTCTGCTTGCTGGGGGCAGGGCTAGACTATGAGGAGGAGACAGACATCACAGGGCAGGACTGCTTCTTACACAGGCTTTGACCAATCCGTTTCCAGCCTCACCTTACACTGCAAATGGTGGCAGCTTCAGATTTCATGGAGGAGGAGCAGGGTACAGGATGGGTCTCCTAAAAGAAAAGCAGAGACAAGGAAGGAAAAAAGGTTGTTTCAGAAGGAAAGAATGCTGGGTAATGAGAAAAATATACCCACAACAGTCCACGTCCTTGGCTTTTTGTGCTGTTGTGAATGTGCCTTCACATTGCAAATGATCAAGTCAAACGCTTTGACTCTGCCCCCATGTAGAGTCACTGTTCTTTGTTGGCTCTTTTATGTATCTTCAATGTTAGAAATGGACATTTCTCATCTGCTGTTTGCTCTTCTCTTTTCTTTTTGCTTTAGGATGTTTTTTTACCTCTTTAATTCTGTTGCTATCATTTTATTGGGTTTTGGGAGGAAGCAGAGATAAATACCCATATTTATTTACTCAGAAGCCCACATTTAGAATTTAAACAATGCACAGGCACCCAGATTCCCTTCCTAAAGGTTCTCACTGGGGTGGGGTCATGGGCAGGATCTGGTCATTCCTATTTTAAAGGCTTCCCAGGGGATTGACGGGTGAGCCAACTTTGTGGCCCACTGAGCTCTAATTGAGTGTGGGCTTTGAATGCTTTTCTCATGTATAGGTGACTTTTCTCCTTTTTCACTGGAAACACAGTAAGTAGGAAAGTTAGGTGTGAAGAGCATTTATTGGGTACTTCTATGTCCCTGGAACTATGTTAGAAGACTCTTTCACTTCCAGATGATTGAATCAAACAGCTTTGGATGTGAATTTTTGACTGCGTACATAAATGGTGAAAAAACCAGAGGCTCTAGCTCCCTATGGGCTTTCCTGAGCTCCCACCAATTCTTTTTGCCCTGTGTTGGCCTCATGTGGCTAGAACCACTTCCACTGTCAGCTTTGGTTTTACTTCTTTGCGTGGTCAAATCTAGAGAGGAAGGGCCTCTCCTCTCTACCCCACTATTTGTGTCCATGTTCAAGTATGAACTGTCCTGGGGGAGACCTCTGAGACACCTTGTCTGGGCCAGGTGTTTACTCCCTGACCAAGAGTGACAAATGAGGCAGGATGTTGCAAGAGGATGGCAGCTTGAGATTTTACAGTGAAGGAGCAGGGGAGGGATGGGTCTACTAAGGGAGAACTGGAGATAAGGAGGAAGAAAAGGTTGTTTTCAGATGAAGAGAGGAGTGCTTGGAAATGAGAAAAATAAATCTCATACCCTTGGCTGTTCAATGTCTGATGAATGTACACACATGCCCACAAACACACATTCTTTCCAAGGCATTTCCAGAAATATCTCATCTAATTTAACGCAAATATACCAAGGAAAAAAATTATGCAATACTTATATCAGCCTTTTGAAATGTTCCAAAGTCATGTCCAACTATTATACAAACACTCTGCATCTTGGGTGATGTCTGTTTCTTTCATCAATTTCAGAAGTTGTTTCGTATGATCCTGCAACTTGTAGGCAATATGAGACATTAAGGTGTTCGGCATTTGCCCAAGTCCCTAAAGCTCCAGTCTCAATTGCCTGAAACCGTAGATATGGTAGGCAAATGTTTAACAATCGGCTTCACTGATTACTTTCAAAGATTGGTATCAGAGTGAAGAGGTCCTGAATCCCCTAGGTTTGATCTCCTAGTTATCTGTTGCTGCACAACAAGGCACTCCACACAGTGGTGAAAACATTAACAGTTATTTACTATGCTCACAATCCTGGGGGCTGACTGGGCTCAGCTAGACAGTTCAGAAGGGTCTCAGAAGGAGGCTGGGGCCAGGGTTCACTCAAAGCTTGCTTTATCCCATACAGAGAACCTGGGCTAGGAAGTTTCCAACAGCTGGGGCTCCTCTGGTAACTCTGTCTATGTGGTCTCTCTGTTTGGCCGCCTCAGGTGTCTGAATTTCTTAAAGGGTAACTGAAAACTGAGTAAGAATCTAAGACAGACTGGCAGAAGCTCCATGACCTTTTCTTTCCTAACCTTAGGAATCACTGAGTGTTGTTTTTACCACATTGGGCACCAAGTTATCAAGGCCTGCCCAATTTCAAGAGGAGGGAGCAGAGATTCATTCTACCTCTTGATGGAAGGATTATCAAAGAATTTGCAGATATGTATTAAAAATACTTTACCAAGCTTAAGTCATCCAGTTCCATATTTTATGCTCTGTCACTTTATGTACTCAACTTCTGGCTTATGTAGGATTCTTTTGGTGGCATATGACAAGACCACAATTCAAATTAGCAGATAGCCCAATCACAGAAAGGCAAAGTGATTGGAGCTAGGAACTTCTGTGCATCCATTCCTTCTGAAGAACACACATGCCTTCCAAGGCACTTCCAGAAATGTCTTGTCCGGTTTACATAGGATGGACACAGTGATTACATAGAATGCACATTCGTCCTTGACTAGTGATGGTACTTACAAAGCATGTACTGTAATTGGTATAACTTGGAATGGGTAATAACCTCTCAATTACTGTCATCGAGGTTTTGTGAAAAGGTAGCAAGTGCCATTTGGCTGTCATGGTGAAGGTGTGGGAAGAAAAAGTAGTTCCCTGAAAGAAGAGGGATGCGTTCCCAGAAGTGGTATGGGTGACAGGCTGACTGAACAACAAAATTCCAATTATATTTTCCATATACAGTCTCATGTAATTCTAGAAACAACCCACCACGAAGTAGGTACTGTTGTAATTCCTTTAGAAAAAGGAGCAAAATAGAGACTTAGAGGCATTCAAAGCCATGTCCAAGGTCACACAACCAAGTGTGGTAGAGTGAGTCTTGGGCCCTCTTCCAAGTGTCTGTTCTCTTAATCTTGTTTCCCCACTCTATAGCCTACACTCTCCAGTGTAGTCAGTGTAGGTACACTCAAGGAACTAAAGGGAGTTAAAAGGAACACCTGAGGAGGAAGGGGCCCAGGAAGGTCCTTAACCTCTGGCTGCCACATTTTGTTCTCTCTCCTGCTTACTGACCCTGCTTCTCTCAGTGCTCCTGTTTCACCTGAGCTGCTGCCATGACCTCCACTTCTCCAAGTGCCCCGGCAGGGGAAGGGAACGGCCTGATCCCTGTTGGTTGTGTTGACACCAAATGTATACATCCTTCTTCCCCCAGTTCAGCTGGAATGTTTCCCAAAGGAATGTTATTAAGAAATACATTGGAAAAAGAAAAATTCAAGTGATGCAACACTGAAATCCAAGAGGGAGGAAATGAATGCAATCATAGAGTGCTGATTCCTTGCCTTGGTTTCACTAAAGGTCTGCTATCAACAGAACTACCTCTGTTTGGCTGCTACTGTTGCCAGGATCCTAAATATTTTGTTTCTTTCCCTAGCATTGCCTGGCATGGTTTCCCAGAGGCATGCTCAGCAGCTGACTCTTGAGGCTGGTCCCACCTTTGGGTAGGTTTAGTTTAGTCACAGAGATGAAGGCTTACTGGTGAGCACTGTCCCCCTACAATAATGGCCTATGAGACTGGGAGGTTCATGCCTTTTACTATCTGTGATTTCATAGGATCACCTTGGAAGTTCTTGAATTGTTTCCATTCAGCTCATTTGCTTGTCCAACATCATCATTGTGGCTGTAATTCAACAGAGGTCAAGGCCTTTTACTTGAGTGCATATTTAGTATACGTACATTCTCCACTTTCCCAGAAGCTCCTGGGGCTCCTACTGGGGTGTTGTGCAGTAGAATTCTGAGTGCTGTAATTTTTCAATCTCAAAATTCTTCACACATACATAATGGTAGTGCACATATAGTCAGGAGAGGGAGGAACAACAAGGGAGTTTTCTGGATCTTTGAAGAACCCCAAATTATATGAGAAATTTCTATTTGCTCAAGAAAGAAGCAGAAGGACCTGAGGCAGGTGTCACTTCCAAGCTTGGGGCTCAAGGATTACGGAAGAACATTGTTTTTAAACAGCTGAAAGCATGATGAAGTAAAATTACAGTAGTTTGACAGGATAATTTTAATAAGTTTTATATTTTTCTGGCACTGAGATTCATCAAATCATGGCTTGAAGCAATAGAAGAATGATAAAGAAGGAAACAAATGTTAGACAGAAGTAATCACTGCGGTGGGCACCGTTATTTGGTTGTGAGAGTTGTTCATGCGATTGATATTCCCAAATGCTTTACCAACTTAAATTAAAAAATGATTATTTAATATATTCAATTCTGTCTCTCCTGGAAGAACAGCACTCTGGCCTTCCCTAGTGGTGAGAGTGGACCAGGGCTGGAGTCACAGAAACGAGGTGCTTTTCTTCTGTCCCTCCTCCCCGGTCTGTGCTTCCTCTCCTAGAGTTGAGATCATGCTCTGCCACCCCTCAGGTTAGAGCTTCAGCCATGCAGAACTCAATTTCTCTGGGGTGCTTCAGAAGATGTGCACAAATTTCATGCTGGTGGAGGGGTGGCAACTGATGTGGCCTCTATAGAGTGCTTGGACATTCTAGAAATTCTGTAATTTTTCACTTACTGAGTTATCATTTACTGTGCATCTTCTATATGCCAGGCTCTATGCTGCATGCTCGGCATGCAGGTGAAAAATGGATGGTCCCACTTTCTGTCTTCTGAAGATTATTTGTCTTTAGCCTGAATCCTGGACTGCTGCCTGGGGAGCTCTGAAGCAGGTTTGCCTTCGAGTGCAACATAGTGGTACCAGACCTAGGACAACTCAGGAGCACAGTGATGTTTCTGTACCTCCAAAGGTGTTCTACTTGGGATATATTAGAGAGATGGTAGACTTTTTTCAGGCATGGCTCTAAATAGGTAGCTGGTTCTGGTGATGTTCATATTATAATCCTTTATCGCACAATCCTGTGAGCATGAGGTCTCTGAGTTTCTGATGCCTGCTTTAAATGGGAGATAAAATTTGACTTACTCATTAGCATTAATGACAGATGGTCTGCAGATCTCAAGTAGCCTAAGTAACACTGAATAAGAATGATACACACGTTTGTGAAAGATTTCATACTTAGAGTTGTCAAATTATGTCAGCTTTCTACCTCTGCACTATCTCTCCCATCCATCAAATTCCTCCTTTCCATCCCATCTATCCTAGTTCAGTCCTTCATTATCTCCAGCCTAAGATTATTGTGTCTGTTTTCTTATAGTTTCTCTGCCCCTATTCTCTCTGCCTTTGAAATCATTCCCCATGATGCTGCTGGATTAATTTCTTAAAGCATAGCTCAGATCAAGTCACTTCCTGGCTCAGATACATTTTATGACTTCTTCCCATTGTCTATTAAATTAAGAGAATATTGTTTCAGCCTAGCATAAGGCAGGCCCCCTACCCTTCACCATACAGCAGCATCTTCTCTTTCTGTATTTTCTTCCTCAGCTTGCATTCATCTACCTGAATTTCAGCCAGCTTGGGCATCACTGTTCTGCAAGCTGGCCCTGAATATTGTGGCTTCTCTGCCTTTGCTTCTCCTGTTCCTTCTCCTGACCTTTGTCTGGTCCAATTCTACCTATCCTTCAAGTCCACACAGAGTGCCTCCTTAGTCATAAAGTCTTCTCTGCTTCCACACTGGGTTATCATTGCTTCTACCTTGAGCCACCATAGCAAGTATTTTCCTCCTCTCTTAGAACAGTTGGTTATAATAAGTGGTGGGTGCCCTCATGGGATGGCAGATTCATGGGGGCAGGCACTCAAAAATCTCTTGAGTTGGGTGTGGTGGCACGTACCTGTAGTCCCAGCACTTGGGAAGTCAAGACAGGAGGATTGCTATAAGTTTGAGGCTGTCTAGGGCTACATAGTGAGTCCAAGGCCAGCCTGAACTACACGGCATGACCCTGTCTCAAAAAAAAGCAAAAACAAAAACCAGAAAACAAAAAACCTCTGTTGATTCTGTTGACAGAGCAGCTGTTAGTTACTATCTTGTTACTAAGACAAAATATCTGACACTTAGAATTAAAGGAGGAAAGGTTTATTTTGGCTCATATTTTCAGAGGCCTCAGTTCATGGTCCTCTGGCTCCAAGGGAAAAATAACATGGTGGAAGAGCCTGGCAGAGGAAAGTTGCTCACATCATGGTTGCCAGGAATGAGAGAAAGAGAGAGAGAGAGAGAGAGAGAGGCTTTTCTAGATCACACCCCTCTTCCACTGGGCCCCACCTTTCAACAGCACGTGCCGCTGCAGAACTCGCCAGTGATGAATCTACCAATGAGTACAGGGCCCCCATTACCTAATTACCTTCCAAAAGCCCCACCTCTGACCACATGAGGCTTTGGGAGGCATTTTCCATCCAAACTATAACTGCATCCCTGGCAGGCAGTACTTGTCAGAGGGGCTGTATCATCTTGTGGAACAATAGAATGGAGATCCCTGTGATTTACCAATAGAAATTCACACATTGCATACATGCTTATCGATTATTACAGTGTGTGATATACGAACAGAAATCCAACTCATGCTAGATTGATCAACAAAGAAACTAATTAGAAAGACATGGGTTTGCAGAATTGAAGAAAAAGATAAAGGAACCAGAGTAGTTTCAGGGACCTCATGAACTGGAACCAACAGCTTTGAGTGTGGTGCACACCCTATTTGTGTCTCATCTTTATTTTTTCTGAGGGCTACCTCTAAGGTAAGGTGAGAGGGGATGAGCAGTGTGAAGGATGAAGGAGCAGGGTAGGGTGTCTCGTCTGGGTCACATATGCTCAGATAAGGTAAGCAAGTAGATGGCCAATCTTGGTTCCATTAATTTTGGCTCAAACTGAGATTTGTGCAAAAACAACCCCAAGAGTCCCAGACTGTGCCCTCTGGCTTCTTCAGAGAAAGAGAGGGCACAGGGGCAGCCTGTCTCTTCCTTTTGCCCATGGACAAGAGAATAGGAATGTTACAGTTGAAATTTTTTTTTTTCCATTCTAAAATTCATATGTTGAAATCCTTACCCCAAGGTGGGATGTTTTGAAGATCATTATATCATGAAGAATGTTATTAATATCAAGAATGTTATTAATATCCTTATAAAAGAGATCCCAGGGAGATTTCTTGCCCCTTCACCACTTGAAAACACTATTTATGAACCAAGGAACCAGGTCTTGACTAGATACCAAATCTGTGGTGCCCTGATCTTGAACTTTTCAGTCTCCAGAATCATAAGAACTAAATTTATATTCTTTACAAGTTTCCCAGTTAATGGCATTTTGTTATAGGTTCCTGAATGGCTAAGACAAGGAGGATCAGAAGGAACAAGTAGCAGTGCTGGAGCTGGAGATGATTGGTCACAATGGCAGAAGCAGGCAGGGGGCGGGTGAATGACCAAGTTAATGATAGCTTATAGTAGTAGACTCACTCCAGCTTTGGGTATGATACATTGGAGGTTGAGACTTTTAACTAACAAGAACTGATAAAAATGTCCTGGACCACATATGTGTAAATACCAAATAGTTTCTCTAGTGTGAGAAAGTGTAATTAAGGATACACACGGATGAAATGGCCTAATAACGTATTTCTCGGATTGTGTTTCCATCGCGTGTCATATGACTGTATCGAAATTTAAATCAGGGAGAAGCTTGGCTTATGTGGAGTCTGCTAGCTAACTGGAGTTTTTGTCCAGACCACTATTTGTTCAATGTTGGTTTTGAGGATCAAAATCACATCCCCTGGTGTCTTGTTGGTGCTTGAGATGCTTTTTTAAGTTATATGGAAAACTGTTTAAGTGCTTTTCAGTTTTGTTTTGGTTGAGTTCTACTGTATTTGAATATTATTGTAGTTTTTTTTCCCTTGCACTGTTCCTCTTTGAATGGTTTTAATTTTTGTGTGTGTGTGTGTTTGATAATAAAGTTATTTATAAAAAAAATGTCCTGGTTGCTGGAGCAATTAGATCACTTGGAATGACTTACAAAAATTACTGAAAAAGCTAGTAATGAGAGATATGTGGATCTGTGAGTTATGACTGATGATAAGAAACATCTGCCTACCAGAGGTAACCTGAATATTTAACATTGTGAATCTATAAATATTTAACTATGTTCAAATATTTGAATGCTAAAATTGCCTCTTTCTAAAAAAAATGAGATTTTTCTGGATACAGGGCTGTTTTTCTTAAGGTAAATCTAGTCTAGGCAATTCATTTAAAAAATCTTTCTTGACAACTTATTGTCAATTACAGTATACAACTCAGTGCATGGCAGAATCCCTTCTGATACACTGATCATATAGAATGTGATAAAAGCCCTGATCTGGCTGTCTCTCATCACACACTGTATGTCAGAAAACCTCTCCCAGTTTCTTGATATTTACAGATCACATCCTTTCCTTGCTCTCTGTACAAGAGTCTTAGAAGACTTCCCTCTGGGAAAAATCATCACCCAGTAGGAAAATATGTGGACTAAGGAAATAGTTAACAACCACACCAACACAGCAGCAACAACCACAACAAAATAGCAGCTAACAATGAGAGTTGAGCACTTGCAAAGTAGGGGAGGTGAATTTCCAGGACCCTTGGCTCTGGATACATCCTCAGGTAGATTAATGAGTGGATATAGAGGTCCTTAATTCCTGCCAAACTATCTGTCACCCCATATCCTTTGGAAAGCTTTTGGATATTCCCAGGGCTGGGGTTCTCAAGTATGAATATTGCTGTTCCCACACTCTCCTTTGTCTCTCAAATTCTCCTCTGTATTGGAGGGCATTCCTTTTCTCTTAACACTTTCTCTACCTCCAAATTTAAGGAAATACCCTCGATGTAGCTTCTCCAAAAATGAGAGCCTTCACCTGGCCCTGTTAATTCTATCACCATTGCCTCAACTTGTACTACTTCATGGTTCTGTGCTCAGCACAGCCTCCAAGATTTTCAAAATACATTGCCCACATTAAGCACTTCTTACTCTATTACATGATAAATGGTTATTTGAGATGGACTTTGATTCTGTCTGCTACCTGAAAGAGGCCCATAGAATTAATGCTGTTTGGAGACATGGGAGAGATGTGTTATGTGACTGTATCAGTGAAGGGACGTTATGACAATATCAGCAGTATTCATATTAGCAGTGTCTTGGCTGGGTGTCAGGTTCTTCATCTATCTCATCTTGAATCCTCCCAACAACCTTGTAAAGTAGACAGTATCATCTCCAGTTTACATTTGAGTCAGAATGCTGAGGCCCTTGGTTGTTCCTGTGCTAGAAGTTTATGAAGCCTTGTTATTAAAAGGAAGAAGGCTAAAGATGGCCTGTTACAGAATAATAGAAAGCACAGGAGCTGGCAAGCCTGGAGTTCTTGTAAGTGCAGGATCTTCTTTGAAAGGCTTTATAGGCACAATCTCATTCCATCCCCACCACTACCCCATGGGCAGTGGTACTGTCATTACTCCACTTATCTGTCAAGTCGCAGAAGAGGTGCCTCAGTTCATGCTGGTATTGAGTTTTGGAGTTGGAGTCAAGTGCTGGCTGGCTGATTCTAGGTGAGTATCCAAGAGCCACACTTCCTTATAGTGGCTCTGGGTTACGAGAGGGAATGAAAAAGTCACCTTTCATAAGCAGCCTTCAAGTAGAGACACTAGGTCACACAGGTCTGTAGCTGCAGCAGTTGTCCTTGGAATGACTGAAGCTCAGTTACTGAAATAATGATGAGCATTTGAAAAAAAAAAGTGAGATTGAAACCGGTCACAGTGGTGCACATTTATAATCCCAGGACTTGAGAGAGTGAGGAAGAAAATTGCAAGTTCAGGACTAGCCTGAGCTACAAAGCAAGACACTGTTTCAAAACAAAACACAAACACAAACAGGAAAAGAGATTGATGTAACAGAAAAATGTTCAGTAGACAGTCATGTATCAAATAACAATCTTTTGGTCAACAAGAGACTGCATATACTATTTGGTCCCGTAAGAGTATGTAGCCTAAAAAAAACCAAGAGTATGTAGCCTAGTGACATCATAGCCACCTTAATTTGTATAAGTATACTCTATGGCATTTGAACAATGACAAATTGATTGGCCAACACCACATTTCTCGGGACACATCTCTGTTTTTAAGCAATGAATGAATGACTGTATTAAAGTTAAGTGGAAAAACAAAACAAAACAAAAGCACAAAAACAGGTTGTAGAACAATATAGGCTGTATGACCAAATTTTCTTTGGAAAAAAAAAAAAGAAATAAAAGTAGAGGCATAGAAAAAGTCTAAAATGCACTATTAAACCATTAACATATGTTATCTTTGGAAGGACTCTGGGGAACTTTATAAAAATACTTGTAAAATATTCGATTATTTTAGAAAGAAAAGTTGAAATCTTTTCTTTGTTTTTGTTTTTGTTTTTTGAGACAAGCTTTCACTAAGTAGTTCAGGCCGGCCTCAAACTCATTATGTAGCCGAGGCTGACCTCGAACTTGCAATGGTCCTCCTGACTCAGCCTCCCGAATGCTGTGCCACCACGACCGGTGAAATCTCTACTTTCTTATGGCATCTGACTCCATTACCCCAACAGCCCTTCAAGACCTTGCTCTTACCTTTAAGGTCCTTGCTTCACTCACTGTAGTTTAACATGAGTCTTCCCCCCTGAACTGTAACTCTTTGAACCCAGGGCTTGCGTTATTCATTTTTGGGTGCAGTGAACAACACTGACTTGCCAATATCTGACCTTTGTCTGCCTCCAATAGCAGCAATCACATAGTGTCCATCCTACTTCTCTTCAGCACTTGGTACTATGCCAGGCTCTTGGCTGAACTGAATTGAATTGATTTCGTGTTGGCATTTGGTATTTAAAAGTGGGCTGGTTTGCTGTCTCCCATGAACATCTTCAAATTTATTCACAGTGATAATGCGATTTGCAGAATTTATAGTGACATTTTGTAAATATAGTTCAGGTATGTGCATAATGAGACCATTACTGATATGTTTGTGCAGGCAGAAAATGATGGAAGGAAATGGGACTTGAAGATGAATTCTAGCTGTACAGCTTCTGACTGAGGAAATAGGTGAAGCTCTAATTCTTTCTACTTCTTGATTTCTTTTTAAGACTTGTCAGCTAAAGAGAGTGAGGAAGCTTCAGCCAAGGCCAGTGTAATTTTTTCCACCCAAATGAAGCCTTCAGGCTGCCCAGCTCAGTGAGAGAATGCTGACGGCTGGACTGGACAGGACTGGCTGTTTGTCAGCCTCAGACTTCTTTAAAGACAGCTCATTTGTCTGGAGGGATTGTCCAAGTTTCTTGGTTAAGGATTTGTATATTTTCTTTATTACAAACAAGTGTGATACTAGACCTAAGTGACTTATCTCTGGCTCCCAGTTTTCCATAGGTTCAGACAAGAGTCTCTCTTTTTTTTAACATTGCAAAATGTTTCAGGTGCTCAGTTTGTTGTTGGAAAATTAAAAGTAAAATATGCAAACTTGAGAACCTGGAAAAGACATCTCCATTTAAAAAGAATGAATGTGTTTAGGAAGAGACTGCCAACTCCCCTTAGGTGGCACGTTTCCTTTGGGGGAAAGCTGTGAGCGCCGACCCATGGATCCAAGGCCCGAGAGGGAGGGGAGCAGAGAGCAGGACCTGAGATGTCCCACTTTCCATGGCTGCACAGAGTGTACAGCCACCAGCTTGGGCAGGCAGCTGGTGTTGCCTAGCACAGGAGGATAGGGTCAAGGCCTAGAAACAGAAGGGCAATTCAGTTCTGAACTGGCATCGTAAATTATTTTTAAGTAATTTAAAGTCAGAGAACATAAGAACCAGAAGGATCTTAGAAATTGTCTAGTTTCCCAAAGTTCTGCAAGATATTTTTAGATGTTGGAAAATAAGGGAGGAAGCATCTGTGGTCATGTAAGTTTGGGAGATGCTGATGTTATAGGAGCTGCTAGAACCCTGCTATACTGATTTAGCTGAGACTGACTTTCAGCAGCCTGAGTCTGTATCTCTTTCTAACGCCCTTTCTGAAACCATGGAGGGCTTTTTCATCCTTAAATGATGGGGCAGGATTGCAAGAGGCTGGACAGCCACCATGAGCAGTCCTCAAACTATGACTGGTGGGAGTTGGTGTATAAGCACGCCAGCTCTCTCACCCCTTAGGTGTCATAACTGAGGAGCGTTCTGTACTAGCTTCTGGAGTCTCCCCACTGGGACTGGGTTCCACTTGCCCCTACAGCAGCTGACTTAAGGCTATCTTCCCATCCTTTTTCCTTACATGCTTCCTTCACTTCCCAAATCCTTGTCTCAATATCTGTTTTGGGAGCCCAAAGTATAATAGCTGTGTAAAGAAAAACGAGCAGATTTCTTTACTATGGAACTTTCCAGAGCCTTCAACATGCTAATGTGCTTCATGAATATCCAGAAGGGAGATTAAGTCTGCAGAATTTCCCAGATATCTACTGCAAAACCATATTTTTGAGCGAGGGATTTAGCTCAGTGGTTCCACCGCCTCACAAGTGCAAGGTCCCGAGTTCAATCCTCAGTACAAAAAAACAAAACCAAGCCCACATTTTCCCTCCACAGATAGCTCTTGAGACAAATATTCCAATATTCCAAGCAAAATATAGTGTCTTTATTTTACTGATAAGAATGTTATTAATCTCTACATTTTACTGATGAGAGGACCAATTCCAAGAAGGTCAAGGATTCTTCTGAAAGGGCACAACCAGGAGTGGCAGAATTACAGCTGGAATCTCAGTTTCCTAACACCCAGTCCTCTTCTCTCTTCGATGCGTGATTTGTGTCTGTACATCGCTCCGGAGCAGCCCAGTGTCAGAGCGGAAGGCCAAAGGAAAAGGAACTGCGAGTTAGTCTCAGGGGTCCTATCTGGTCTCCACTACCAGCTGGCTGGAACTCTCTACACAGTCACTTATAGTTATCCTTTGTCACCCCCATCTTCATATACAAATCCAGAAAGTTGAGTTTGTAGACTTTTTGTGGTAAAAAAAATATATAGCATAGAATTTACCATTTTAGCCATTTTTAGGTGTGTAATTCAGCGGCATTAAACTACATTCACATTGCTGTGCTACGGTCACCACCGTCCGTCTCCAGAACTTGTTCATCTTCCCAAACTGAAATTTCATGCCTGTTAAATAAAGATACCTCCTTGTTTTTCTCCAGATCCTGGGAACCACCCTTCTACTTTTTGTCTCTGTGAATCTGATTATTATATTTATGTGTGTTTTTGTTATTTTTTTGGTACTGGGGATTGAACTCGGGACCTTGCACTTGCGAGGCAGGCATCGGAACCACTGAGCTAAATCCCTGGCCCCTGATTATTATGTTTATTGCATATAAGTAGAGTTGCACAATAGTTGTCCTTTTGCTTCTGGCTTATTTCACTTAGTGTAATGCCTTCAAGGTTCATTTATGTTGCAGGATATGTCAGAATTTCACACCATGGGGCCAGGGATTTAGCTCAGTGGTTCCACCGCCTGCCTCGCAAGCACAAGGTCCCGAGTTTGACCCCGGTACCAAAATAAATAAATAAATAAATAAATAAATAAATAAATAAAATAAAATAAAAAAGAATTTCACACCATCTTTAAGGCTGAATAATATTCCACTTTACATATGTGTCATGTTTTATCTATTTATCCATCAAAGAACTTTTGGGTTATTTCTATCTTCTGGCACTCAGTTCTTTTGTGTACCCAGAAGTGTAATTGCTGGATCATATAGTAATTCTATATTTAATTTTTCTAAGAAACGTCCATATTGTTTTCCATAATGGTAGCTGCACTGCTTCATATTCCCATAAGGAATGTACAAGGTTCCAAGTTTTCCTCATCATCTCTGATACTTATTATATTTTTATTTTTTGACAACAGCTATTCTAATGGATGTAAATAGCTCATGGTTTTGATTTGCATTTTCCTAATTATTAGTGAACCTGGACATCTTTTCAGTGTATCTTCTTTGGAGAAATTTCTTTTCAAGTTCTTTGTCCATTGTTAAATTGAGCTGGTTTTTTGTTGTTGGGTTGTAGGCCTTCATTATATGCTCTAGATATTAATCTCTGTTTTCAACATAGCAGCTCTTTACAGAAATTGTCTTTAGGATTACTGAGGGTTACTTTTACTTTCCCTTCCTAATCCTTTAACATCCCTTCCTTTTTACCAGGCATTCTAAACTGTAGGAAGCCTCACTTTAGTGTTCTGAATTTGGGACAGGGCCTCACCTAAATAGGTAAGATGTTAAACTCACAGAATTCAGATTGCTTTTGTAACACTCTTCTTTAGTAACTAGTTGATATCTTTTTTTTTTTTTTTTGGTACCAGGGATCGAACTCAGGACCTTGCACTTGTGAAGTAGGCAGCGGAATCACTGAGCTAAATCCCTGGCCCTATCTTCTTTAGTAACTAGAGTTAGAGGGTTAAAATCTACTGTGACAAGGAACAGCCAATAGCTGAGGATGAGCCCACCTAGCCTCCAGCCTCCTCCCCATAAAGCCCACCCGTACCCTTGAGCCTTGGAGGAGCTCCCCCTCTATCTTCTGGGCTGGCCCCCATAAGTGTGACTCCTCCCTAGCAACACTTGTCTCCTGGATATTGTATTCGAGCAGCAGGCAGTCTGGATCTTTGACTCTCATAACATGTTGGCTGACTTTTAAAGATTCCTTCAGGTTTTAAAATGTGCACATCTTAAAACCACATCAACTGTCATAGTAGCCTAGAGCCCAGGTTCTCAGAATGTAATCTCCAGACTGGCAGCATCCACATCACCTGGGCAGTTGTTAGAAATGCAAACTTTCAGGCCTTACCCAGACCCCCAAGTCAGGGCCTGCATTTGCACAAGCTCCCCAGATGACTCATGTAGTGCTGGAGCCTGTAAGCTTTAATGTGGTTGTGCATTATATTTGATGAATCAAGCATTTTTTTTTCCAATTTTTGATTCTAGAATGACCCCATCCTGGCATTCTTGCCCTTTCTATTATTAAAAAGCAAAACCAAACTCTGTGGTTCTGACAGTGCTGGTCATGAGCATATGGCCCTTCTTAACCCTGACATTTTCAGTTGGATGTTTTTCACTAGAGTTTAATCAGATCAGTCTGTATGTCTCCATATTTTCCTATTTCTCTTCCTTTCCTTTTTTTTTCTCCAAAAATAAATGTAGCCAGTGGCTGTACCTTCTGCTTCTCTCCAGAGGGGAAAAAAAAGGAACATATTTCCACTGTGGTTTTTAGTGGCCCATCTGACACTATACTTTATTTCTTAGCTGCTCTGTGTAAATTGCTTGTAGGCAATTCCCTTCTTAACCTCCAACTGGGGCTTTGTGCAGCCAAGATGGTTATTATCTCAGTAAGTTAGTGACATCAATCCATCCCTTCTCCTGTGGGACCATATGCCTTTAATGAGACCATTCCCTGAGTGTCCATTTCTGAGCCACTGGGGCAGGTGCAGTAGCCAAGGGTGACCTGCCCTTCCCACTCTGCACAGAGAACCTCTGAGTTGGTGACACCTGTATACTAACTACCTCATGCGATTATCAGCCTTGAAAAACCTTTGAATCGGGGAGAGTTCTGAAAATGACAGTAATGAACGCAACAGCCATACAGACACATTCACCTTGAACATGGGGCTAACTGCTTATTACTGTGTTTCCTCATGGTAAATTTGCCTTTCATGCCTTACTGAATCACTCCCCACCCCCTTAGTCTAAGTTGTCTTTTAGTGACATGAGTGTTATCTTTGTTTAAATTTATTTCCATCACACAAAGCACTCAGGTAGCAAGAATTTGAAAGTGAAATGCATAGTTTCTCACCATTCCTCAGCAGGAGTAAGCCCCTGTTGTGTCTGGTGAGGAGGTTTCTGAAGGGGGCTGTAGGGGTTTCCTGTAATGACTTCTTGGATCCTTGCCACCTTCAGTCCAGTGAAGAATGAAGAAGGGAGGCGCTTTAGCGAAAAATGAGGGAGTCAGGACTGGTGTGGTGCAAAGCAGAAGTTTATTTAAAGTAAGAAAAATGCAGAGAAAGCAGGAGAGTTATCTTAGCAGCTAGATAGGAGGCATCCCACTCGGGATGCCTAGTGAATTTGAGGTGTATTTCATACTTATAGGGGTAAGCTGGTTTCTAAAAATAGCTATTTCACTGATTGGAGTGGTCTAGGCCAATCAGGGTCTTAGCCTTTTTTTCTGGGAAAGAGACAAGGTCAGTTGGGGATTTAAGCATGCAGTAAGTGTGAGTAGCATTTTCATAAGGATGCAGTAGTATTTTTTCAGACACATGGCACATGATAAACATGTGATGATTTTATAGTCGTCAGCCACAGATAAGCATGTGATGATTTTGCAATGTTAATCATCGAGGTTTTATCCTGTGTTTTTTCTATGTCCCTCTAATCTTCTCCTAGTCCCCTGAGAGGAAGGAGGTAAGAGGGAGGCATCTCTGGGTAGACTGATTCTCAGTGTTAGTAAGAAATCTAAGTCTTTCCTCTTGTGGAATGAGTGCAAGAAACAGCCTTTTGGGGGAATTATGGTGTATGTAGAGGAGATTGTGTTTGGACAAAATTCATTCCTTCCCTTTGGTTAGTCTAAGCCCATGTAATTATCCTATTCTCCTCTAGTGGTTGGTTCTGGAATGGCATATGATAAAAAGGGTCATGCAGTACTGTCCAGGGTGGAGTGAGGTGGGAGAATTCTGGGAGACCTTTTCTTGTTCTGTGAAAAGATGGTTCCTCTTCTCCCTTTGATCTTATTCTTCCTGGCAGTGATGCTTGATGCTCTACTGCCATATCCGTATGAGTCTGAGTCTGAGACCAGCACTGAGGACAGCAGAGAGAATGGACAGGAGGCCCCAGGACCTTGATAATACTGCTGAGCTGCTAGATCAATAAGTCTGAGATCTTGACCTGGGGTCTCAGTTTAGTGATGGAATATTGTATTGCCTTGTTGTTTAAGCCAGGTTCAGTCAGGATTTTTACTTCCTGCAGTCAACAGCATCTTATGAGATACAGAAGGAAAATATAGACAATTTCCCAGAATTTCAGTCCTTTGGGTTTTTTTAGTTTGTAGTGTTGGGAGTTCCTGGAAGAAAATAGAGCTGTATACCAATGTCACAAATAATTTCCAAAGTTGAATATAACTTAACTATAACTTTTCATGTGTACTTACATGTTAGACTACTTAACCCATGAGTTTTCTTCACTAAACAGACAATTAAGAGCTAGATATTTTATTTTTACAGCGCTCTGCACACTTTGAGTATTGGCAAGAAACACATCTAGCATCTTCCATCTCAATCTATTTCATTGAACATGACTGTGGGCTTCTCTGTGATATGGTTTCATAGCCCCTACTGTGGGCAAAGGATCACAATCATCACCATGTACTTTTCAAATCCTCTAATTTGAGTGTAGCAGAAAATGGATATGTAAAAAAATTTAAAATTAAATATTAATTATTTTCTGAATAGCTGATTCATGTACTTAGTACACAACTCAAAGAGACAAAAAGATTTAGAGTAAAAAAGAAAGTCTCTCTCTTACCTCTGGCTCCAGCCCCCTTCTACAAGATAACTTGATATTGTTTTTGAAAGAACAATCTGTTTCCCCAATCCACTCAGGCCTTAAGCCTACCCAAGACCCGACCCCTGCTGGGTCTATGATGTTCTGTAGAAGGTGGATAGAGACCCAAATTGTGACTCCCCAACACTGTGGTCCTGCCATGAGAGAACAGCTGAGCCATATTGATCCTGTGTGGGCCATCTGAGATTCTTTAGTCTCAAATGCTTCACCTGTGGAATGGAGATAATAAAGCCTACTCTATTCTTATGCAGCGGATTAAACTTCAGATGAGATAGAATAGTAAAAGTTCTCTAGAAAAATGAGAACACAACAGCACTTGACTATAGAAAAATGAAAATAGCTTACCTTGTTCTTTCACATATTTTGAATTCTTTTAAGTACATTAATAATTTTTACCTGAGCTAAGAAGTAAATGTAAACATAAAAGATTATGGATCCCACTGTCAACAGGCTTTAATTAGTTGGCTTCACTATTTTGACTGCTAAGCTACAAGACACTTTAGAATCGGAGTAGTTCCTCCCCTCCCTCCCATTCCAGGCATGGAATGCTTTGTTGGCACTTCAGTGCAGGGATAAAAGATAGAAAAGCAGGGTCCACTCTGTATGGTTCCCAGATGGTGGCCTTCTCGTGGAATAGTATGGTGGCTATGATGGATTAGCCTGAAGGGGAGGCTAAGCTTCTGCAGTGGGTCCTGACCTTTGGGCTTGGGGTATCTTTCTAGGTGTGTTTGGCAGTGCAACAGGGGCAGCAAAGGAGGCACCACTGTTGAGGGACAGTGTGCTGGCTTCAGAACTCCTCAGGCTGGGCCTAAATTCTTACAGAAGGAGCAAGCCATCATTGGAGAGGAATTACAACCCAGCCTGTTTAAACCGGGGCTTTGAGCACTGTGCTGAGCTGCAGGCAGAACTGTGGGCAGCAGGGCAGGTTGACACCCAGCCCACCAGCGGTTAGCTTGGTTGGGTAAACGAGGGCTGACTGGCCAGGGGAAAAAGCTGGCTTTGTGAGGATTCAACTGCAGGCCGCTGTGAGGGACTTGAGACGGGGATGGGGATCCTGTTGGAACACCATCAAATTTATTTTGGCAAAGCCAAACAGAGCCTCATCTAGGGTGCTGTCAGGTATGAAAGAGCACTTCTTCTGCAGGGTGCCTTTTCCTGGCCTCCAGGCATTTGTGGTTAATCTGTTTAGATTGTGAGACCGGCAGAGACATTGCCCCTTTGTAGAAGGCTGTGGTGGCCAAGAGAAACTGATTCTTTCTATTTAATTTTCTTTTGCCCTGAAAACCAGGCCTTCTCTGAATTAGGACTCAAGCCATTGCCCTAAGATTGGGCCAAGAATTTGTGATAGCCATAGTAATATTGCCTCCTCCTACCTGAGAAGGGCTCCTTTTCTCAGAAGGCAGAGTTCTGCAGCTCTGACCCTACCCAGTGCTCCATGTGTGTGTCCCTGTGCACAGGTGGTCACTTCTGGAATGGATGGGAAGTCCCACTGTCCCCGCTGACTTCCCAGAACCCTGCTCAGGCCCAACCCTAATGCAGTCCTTGTGAGTTGGGTGAAATTGGGCTTTAACACTTTACCCTTCAGCCTTCACATCTCTCCTCTTCCAGTTTAAATGAGCAAACTTTTACTGAAGCAGCACAGCATAGCATAGCAATTAGGCATAAGGGTCCAGAATGAAAGTGTCTTGAGTTTGAACCTAAGCTTCAACACTTAGTAAGCATATGTCTTCAGGTTAGGTTCTTAGTCCCTTGATTTTCTTGTACTAAATGGAGCTAACAGTTCTTTTCTCATAAGGCTAAGAGAAGATGAAATCAGGATTATGTATGAGAAGTTCTTGGTGCAAGGGCTGGCATATTATAAGAACTGACAAATAAGCTATTAACTATCATTATAATGCATCAGTGACTGTGTGGCTCTTTTATGTTGAAACAATACAGAGACAGATAGCTAGCCACGAGGTGGATGGTCCCAGCAACTTCTACTCTCACCTGGTTCCTAGCCTATTTCTGGTCACAGGGTCATCTGTTGCCCTCACATTTTTTTTTTTGAGACAGGGTCTCACTATTTAGTTCAGCCTGGACTTGAGCTCACTATGTGGTCCAGGCTGGCCTTGACCCCATGGTGATCCTCCTGCCTCAGCCTCCCAATTGCTGGGATTACAGGTGTGCACCATCATGTCCAGCTCTCACACTGTTTTTATAGCCCATAGTCTACATGCATCCATCTTGGCTTGACCTAATCATGGTAACTGCTGCTCTTTCCCTAATTCACCCTTATATCTGGATTTTCTTTAGTTTGTTTTCTCATTCAGGTTTATTACCAGCAAATGTGGTCTCCGGAGCTAGGTTTCTATTGGCCAGGCATTTAGACATGCTATAAATAAGGTTCTTGTTCTAGATTTGCTTGTCCAGTTCAGCACCTCTGCAAACAGTCGCCCTCCGCTGACTCTCTTTTGTCAGGCTACCCATTCCCAGTGGGCACACTGGAGAAGCTCAGGTCAGGGTAGCTGTCATCTCAACAGACACTTACACCTCTCAGGAGCTTCTCCCTCCTGTCCTGTTCCCTGCAACTGAGTTCACTCCAACCCAAGGCAGACTTCTCCCAGCCACCCTGGACCTAGCCCCTTTTTGCCTGCTAGATTTTCCCATTGTAGTTTTGGGGGTTGTTATGGCTTGTAACTAGATGACCCCCCCAAAGCCTCATGTGGTCACAGGTGGGGCTTTTCAGAGGTGGCTGCATCTAGGGTGTGATGCTGGGATTAAAGATGTGATGCTGAGATTACGGGTGCAGTGCTAGGATGAAGGGTCCCCTCCCTGGATGGAATGTAAGGAACAGAAAGGAAGCCTGCTGCTCCTGCCTGCTCTCTGATGCCCTCTGCCACGCCGCCCTGCCTTGGAGCTGGCCAATTATGGACTGAAACCTCTAAAAACTGTGAGCCAAATAAGCCTTTTCTCCCCTAACTTTGGGTGTTGGGTATTTTGCCTCAGCAATGTGAAAAGTAACTAGGATGAGGTGCTTGCAGAATTTCTATTCTTCCTCATCTAAAAAGGCTGACTACAAGTTGGTGCCCTTAGTTCAACCTAAGTGAGAGCCGGATTTCATTTGACAGACACCTTAAAGGTGAAAAGATGAGCCAACCACAGTATCAAAAACAAATCCTCTGCCAAGCTCAAAAGCTCATTTAAATAGCAGCTCAATAATTTGTCATTATATTGTGTCATGGTTTATCATGTAGTTTTATGTAATAAAATATGACAGCCACCAGTAATTTGTGACTATTTAAGTATGCCTACATCCTTAAACTCCCTTTTTACTTTTTAGCTTTTTTTTTGGTACCAGGGATCAAACTCAGGACGTTGTGCTTGCGCAGCAGGCACCAGAACCGCTGAGCTAAATCCCTGGCCCTTTTTACTTTTTAAATATGGCGACTAGAAAAATTTAAATTATTCATGTGGCTCACATTTATGGCTTATATTTCTATTGAATTGCACTACTCTGGACTGTAATCTCTCAGCAATAATTAAGGGATTGAGGAAAAGATATATTAGTGTAGGTATTTTAATCAGAAAGGGATTTAACACAGGGAATTAGGCCTTTACAAAGCTGTAGGAATGAAATCTAAGGGGGTTGGGGATGAATTTTCCTTAACTTTCAGGTTCATTGCTAGTTTTTAGAGAATCAGAAAATGTCTACTCAGTCCAGAGGTCAGAAAACGGCTAGAAAATGCTACTGTTAGTCCCAGCTGCTCTGCAACACCCAGATGATGGCTGGTAGAAGTATAGCTGGTCTCTGCAAACATGTCCCTGGTGATGTCCATGTGTCTGCTATTGTGGGTGGAGGAAGAATAGTGACTACTGCTTCCTTTTTGTCTTCCAAATTTCCTGCAAACATCTCTTGCTGGCAGAATGCAAGGGACATCAACTTTCTTGTTTCGGGGACAGGAACACATGGGACAGGAATACTTGATATCTGCAATTTAAGGAGAAGTTTATTTTGGCTCACAGTTTTAGAGATTTCAGTCCATGATCAATTGGCTCCAAGGGAGAAACATCAAGGTAGAAGGGAATGGCAGAGAAAACTTCCTCAACTCATGCTATCTGGAAAGCAGGGAGCAGGAGAAGAGTCTAAGAGGAAGGGGGCAGGGACTAGATATTCTATCCAAGGTCACATCTTATGACCCACTTCCTCTGACTAAGTTTCACATCTTACTATATTGACTTAATCAGTGGGTTAACCCATTGATGAGGTTAGTGCTCTTACAATGAAATCACCTCTCCAAATCTCTCTTTCTCTCTCTCTCTGGTACTGAGAATTGAACTCAGATCCTTTTCAGTGAGCTACGTCTCCAGCCCTTTTTATTCTTATTTTACTTTGAGACAGGATCTCACTAAATGGTTAAGTTGTTCAGGCTTGGCTCAAACTTGCTGTTCTTCTGCTTTAGACCCACAGAGTGCTGTGTTTACAGGCGTGTTCTACTTTACCCAGCTCTCTCCAGGAACATCTTAATTCAATCAAGTTGGCAATCAAGATTAACCAGCACAACATTCAAGATCCCCCATGCTTTGTGATTCCCAATCTTCTAATCCTAATATGCAGGAGAGAGGTCTGTATGTTAACTGTTGAAAATAAACAGAAAAGAAAGCAAACGAGACTCATTTAGCACAATCCTTAGAGAGAGTCATATTCACCTTGGGGCCTAGCACAGAATTTGGCCCTGTTCAGTGAATGTAGAAAAACTCTCTCTGTGTGTGTATGTGTGTGTATTTATGCTGGTTCCAGTATTTTGCTATTGTAGATAATGTTGCAATGGACATTTACATGTATTACTCTTTCTATACATGGACAGATGTCAGGAATGGGATTTGTGAGAATGGCTGTTGTTTGGCTTTGCTATGCTTTTTGAAAAATCTATGATAATGTATGTATTATATACATGAAAATTATATAGAGAAGATGATTTCATAGGAATGTTACCAAGCCATGTGCCACCATAATTTGCTTACTTTTGTTCTAATTTAGTGTGTCTAAAGTGAATCTAATTTTCCTCGGGTTGAATACTGGTCGAGGAAATTATCAAAAAGGGTCAGGGTTGGGGCTGACTGGTTCAGTGGCAGACGTCACAATTTCCTTCTTCTTTGAAGGCTTTCAGCTGCCAGGAACTTTGTTCAGTTTAAGTCTTTCCTACTGTTTCATGTATTCTCTTCATAAGATTAACGAAAAGGAATGGCAAGCTTTGAATTACTGGATTTTTTCCTGCTACTAGTGAGAGTTAAGGATAATTACATGAATATTTGACATTTGCTTCAGAGAAGGAAATATTTACTAGTAAAAGCTAAATGAACCTTTTCTTCCTTGAATCATGCTGTGTTTCATGACAGGGACACATATGGTGATGGCTTACATGTTTATGAGTTATATTCTAAGAACTCAGAATACCTTATTTCTCTGTAAGGGAAAGATGATCTAGAGGATGTGGAGATGATGCAAATGAAGGCTGGAGAAGGGGTTGGGTTTCCTTACCTGTAAATGGGCATAAATAACAGGGCACCTTACATGAGGTTGAGAGGACCAAGTGACTTAATGTGCAAAAAGTGCTTACCAATGTGCCTGGCAAAGAGTAAGTGCTTACTAATGATGGCTGTTGTGTGTACAGGTGAGGTCATGTGTGTTCTTCTACCTGAGCCCTGATGCTGAAGACTACTTGTACCCCAAACAACATTTTATTTTCACAATCAACATCCAAATGAAGAGACTGTTAACACTTAGCAGAACTGCAATATTCTGTAAAACATATGTGGCCATTCTAAGTTTTATGAGGATGGAGATGTATGTAAAATACCTAGAATCACAATTTTTTGAGTCAAAGAATGGCTGAACTGGAAGGATGTTTGACATCATTCAGTAATATTCTCTTGTAAATGGAGACCCATGAAAGTGAAATGAAGGGTCTAAAATTTTCCCGCGAATTAATGGCAGACCTGAGAGTAGAAATTGGTTCTTTAGACTCTCAGACCTGTGTCTACCCCATTCTACAAGGGTACCTCACCCAATAGCAGGTGAATGCCACAGGGATGAGCCAGAGTTGGTGGTGGTGTTGAGGGCATACTCTCCTTCCACAGACAAAAAGGAGAAGGGATAGTATTGTACTAGTGACCTAGTTTTCCTGAAGAAGTGATTCCCAGTGGTTTTAAGAATGAGGAATACTCTTTAACATCAATCACTTTTACTGGCTCGCCTCTTTCTGCACAATATACTAGTGGCTATAGAGTTGATATCCAAAGTCAGAGAAGTATAAAAATACTCGCTACTGTAAACACACCAGTAATGTATGTTTACAATGAAGATGTATATACATTTGAAAAGTGGTTAAACCTATATTATTTATCAGACCACCAATAATGACTGGGTGGCATTTAGATTCACAAACAATTTGCAGTAACTACATTTCACTGGATTTCATTGGTTGCTATTGGGGGTGGGTTGTTGGTTTCCTTTACTTACTGAGAAGTCCAAAAGGAGGATAAAAATATATGAATAATGTTGCAAAAATAAAGAGGAGCAGGAGGCTAACCTATCCTGGACCTTTCTCTAAAATAGTCCAAGGCTAAGCTGTTAGCTAAAAGAAATGAAGTTTGAGTAGGAAAAAAAAAACATGCAAACAAAGCTCTTGTTCTTTCATCTAAATGCAATGAGAAATTGATATCCTATTTGGAATGCTGGTCTCCACAGTCTGAGAGTCAAAGTATATGGGGGCATTTATGGTTCATTAACTGTAGTGAAAAACACAGGATGACCATCAAAGCTGGTCAAAGCTTCAGAAGCCAGATTTGTATATTTTCTCATATTAGACATTATGCATATGATAGAAATAGATCAAAGTTGCCAAATCCTGACTCTGTTTTGTCTACCCCAGAGAACAGCTGGGAAATGTAGAGAACAGTTTACCTCTGGAATATCAGAAGGGCATAGACATCTTTGTCTCGTTGGAACTGTTTTGGCCAATGAACAAGAGCCAATTGGGCAAGTCAAGTAAGAGTTCCCCACTGCTGGATTTTCCTCAAGTCATCATATATGGGCTTCCTGAGAATGTGGAAGGGATTCAGGCAGCATAAGGGTTATGGCAGCATAAGAGGCAAAGTAAGAGCCAGGCATGATGGTGCACACCTATAATCTCAGCACTCTGGGAAGCTGAGGCAGGAAGACTGCAAGTTTGAGCCCAGCTTGGGCAACTTAATGACTTAGGGAGATCTTGTCTCAAAATAAAAAGAGAAAGGGCTGAGGATGTAGCTTATTATGAAGGCTCTGGGCTCAGTCCTCAAGTACCAGAAAAAAAAAAAGAAGCAAAACAAACAGAAAACCAGAAAAAAGTTGTTAAAAACAACCATTTCATAGCATTGTAAATTGACCAAAGGCTCACAACAAATTGAGATGGTTTTATTCTTGAAAAACTGCTGGAGCTTTGGGTAAGAACAGCAGGAGTCTATTGCCTGCTTGCCTGAAGATGCTTCATCCCCTCCTGTCAGCCCAATTGGCCAGAATTGCAGCTTTGAAAGCATGGAGCTGGCCATGAAAATGAGCAATTTTGCCGCTAGAAGGGACCAACTTTGTGTGTGAATGTGTGTGTGTGTGTGTGTGTGTGTATGTGTGTGTACTTGTGGCTTTGCTGGCTTTAAGTGAAGGAACAAGGAAAGTCTGACTGTTAGCCAACATTGCATTTTTGGTTGGGGTAAGCAGTGGACTAGGTCAGAAATTTAATGGGCCAATCCTAGAACAAAGAGTGTTATAAAAATTCTGAGATAAATTCTTCACATATTCCTGCTAACTGGAAGATTATGGATTCATGGAGGAGACCCCAAGGAACCCATCAGAGGATGAAAACTAAGGAGAACTGAGAACTGGTTACAACTCTTATTTTGCTCCCTAACCCTCATACAGACCTAATGGTAAAAGGATGAAGACTTGGTCAGGTAGGTCCTGGTCTAGTGATCTTGCCCCATGTATCTGAAACATTGGAGAATCTCAAACCATGACATGATCCTGGATGTCAGTTTACCACATGCTATTTCAGATACTTCTATGGTAATACTTTTGAGGCAGTATGGCTTAGTTGAAAAAGTATGGGGCTGAGTCAGATAGAATGAGTTTTCCTTCCAGCTGTATTTCTTAATATTTGTGCCAATTTCAATGACCTATAGAACCTATCTGTATTTTATTCAGTCCTTATAAAAGTCCAGTGAAGTAGGCATTACCATTCCCATGTTCTAGGATGCAATAAAATCTTTTTTAATGGAAATTAACAATTACGATGACTATAAAGTATGTATCACAATAGTAGGTGTTCCATAATGAGTTTTTGTTTTTGTTGCTATTGCTGACACAGAAAAGAATTATGGCCAGGTTTGAGGAAGCCAGAGAGCTTAACCTTCCAGGTTGTCACCAAGAAAATCATTGCTGGTATTAATATTGTAGTAGGTGAAACTTCTGCATGGTCTCAGTCTCTATATTGGTTTTCTTTTGCTGGTGAAATAAATGACCACAAACTTAGTGGCTTAAAACAACACATTATTATTTCATAGTTCTGTAGGTCAGAAGTCCAGGTACAGTGTGGCCCAATTCGGTCCTCTGCTTTGAGTCCCTGAATGCTGAAATCAAAATGTGGGAAAAGGCAAGTTCCTCTCTAGATGCTCTGGGTAGGAACCTGCTTCCAGGCAGGTTGCTGACTGAATTTAGATCTTTGACACTATAGGGCTCAGATCCCCATTTCCTTGCTGGCTGTCAGGCAGAGGCCAATCCTGGTTCCTAGAGACATCCTCAGTTCCTTTGTACATTTCCCGTGTGGCCCTCCTACAGCAACAGGGTATCCAGTCATCCCTCTCAGGCTCAAATTACTCCAACTTTTTCTTTGCTGAATCTCTCTACCTCATATGATTCCACTGGGGCCACTGGATAATCCAGGATGACCTCTGTATTTTATAGACTAACCTTAGTCACATCTGCACCCACCCCAACCCTGGGCATTCACAGGTTCCAGGGATTAGGGCATGGGCATCTTTGACACAGTACATTCTGCCTACCGTGGCTCTAAGGGGAGAGCAGGCAAAGACAAACTCTTGGGATAGGAAGCCACACTCACATGAAACCAGGAGTATCCGGGGTTTGGGGAAGTAAGAGAAGTGTAAATTGGGTTAGTGAGGCTATTTCAAGAGGACCTTTTAGTTTTGTCCACCCAACATTCCTTTCTTTAGGGAAAATACCCCTTCTTCATTCTCTGTGATTTTTTTTTTTTTTGGTTCCAGGGATCGAACTCGGGACCTTGTGCTTTCGAGGCAGGCGGAGGAACCACTGAGCTAAATCCCCAGCCCTCTCTGTGGTTTTTGAGGGGCTGCCAATCACAGGATTCCATCCACTGAGTCACAGATGTAGACTCATGACCCCAAACTGGCCAAGTAGGTTGTCTTCCAGGAACTGACTCTTGAGTGGAGTTCCCAAAATGTCAATGTCATAAAGAGGGGTCCATGAGTCCTGTTGCTGAGCTCCCTGGAGCAGCCTCCATCTAGTCCCTGGTTGTTCAGCTCTTCCTTCAACACTGGGGCCTCCTTAGAATTCTTCCAGTAAATCCCTTTCGTGGTTTATGTCATTCAGGGTTTGATTTTGTTGCTTACACCAATAAATCTTAACTGATAGATTGCCTTTCTGTACTATGGCTGCCACCATCATTATACAAAGGAATGTTTGTTCAGTTCTTACTCACAACTGAACTGGGAACTAATCACTGATGGTTTCTGATTTCTATAATGGAGCTTCTTACCTTGAACCATGTCTTTTTAACATTTCCTTCATTAACCCTGACAAACCTGGAGCAGACGCACAGAAAAGTATTTAATAATGTGTAATGCTTCAGAAATCAGGTTACATTAAAGGCACCAGCCAGCCAGGCAGAAATCATCACCACGTTTAACCTTTTATTATCTCCTACATGTGAATTACAACTACCCAATATAATTCTCATCCAGGATGATGGCCTGAATCATAAAATTTCAAGTATGAAATGTCCTGTTTATTTCAGCAGGAAAGTACGCAGTACAACCAGACTCCTTGTTTGTTTTATGATTCAGTGTTTTAAGGGGTAAGCCTAAATTACATGGCACATTCACTCTCCAGCCTGCTGTATCCTCTGACAATGAAGGGATCAAGGAGGTGCTGTAGTGGTGAGAATTAAGATTCAAATCGCATATGAAGCACCAACAGTTGTATTTCAGTTGTGATGAATTCAAGCAAGTATTTGACCCACTCTTAGTAACTGGAGGGTTGAAGGTCACCCCTTATCTTAGTTACTTTTCTCATTGCTGAGACAAAATATCTGACACCCAAAGTTAAAGGAGGAAAAGTTTATTTTGGCTCACAGTTTGCAGAGGTTTCAGCCCATAATTGGCTGGCTCCAAGGCAGACATGTGTCGCAGAGGAGAAACAGTTCATGGTGGACAGAAAGTAGCGAAGCAAGCAAGGGACCTTACCAGCTTTTTTCTGCCCATTTTATATTTCATCTAGGCTACTGGGATTAGGGTGGTGCCAAACCAATCAGTGCACTGATTTAGAAATCATCCACCCTTAATCCTAGCGCCCTTAATCCTAGCATTGGACCATGAATCAGTCACACACTCTGAATTCAGCCACCTCTGAAAAAGCCACCTGTGACCTCATGAAGCTTTGGGGGGACATCTAGACACAGCCATAACACCCTTCCTCTTGCCTGGGGTGTGACTGATTCTTGAAGAAGGGTTTTAGGATCTGTTCTGGTCACCTGAAGGGTAGTGACAGGATGGACAGAAAAGTAGCTCCTGCTTGGTGCTCTTAAAAAAAGCTTTGATGTTGAGTAGAATAATGCATTCATGTTGATCCTTTCTGAAGAAAGTTGCAGAAAATTTAATTCCACCTCACCACTCACAAGGTCACATGTCCAGTGCTCAAGCTGGTTCTTGGTAAAGATCAGGCTGCAGTGAATCTGCCCGCTGATGTGTCTTCCTCAGATTCCCTCACTATGTCTCTTTATACCCTAGGAACCCAATTTTTCTAAAGAACAAATTTAGAGAAACAATTCACTCCCTCAGTTTAATTTCCCTCTTAGTCAGGAGAACACTCTCAAAGACAATTCAGTCCAGTAATGATAGTAATACAGGCACCATAACCATTTCCTGGGTTTACATCATGCTGCCTTTCCAGAGGAACAGAGTGCTCTGAATATCCTCTCTCATTCCAGAAGGAGAGAGGCACCATTGCGCCCTCTTGAACTCTCAGGAGGCTTCCTGGTGATTGATCTGAAAGGATTTGTTCTTCACATGATTATCCCTATACCCTGCAATCTTTTAAGAGCTTGCAAATAGAGTTTTGGCTCTATAGAGGATTTTTCTTCTCCATAAGTCCTCCTTCCTTCCTTCCTCCCACCTTCCCACCTTCCCTCCCTCCCTCCCTCCCTCCCTCCCTTCCTTCCTTCCTTCCTTCCTTCCTTCCTTCCTTCCTTCCTTCCTTCCTTCCACATACTCATGACATAGTCAGAAACCACAGGAACAAAGGTCAAACTCCAGGGCCTTTAACCTATTACTCATCAAAAGCATGAGTTGTGTTTTCTCCTAAGGCACTCAGGGACTTAAAAGTGTTTTTTTTCTTTCTAAAAACCATGACTTGACTTGGGCCCACAAATGCCCAATATAGGTAACTAAAAGTAGAATAAAGCTTGATTTTCATTTATGAAACTCTGGGTCAAATCCTCCTTAGCTCTGCATATAAACATGTTGGTCATTTAGGGACTGTCTCTCTGAAAGTTGATTAAAAAGAAAAAGATTTCTTAGCTTTAAATTTACCTAGCCTATCTCATCACACTTCAAGACTGAGTACACCAGCATAAGATATTTACAGAGACCTTCAGCTATGCCATAGTCTCCATTGCTCTAAACCTGTGGTCACCTTAGATTCCAGCAGAGCTGCACATGGCTGAGATTGCCCTTCAGGTCATAAGGACTCCTCCTGTGAGAACCAGATTTCCCCTCCAGTCAGGAAGATTCTTCCAATGGGAACCGAATTGCCCCTCAAGTCAGGGGGAAACCAGAACTGAGATGATAATCAGCTGGACCCTGGCCCACCTGAGCTAATCCTTAAAAGCTGGCCTCCTGCTTTTGTGGATGGGGAAGTCTGAACCCCAACAACAGAGTGCTCCCTCCACCTATTCAAGCTGGGGTCTTTTCCTATCTTCTTCTTGCTTTCCAATTAAAGATTCTATAAATTCTTGCTTTAGTTTTAATTTCCAAAGGACCCATGCAGGCTGCTGATTCTACCTTCCTTCTTCCTTCCCCTCTTTCCTTCTTTTCCCTCATTCTTTCTTTCAGCAAGATTGTGCAAGTAGGATGGCATGCTTACAGTCATCAGCCAGGTGGCTGCTTTTCAAGTTTATGAAAGGCAGTGGTACTTTTCCAGTTGGGGCTCTCAGCAGTCCTCTAGTCTCACCCAGGATAATGGCTACCTCAGCAGTGACTCAGCCGCCTCTCTAAATGCCCGGGATGTATTGTTTTCCTCTGCAGTAACTAGGCTAGCACTCCATTCCTTTAACACAAAGGCATTGTTATTGACTAGTTTTGAAAGAAAATTTATTTTTCTTCACCCTCTTAAACCACAACTTCAACACTTCCTCCTCCTCCTCTTCATAATAGTCACAGTCGGATGTTCAATTATAGCTAAAAGCCCTAGATTTAAGTGACAGATTAAGAGACTCCGCAGGTTGCTACTCTAATGTTCATTTCACCTGTTGGTTTATTTTTTCAACCTGCAGGCACTGCGTTTTAGGAAAGCCTTTGACAAGGCATTATTTTATTTGTGGATGCATCCCATGGTCGTCAGCCCTCTGTGCTGGGCACGATCTTGGCTTTGGGTGGCAACAGGCAAGGGGCCTGTGTGCAGGGCACACAGCCCACAGCCATGGCTCTGGGACTCCTGGTCCTGGGCAGCTGGAGGCTGCAACCATGCAAAAGCAGGATGCAAGAGCAGGAAGGAGCTCTCCAGACTCTTCCTTCTGCCCAGGCCGCCAGCCTTGTCAGGAGCCTGCACACAGGGGACACTGCACACAGTCTGCAAGGATGAAGGAACTAAAGGATGCAGCACTGAGGCCGACGCAGCTGCCTTAGGGTTCAACCACAAATGCCACTCACACTTCTTGAAGTTACAAAAGGAGGAAAAAAATCTTTTCCTCTCCATTTTGACTTCATTGTGCTTCTCGGGGCTTACCTCTTCAGATGGAACCGTTTCTTAACTTGAGGGCAGGGTTTTCTTGCCAGGGATCTTTGTACTTTAATAAGGATACACGACTTCTAGATTCTAAAGAATGAAATTCCAATGGTGGAATTCCAGACACTCTTCAGGCAGAAAGGAGCTGCCAGGAAGATCTGCATTGCAGTTTCTCAAAGTTACTCCCCTTCCACACAGCCCACCCACTTCCTGAATGAGTGTGGAGAGCAGCTACACCTAGGGGTTTCCTGAGACTACTCTGCAGGGATAGTGAGGAGATCAGGCACTGCATCAGAATGAGCTTAACTCCTATCTCCTCTCAGATGTTGGCTGAGGACACTGAAGGTTTTTCAATTGTACTTCTGAGTGCGGGTTACAGGTCCTCACATTGTTCACAGTCCCTGGGTCCTTGTGCTCAGAACACTTATAGCAGGATCATCCTTCCTGAGTCTTCTCAGATGGGCACCTTCCTCAGGGCTCTCTGGAGCTGGGACTTAAGTAAGTTTGTCTGACTAGGCCACCTCTCTTAGGTGCTCCCAGACTCTGTGCCTATTTCCCTTCACTGCATTTGAATTTCTTATGTGCTTTCTTTTCCCTGAAGACTGTAAGTTCCTTGAAGCCAGGAAGTGTCTTTCTTCTTTTACACCCCTAGTGTCTAACACAGTGGCCTAGCTCAGTATAAACATGGGTGGAAAGTGATTGAGGGGATTACAGGTTAGGAGCCTAGTGTCTATTCTGTAAAATTATTCTACTAACTAATTACCAATATGGTTCTAAAAGAAAACTAGTGGTGTATACATCCCTATGGATTCGAGTTTCCATCCTGAGAACTAAATTATCTCACAAAGAATTGGAACACTTGTCCTAGAGTTGTGATGATGCCATCCAATATATAATTACACCCAGGTTTTTGCTCTTATCTCTTTGATCCCTTATTCTTAGTAACTATTCCAGTTTTAAGCCCTCCTTTGAAGTCAGATACTGTTGGTATTTTACATTTAGCCTCTATCAGCCACCAGTTGGTGTCTGGTAATTGCAAATTATTTGAACAAGAGGCAAATTGTACAGCAAGAATCTAAAAAGGTCAGGGGAGTTGTGTCTAGAAACTGCAGCTAGAGGATTGAAGAACCTTGATTTGGAGCATTAATTTTAGACATCACTAAGCCCCATTAAATCAGGCTGGAAATGCATCTGATAGTTTGTCTCTGATCCTTCTGCAATGAGAAGCTGGGGCATAGCTGCTGGTATGGTACAGTATGGTACATGTATTTGTGTATGCACATGGCATGCTGCTGGTAGGATATATGTATGTATGTATGTGTGCACATGTATGCACATATGAATGCACGTGTGTATGCACAAGTGAATAAGACTCAGGCAAAGCCAATCATGATGGCAATGTCAGTAATCTCAGACACTTGGGAGGCTGATGCAGAAGGACCTCAAACTTGGGAGCAGACTGGGCAATTTAGCTGGACCCTATCTCAAAATAAAAATTTCAAAACAGCTGAGAAGGTAGCTCAGTGATAGAATGCTTTCCCAGAATGCATGAGGTCCTGGGTTCAATTCCAGTACCACAAGACAAAGAAACAAACACAACAGCAACAATAACAAAGACTCAAGCAGGCTAAAGTTCAGTTGCCATGCCCGGTTGGGCCATATGGTTGTTAGGTTCAGCATGTAATCTGAGCGGCCAGTGGCCAGGCCATAGTAATTATTAAACACAATAATCTTCATCAAGGAAAAGAGGCTTAAATCTCTACATTTCCTTCTGACAGCAGTAAGAGAGCTAAATTTGTTACCCAGTCCTCCTGAAGGAAAAATCTCTCTCCTTCTTTCTTTTAGCCACAAAGTATATGTTAAGGTTTAAATGCTTTTTAAACAACAACAGCAACAACAACAACAACAACAACAACAACAAATTATAGTTTAGATCTTGCGTTTCAGGCTGATCTGGAGGTTTGGCCTAAAATAAATACAGAAATTGTATTGGTCAGCTTTCCATTGCTGGGACAAAACACCCAATATACACAACTTAAAGTAGAAAAGGTTTATTTTGGCTCATGGTTTCAGAAGTTTCAGTCCATGGTCAGCTGGCTCCAAGGCAGAAATATCATGACTGACAAGCATGGAGGAGCAAGGCCCCTCAAAACTTGTGGCAGCCAGGAAGCAAAGAGGAAGAGTCAGAGAAGAAGGGACCTGGGACCCCCAAGGTCATGCCCCCTAACTCACTCTGATACACCTGGTAGTGTGGTTTACTAATCCCTGAAACATCTCTTAAGCTAGTCAAGTTGATGATCAAGATTAATCATCACAGAAATAATGCCAACAAAGTTTTGAATCATGTCAGCTATGAAGTGGTCATTATCACTCCTCCCATTCCTGTGCCTGGTCATTATTTTCAACATTCCAGGACAGGCTGTTTCTCCACACACCTGCATTTGGAGCTCCCCTCTTCCTGTGCCTGCAATTTTCCAAGAAGGATGGAGAGTAGGCTTTAAGGCTTTTGGGAGTCTTCCCTTAGCTTCTCTGCTGAGCTGTTGCCAGGAGAAGAATGATACTTGGGATTCAGCCCTGAGTTGCCCTCTATGCTCTCCAGGATGACCCAGAAGTGTTCCACAATTTTGGTATCTCAGGCCTTTTAGGGAGTCCTTTTAGCTGTCCTGAGTACCAGAGTACTGGTCTTGCTACAATATCCTTAGCCAGACATCAGTGTAAACAAAGAGAGGACATATGGCCAGGAAAGTGGAGGTGTAGAGCTCAGGTAGAATTCAACTGGCCTGGGTGTTCACAGAAGCTCTCTGGTACTGGGAAAGTTATGTTGACACATCAAGGAGGGATGAACCACCTGCTCTTGCTTGGTTCCCACATTTCATCTACTCTGTCAACAGCCTTTGGCAGATACTGGTGACTTTGGAGACCTGGAAGATTGCAGAGCACCCTGGTATTTTGTAAGAGGGCAGTGGCTATGGATATGCTAACCCTGTGGCTGGGCCACAAGGTGGCTTTCCCTCACCAGGCTAGAAAATCCAGAGGACCTTCCTGTAGTCATCATCTGAGTAGGGCTGTGGAGCCCTGGGGTGCAGATGGTGTTGGCTTCATCACTACCTGACTGAGAACAGGCTCCACTATGGTGCTGGGTGACAATCCTCCCCCTATCATGACATGATGATTCTGAGTGTTGTGGTTAAGAGCAGGCACTTTGGAGTCACACAAGCCTCAGCTTAAATTCTTCACCAACGACTGTGACTATGGCCAGTAACTTACTCTTCTTGACCTTCAGTTTCCCTGTCTGTAACAGTGGAGATGGTAACACCAACCTCATGGCCTGGTCATAAAGATAACACGAGATGAAGATGATGCATGACAAGCTTGTACTGTAGGCCATGGTAAAGGCTCTTAATACAACACACCAGGCCTGGAGGCTCCCTAGTCTGCTGCCTAGAGAAGAAATGGTGGAGGAAATGAAAACATGGCCTTACAGATACACAGATGCTGGAGTTTGGAGCTGAAGCTGAGAAGACTCTCCTCTAGGATGGTTCATGCTAACTCTCTAGGCTGAGGATGGACTATCCTCCATCTGGAATTCCAGAGAGGGTCAGGAGGATACCACAGGCCAAATGCATGCAAAGGTCTGGGCATCATGGCAATTTATCCAAGCCTCTGAATTCTCCCACTGAGGTGTTCATGTGCATGAGATGTGAAATGCAGCAGGCACTGACATCATTTTAATCAGGCTCAGGCACTTCTACAGGATGCTCCAGAGTCTTCACTGAAACCATCGTGCTGTCAAAAGCTGACATTATAACGACATTACAGAAGGGACTCCCTGGGAAATCACTGCTCATTTCCTTTCAGACAGTTCGTTTACCTGCAGAAGCTGGACCTGTTTCTCTGCTCTGCAGCATCTGGTGACTGACACAATCCCGTAAGTCAATTTTGCAGCTGAGTGGACGCAGGTCCCAGAAAGCCAAAGGTCTGAAGTGGAAAATATCGAACAGGTGACTCATTAAGCCTTGAGTCTAGGACTTGAGCCCCGAGGAACAGCCTATGCACTGCTGATCTTATTGGATATTAGGAGGCCTGATTGGACTGTGGCCTCATTTTAGGTCAGCATGAAAGGAAGAGAGAGCTGAGGATATTTTCCACTGCTGATTTTTTAGGTTTAAAATGCATTTATTCTTTTCCCCAGTTCATTTTGATTCTTCATCCAATTCTCATTGCCTACCTCTGACACAAACTTTCTGCTTGCATCTTCCATTCTATTCCATTCATGGTTCTTGGAAACATGTCCTCTTCTCTTCTATAATACCTGTTCCCTGTCCCAGCTACACAGATGGTCACACTTTTGTTTTCCCCAAGATGACTGAGGCCCATGGAGAGACTTCAACTCATCTCTCACTTACCTCAGTGTATCTCTTGTTTGTCACCTCTTCTCCATTTTCCAGTCTCAGAGGGTGAAGTGGACATTGTCTTCAACAGACCCAGCCTTGATGTGGTCTTAGTCACTTTCCCTTTCCTGGGACTGAAACTTACAGGAGGAGAAGTTTCTTTTGGCTCATGATTTTCAGAGGTTTCAGTTCATGGTCAGTTGGCTCCAAGGCAAAATGGCATGGTGGAAAGCCTTGGTGGAGGAATACTGCTTACCCCATGGCAGTCAGGAAGCATGGGGCTGGGGGTAGGATCGGGGAGAGCCAGGGACAAGAATACACTCTTTCAGGTCACCCCCCTCAGTGACTTGTCTCTTCTGACCAGGCTCCATCTTTCAACCCAAGACTTCTGGGAGGCATTTTAGACCCAAATCATAATAGATGTCATCCTTTTAACCTTGACCTAAGGGCTGTCCTGTAGTTTGCTTGTCTCTTGTCCTCTCCACTGAGCCCTTCTAAGCTTTCAGACATGTGCTGGATCGAACTATACCCCCCACCCTACTTCTAATCCTCTCACCGGTGAGCTTCTCAGCCAGTCATCCACATCTGCTGCCAAAACTTCCACCTTTGGAGCCCTTCAAATCTCTGCAGTGGCCAACTCTCCTAGCTTTTACTCAAACAGCACTCATGAAGGTTGTCTCTCCAATGGTCGAGCTGTCTGGTGAGTGTTACTTGGTGCCCTGTAACCTTGGGTGCCCTTAATAACCCATCTTTCTTGAAACTCTTCCCTCAGTGACACTCAACTCTCTACATTCTGTTCAGACATCTGACCAGTTTTTCTCTTGTTCCCTTGTCACTTCTCTTTGCGCAAGATCTGTTCAGTCTCTGGGCTCAAAATATTATTTTCATATGGTCTAGTCTTCCCCTGAAAGCTTACTCATTCTCATGTGTCCAAGCTCTATGTGTGTGAGGCAGTGGCCCTCAAAGCTTAGATAAGGAGTGGGTTTAAGAAGAAAATAAAGATTAGTTGGCAAAGGAAACAGACATTGAAAATTCGAGGAACCTGTTTATTTTTTAGTTTCTTGGCATTTTAAGAGATTGCTCCAGGGTATCCTGTAATTGTTCATTCCCCAGCTTCCTCTTTCCTCCCTTACATAATGCAAATATTAGTTCGATGTTTGTATTTAGATTCTTGAACCATAGTCTCAAGCTGTGTTGTTTACTGGATGACTTCAGGGTGAACGACAGGTTTAAATCCTCTCCTGAGTGGTTTGTGGAAACCAGCCTTCTGTGTTGCAGACACCCTGACTAGGTATGGAATAGGGGTGGCCTTTGAATGGGTCAATGGGTGAATATGAAGACCCCTGGTCGGGCAGAGGTCCTCTCGTTTGTGTGAGGAGCCAGGCTCACTCTGACTGCTGCAGCTTCTGTTTGTCAGGAGTTTACCTGGCTCAGCACACAGGATGCCTGGGATGAGGGAGTGCTGACTATCCCCTTGTCATTGCCCCATCTCTTTTCAAGGGCGCAACACTTGAACAGCATCCAAATCAAGCATCCCTAAAACTTGTCCTCAAGATCTAGTCTTCCTTTCCCAATAAAAGCCAGTCTCATTTAAAATCAGTCACTGTGTTTACATCTGGCTTTTTAAGATTTTTGTGAACTTCATCAACAGAACTGACAAGATGGGTGATGCCTGAATCTCAACCTAAATCAATGAAGTGTTACAATTGTTTTTTTTTGGGGGGGAGCTTTGTTTTCTGACTTGTACCACAAACAGAGATTCTAATCTGTCATTAGGACTGAGAACTTGTCACAACAATCTGTTTTTATTCTTTAGGAGAGAACAACATCTTGCTCTTCTCTACCTATAGCTAATTTGGAAAATTTGCAAGCTGACATACAGCTTGATTAAAATGACCTGGAGGTACCAATTCTTTTAAAATGCAACTCAATGCTCAAAACCTCAGACCTTTGGCGGTTCATTTAATCTCTTTCAAAGTTTTGTGTGTGTGTGTGTGTGTGTGTGCAGGGGGAATGGAAGAGGAGAAAGAGCTAAAAGTTATAATCCACATAGAGGTTTAAAATTACTTACATTTCTTCCTTTCAGCTCTACTGTCACCATGGAGTTCCCTCATAGCCCACAGGAAGAGAAAAGTAAAGTGTGATGTCCTTAGGAATTTAGTGTGGATTTCATAGTTCCAGGTACAGTGCAGGCTCATGATCCAAATGAAGCATCAGTGTTAGAGTTGGAAACCATTTTGACATTGTGGTTTCCACTTCCATTCCATAGTTCTATAAAATATGTAGGAATCTGTCCCAGTTTGTCAAATCTCTATCCACATAGAGTAATGATATTTCCTTCTAGGAAGATCAATGGCTAAAGCAAAAGAGTAATAACTGGGCCACTGGGAAGCATAGGGTTCTACAGGGTGGAAACTGAGGCAGTGTTCAGGAATCAGGCTGCATATATATACATAATGATCCCATCATCATAGGGAATTTGTAGCTGTACATGATATATCTTGATTCTTCTCCTCCTCACTACACAATTATTAATATTTGGTTTTCCTTATGGCTCTACAAATGTGTACTATAGGCCATCTATGAGGGAGGGAGGGCACTACTGTAGGAGGTATTAATATGGGTTGACATGGGTGCCCACAGCTGTATTGTTCACTAAGACAATACATAATCAAGACAATGTATAATTATTAGGAGACAGTATATAATTACATGTTGAATTGTGTACTGCACACTGTAAGTGTTGGCATTCCAGCTTGGAGAGAGGAGAGCTAATACTGGTTGAGATCACATAAATGCAGACACTCATTTGTTGGGGACTGTACAGTAATGAGAATCATTCCTGAATCCTGTTGCCTTGGCAACCTATTCTAAAATGATGTCGATAAAGAGCTAGCAACACTTATCAATGAGACCAGGGTGCCTTGGGAAAGAAAGCTGCTGAAAACAAGGCATCAAGCAGCAGATCAAACCAGCTTTGAGGGGGATGGCCCTGTTTAAAGTCTGGTAGAGATGTGAAATGTGGGACCAGACATTAAGGTCATGGCTATCATCAATAGCTTCCTGACACTCTGGCCAAACACATATCCACTGCTGAGGTTGTGGGACATTAATCAGTTCAGGCCTCAGCTCTTGTTCCGAGAAGCTCTCCAGACAGGTTTTTGTTTTTGTGTGGATGGGCAGTCGCTGAGATGCCAGAAAGGGCTCCTGAAGCACTGGAGGTTGGAGCAGAACCCTTGTTTGGAAAACATAGAGCTCCCAGAGGAGCAAGGACATCTGGTCATTTTCTCTCTCCCTTGGCCTTTGTTTTTTTTTTTGATACCGGGGATCGAACCCTTGGCCTTTGTTTTATTTGGTTTTTATAACACTCTGAGGTGGTAAGGGAGAACTGATATAGTTAGTTTCTGTTTAGAGACAAGCAAAATAAGGCCAAGAAAGGTTAAGTACCTTGTTTATACCACATCTTAGAGACAAGTTAACACTAAGGCAGAAACTTGATTTGTTCTCCTTGCCAGTCCATGTGTCTGCTGTCAGGACTGGAGCATGTTCTCACTTCTAACTCAGCACAAGCCTGGCAAGGGCTTGCTCTGTGGCTCTGGGTTCAGATCTTGCCTAAGCTGTGCAAATTGAACTCTGAGTGAGGAACAAGGGCCCTGCAGTGGGAGTGAGATGGGGATAACAGCTCCTGGTTTCCCTGGGTGGAGGTGTACAAGGTTTCTCTGGTGCACATAGCTTGTCAGAGGACTCGCTGGTTTGCAGGAAAGCAAGATTGGAATCTTCTCAAGACATACTATTTTATTCTGAGAACATCAGTAAAGACATGTGCGACTGTATTTTGAACGTTTCTTTTTATAGCAGTGTATCTTGTCCAGATTTTTCTTTCCCATTTTAATTATGTTCTTTTAAATTACATACCATCAAGTACAGGCTGACTGCACTCAGATCCAAACAATAACCCAGGCATTTTCCAGATATGGAACTTCAATAATTATTTACATTAGTGTCATCCTGAAATTGAAGAAGCAAAGGGGTGCTAATTTGCATGCTGTTAAAGGCCATCTATAAAGAACACTCAGAGAAAAAGATGAGAGTATAAACTGCTCACAGGGGTATCTGTTTAACTCTTGGGCTTCTAAGCAGAGCAAAAGTCTTATAAAGCCCTTTACCCTTAATTGCAGAGTAACAGATTGGACAAGGGTACTTTTGCCCATTATGTAATCTCATAAACCATGGTCCTCTCCTCTCCTCTCCTCTCCTCGCTTTTCCTCTCCCCTCTCTCCTGCCCTCCCCTCCCTTCCCTTCCCCTCTCATCTCCTCTCTTCTCTTTTCCTTTCCTTTCCTTTCCTTTTACTCTCCTCCCCTTTTCTCTCCCATTTATTGAACCCTGCCTATATTAAGCATAGCCCTTTGTGCTGGTGATTTGAAGATGTTTGAAATACAGTCTTTTCCAATATGGTTTTCCTCTTCTGTTTGGAAGTAGACACCATGTTTAGATGACTCTGTCCAATGTCTTGTAGTCACACAGAGAAGAGAATTGGGGTCAAGGTCAGGGAAGGGCTCATGGATCAGGTCATCTTTCTTCTGAGCTCCAGAGCAGTGTAGGAATTTTCCAATTGGAGAAAAGATTTTGTGGGAGGGAAAGGAGCTTTCTAGGCAAAATAAATGGCATGATCAAAGACATGATGATAAAAAGACAGTTTAGGAAGTATATTCAGATACTGGGTATACTACAGCAAAATGTGTGCCCTCCCTTTAATGTAATAGAATAGCTGCATAGCCAGCTATATTTCCTAAGTCCCTTTATGTCCGTTGTGGACAGGTGCCCAGTTCTCATCAGCAGTTAGGGTGGTCAAGAAGTGTGCCCGCTTTTCCATTCTGTTTTCCCACCTGGTGACATGAATGCTGAGGACTCTGTGTCTTACATAAGGGAAAAGCCCCAGTATGGGAGTGGCCTAGGCTCTGAATCACCATGTGGAAGGCCACTCACTGACCAGTGACACCTGTATTGTACTAATAGTGTCATTTGAGTAGGGAGTACACTTTCATCATGGAAACCACCGAGATTTGGGAATTTCTTTGTTATAGCCTCTGGCATTACTCCAACAAACTCACTAGGTGCAACTAGATCGCATCTTAACGTGTGTTCAGTTAGCCAAAGAAAGGGAAAAGATCCCACAGTCAAATTTGGGAAACAGTGAATTGAACAGGCTTCATAATTGCAAGCTGTTATAAGCTTTTAATAAGGCAAAATGTTTTACAAATCTCTGAGAATTCCAAGGCACAATGTTTTCTAAAAGCCTTTAACAATGTAGTGTTTTTTCCTCAATACTTATGAATACATTGTAGTTATGTATAAGTCAGTTAGAGGAAAGCTGATGTGTTTAGTATTAAAGATGAGATAGGAAAAGTGGGGGTGCTTCTTTCCCCTTCAAACTCTCCTTCTTAGCTTTCTTCTCAGTCCTCAAATAGTGCCTTCTATTGTGTTTCCCACCTTTGCACACGCAGCTTTGCCTGGATTGCTCTCCACTTACCTAACCGAGTTTTTTCGATTTTTTCTAAAGTCCAGTTTTCTTTGTGCATTGCATCCTCCAAGTCAGAAAATATTCTTCCCCTTTGGCCATTATATTGTGTTGCTTCTATCTCTGTCTTTTACCTATTTCATTGTGCCTCACATCATGAGTGGTTCATGTGTCTGTCTGTCTTCCTCATTAGAAACAAGTTTTTTAAAGGAAGATGCCACACTTATTTGTTAAAAAAGTTTCCAAGTATAATACACAGTACTTACAAAAGCAGTACTCATGGTATGAATATCAACTTGGATGGATTTTCACAAACTTAACCCACCTGTGTAAACAACATTCTAATCAAGAAACAGCATTACCAGTACAAGGAGCCTCCCCCAGGCTTCCTGCCTTTTACTACCATAGATTAATTTCACCTGCTTTTGTAATTTACTCAAAAGAAATTATATAGTGTATGCTTTTTTGTGTCCGAATTTTATGAGTCATCCACAAAATTGTGTGTAATTATAGGCCATGATTTTGTATTCCATTGCATGTATAAAGCATCATTTATTGTCATTCTACTGTTGATGAATACATATTTCCGTAGTTTCCAGTTTTGTTTTACAAATAGTGGTGCTGTCAATCTTGTAGTTAATATCTTTGTTCAGCATATGGGTGTCTTTCTGCTGGACATAGTATACCTGGGAGAAGAAATACTGGGTCTTATGATGTACGACCATTGAGCATTAGTAGTCACTGATAAATGGCGTCCTAAGTAGGTGTAACAATTACACTCCCATCAGCAGTGAACCAGTGTTCCTGTTGCTCTGCTTCTTTGCCAACTGCTGGTAATTTCCTGTTCCTATTTTTTAGCAATCTGGTGGTGTGTGGTGGTATTAAATTGTAATTTTAGTCAACATTTTCCTTATGACTAATGAAGACAATTACTACGTATATTGCCCATCTGGATATTATTATTTATGAAGTGTCTGTTGTCCATTTTCTTTTGGATTTCGTGTAATTTCTTATTGATTTATAAAAGTTCTTTACAACTTCTGGTATGGACTTACTTTAAAATATCTCTAAGGCCTGAGTATTGTTGGTTTCCACATTCAATAAAGTTTTGCTATATGAAACAGAACAAAATACCACTGTCAGACTTTAAGCCAGGGGTGGGTTTCACCATTAAGCCTGTGTCCCGCCCTTATGACCAAACCCTCCCGAGCAGTTAATGAGGGAATATCTACAAGGGGCAAGTTTGAATGAGGCTCAGTAAAGTCTTTGGGCTCAGACGGGGCTCTTCCTGAGGGACAGTCCATGGGCAGCTATAGATGAAGACTCTTACCCAACAGTGATGGTTGGGTCATTTAGCTTGCATCACACAGACAGCTCTCTAATGGTGGGGATGATCTTCATTCATTTTTTTGCTCAATAAATATTTATTGAGCACTTTCCAGGCATTCTTCTAGGCCCTTGATCTACAACAGTGAATGCCATAAATATCCTGTCCTCATGGAGTTTACATTCTGCTGGGACAGATGGACAATAGGAGATAAACATAATCAGTTCTTATATTGTGCAGTATCCTAGCAAGCAATTAGTGAAAACCAGGCAGGAGTGTTTGTGGGGCAGTTGGTAGTAGTAGGAGGGACTGACAAAGGTGAAGGAGACAGCCATGTGGGTGTCTGCGGAGTATCTATGGAGGGAAGGCCTCGCATAGCCTCCCTTGGTGGGAGCGCATCTGGCATATCTGGGGAGCAGTAAGGAGGAAATGAGGTCATAAGGGTCAAAGGAGCCTGATCGCAGTAGGGCCAAGAGGGCTTTGCCTCCATTATATGTAGGATGGGAGTCATGGAGATGTGAATAGAGGAGTCACACAATCTCACACAACAACCTCTATGAAAGTCAGTATGGAGAATTTTCAAAAAATTAAAACTAGAAATTCCGTTTGGCCCAGCTATTCCTCTTCTAGGTATCTTCTTGAAAGAGTTAAAGACATGATGTTACAATGATACATGCATACTCATGTTTGTAGCAGCACAATTCATAACAGCTAAATCTTGGAAGCAGCCTATATATCCATCAACAGATGAGTGGATAATGAAAATATATTTACACACAAAGGAGTACTACTCTGCCATAAAGAAAGAGCTTGGATCATTTATAGGAAAATGGGTATACCTTGAGACCATATGTTAATGGAAATAAATCAGATACACAAGCTTAATTGTCACACAGTTTCTCTTATATGACATATATAATTTAATTTTTATATTACATTATAAGTAAACAGCAAAATAACAGATAGATGATAGAAAGTAGGGAAATGATCTTTCTCAAACAGGAAGGGAATCAAGAGATAGAGGGAAGGGGGAAGGGGAAGGAAAGGGAATGAAAAAAGGAATTAAGATGTGTTATTACCAACTCCACATATGGAATGTAAACATTGTCTACTGTAAACATGTACTAATAATTTGTTTTTTAAATCTCATTCACATTGCACACAGCTCCAACTGTCCTGCTGAGAAGAGATGGAAGGGAGCAATGGTAGAAGCATGGGAGGTCTGCAACAAATTAGTTGAGAGACACTGCTGACTGGACCCAGGGTGGAGGTGGTGAGAAGTGGTTAGCTTCTGGATGTATTGCCAGGTAAGGCAGGGTCTCCTGGTGGAGAGGATGCATGTCGAGTGTGAGTGAAGACAGGAATCAAGAATAGCGTGATTTCCATGAGACTTCCAGTTCTGGCTCTTGCTCATAATGACTCCTCTATTCCGTCGGTTGCCCTCCCAGTCCACCCGGTCTGGTGCCCCTTCTCAACCCCGATCCACATCCTACTTCCTCACCTAGCAGCCTCTTCTCTGGAAAGTCATTGTCATGATACCTCAAAGCATACCTCAAATCTTGGCTTTGACTCTGAGAGCTATTCCTGAAAGTAAAAAATATTTCTTTTCTTTGGCTTTTCCACTAAAGCATTCTGAATTTTCCCTGAGGCCACAAGTATGCCTCTGACTGATCAAAAAGTGAGTCACAAAAGGGAAAGCACAATTGATTAATATTTCAAGGCAACTTATTATTTTGTTTATTTTCTTTTGCATGTTTCTTGGGAAGATTCTGGAGTTAAAAGATGGCCAAAAGACTGGGTGAACGAGGACTTTCTTTATGTTTGAGAGAAACCAAGACTCATCCCAGGCAATCAAACTAAGGCCCAGGAAGGAAAACTGAAGTCCAGTTAGGTAAACCAATTGACAGGTAGATTCGTTTAGTGACTGAACCACAGGTTTTTCACTTTTGGAGAAATGATCCTTCTGACAATAAACCTGGGATTCTTAATCTGTTTCTGGGCTTTTAAATCTGAGTTTTGGCTCCCTTTGGCCTTTATTCCTCTCTTCTTTCTCTCCCTGCAGATATCCTCTGCAGTCAAAGTCTATGGATCGAGCACATTACACAGTCATGGTGATAGCAGATGTGTCCCTAAAAGGCCTTGGCTGTCTTTGGGCCATTGTGGTAAGTTGAGTTTTTGGCAAGGTCTTGAAGGGTGCACGGCTTCAGGAAGAGCATCTGTCTTTTGCCTGCATTCCGAACCCAGTGCCATGGCAGGCTCCTTCCAGTTTGCCAGGGACAGACTGCGTTGTCTTCCCACCCAGAATGTAGCCACGGGTCAGGCATATTTAGTAGTATCTCCACTCTGTCAGTCCTGGGCTTCTGTTACAATAGCAGCAGTGTTTCCTTTGGCTTGGCTGGTGTTTGAATTAAGTTAAACAAACATAGGCAGAGTAACTGGTTAGTGGAATAAAAAAATTGTAGTTGGGGTCCAGGCCAACACTGAATTTGTGGCTACCTTTGGAATCCAAGCTCAGGCCCTGTTAACTGAAGTCAAAGTTTGCTGCTTATGTCCTTGGAAAGAAGACAAATCATGGTTGGTTGGCCAGATGCCGGCTGCATTATAAATACAAATGGAAGCCACAGTATTAAAATGTGCAAATTCACAGTGTTGCATAGCACATAAAGATATCTAAGTTTGCGGATGGGGGTGCTGAGCCTCAGAGAGGTAAAGGGAGATAATTGTATAATGGGTAGTGAGAGACAGAGCTGAGGTTCACACTCAAGGATCCTGTGACCAACATTCCACCTTTTCCCCACTGCACTGCAGAACCAAAGAATCCCAGTGTCTCTATAAGATGCACGTTCTCTAGAAATCCCTGCTGCTAAGATAATCACCCTATAGTTGATTCATCCTTGGGATGTTATCCGTTCAGCCCTCACTAGCTACTCCCCATGGTCCACAGAGGTTTCCTACTCTGGATCTACTTACCCTTTTCTGAGCGCTCTGATGAACGAAGTAGAACACCCATCTCTACATTCAGAGAGATTTGATTAATGTCAGAATCCTCTGAGGCTCTGTTTTTTCTGGATTTGCTGTTGTGTAGATCATGACTATCAGCACAGTGGAGAAAGGGAGAGAGTAGGAGTCAAGCTGCAGGTCTGAGTGATGGCTGTATGTGGTGGTTTAGGACCTTGGGGATCATTCCTTCACATGGGTCCATTTCCGCATCTGTAAAACAAGAGGGTTGGGAATAATCTGTCTGGTCTCTCCCAATTCTAAAATTCTGTGCTTGTCTTTAAAAAGGCAAGCAATCAGGCTAAAAAATAAAGCCAAAAATATCTCCCTGGACAAAAATACCCTCCAAATCCGTATCCAACAAGGATAGCATTTGTGATTTGGGCACTGACATTCATAAGTGTGGTTATAAGACTCTAATATGGTTCCTGCCAAAATTTCATCAGAAAATTTCAAGCAATGCATGCTGGTACACTTTAATCCCTGAAGGTCCTTTAAGCAATATTTCTAATATATATTTTGTCAAAGATTTGAAGTTCTCCACTTAGATATTTCTAACAAGCACTCTTTTTAAACAAATCTCTGAAAATTCACTAGATAACATGGTTCCTTCAATTTCATATCTTTCTTGCCGTCTAAACTGAAAAAGCCAGTTCATGTTATTAATGACAAATCATTTTGCAGAGTGCTCAGGTTAATAGAAGAGATAACTGGCAAAATGTAAATGTGTAATAATAACATGCTAAAGAGAAAACAGAGGTCTGCTGCAGAATGCAGAACGTGGAGAATGGAAGCAAAAGTCCCTGGCTGGTACAGACTCCCTGCAGAATGAATGGGGTAGTTATGTTCACCAGCTGGTTTCTTGCTTTCTCCACTTGCTACTTTCTTGCCCCCTTTTCCTCCTCCATTATCTCCCTTAAGCATAAATCTTAGAATTTCAGAGATTAAAAGGGCACTTTGGAGATTTCAAGGATGAGGAAACTGAAGCCCAGCCAGGCGAGAAGACTCACCGAAAGAGTTAGATGCAGTTAGATACAGAGGTGACTCAGGGACCTGTGCCAACTCCCATTCTGGTGCTTTGTCCAAAATTTTACTACAAGTGTACGTTAATCAGCTTTTCAGCACTGAAGCGAAATGCCTGAGATATTTAACTTATAAGAGAAAAGGTTGATTTTGGCTCATAGTTTTGGAGGCTCCTGCCCACAGTCACTGCTTGGGCCCCTGGTGAGGCAACATATCATGGCAGGAGAGCATGGTAGGGCAAAACTTCTTACCTCATGGTCAAGAAGCAAAAGAGAGAAAGAGGAAGAGGAAGGGATAGAGGTCCCAAAACCCCCTTCAAGGCCACACCTCCAGTGACCTTATGATATCCCATGGGGCCCTTTCTCCTAAAGATTCCACTTCCTCCCAATAGTATCACCCCGGGAGCATTCCTTTAACACATGGATCTTTGGGGGACATTCAAGAGCCAAAGGACAGAAATGTGTCTGCTTTGATTTCAACCTAGGCCAAGGAGAGAGAGCAGGGATTTAACAAATAAAATTCAGAGCACAACGGAGTCTGTTTCCAGCTCTACCACTGCTGCCTCTTTATGCCTCAGCCTTCCCTAATGTTCAGTGAGTTGATATACTGATAAAGCCCTTTATGCTCTAGCGAATGTTCCAAAAGTTACTGATGACTGTTAATATTTTGTAATTTTTGAGTTCATTTTTAGTTGTGCAATCCCTATCTGGAGGCAGAGAAAGGACTGGAGGACTTCTTGAAGCTATATTAGACTCACGAATTGTGTGTTTTCTTAATAATCTTCAAATTCAGTGTCAGAATTGTATATTTTTTTGGTGGTCCTTGAGGTCATTCACAGAAGGAAAAGTTTCCTACTCTTTGTGTTTGCTGAGCACTAAGGGAAGGCACTTAAATGGTAGCTGAGGCCATTGGGGTGGACTTCTTAACTCCAAGAGGGCAGATATCCTTGGGTGGTGAATTTGGAGCAGAGCATGAGGCCAGCAGCCAGGTCATGCAAATGGCAGAGACACAGACAACTATCTTAAGTGACCCCTGGTATCTGGTCCACTATGAGGAGTCTGGGCTTTTCATTGCAAATTTGAATACATTGGTCTCATTTTATAAATATTAAATGGATTAAATTCCCTAGGTCCTACTGAAAAAAGGGCTCATCCTCAAAGGCTGTGAAAAAATTAAAAACAGAATTGGAGCTGAATAAACTGGTTTGAAGAGCTGGGACATTGCAATTAGCCAGGTATGTGCATTCCAGCTGTGTAAACTTGGACAGGAGACATTATCTCCCTAAAACCCCAGTTTCTGCATCTATAAAATGGGGAAAAGAGTGGTTATTTCCTTATAGGATCATAGTAAGAATTGATATAATGTACTTGACATACTGCCTGAAACATAGTAAGTACTTAATCATAATTCTACTTATGATTAATTCTTTAAAAATGGTTTTAAAGAGCTAGCTAATGCCTCATTTAATTACAACCCTCAGGCAGTAAAAACATTAAAAAATGCCTCAGCATAAATATTCAATGAGGAAGAATTTTTGTCTTTTATTTCTCAGTTCACACTCCTGGCATTTAAACAGTAATCAGGTGATGAGGGGCCAGGCATCCATTCTTATTTAGCAGAATGAGTAGTTCCTAGAACTGGCTCTTGCAGAAACCCTCTTGTGTGTCTAAATGACCCACACTATTTGGAAAAACAAACAAAGCTGCATTGATCTGATTTTATTGCTTTGAGAAATAACAAATTGGCTGAATTCAACTATTTCCTCCCTTCTTCCACCAGCCAATTTTTGTGTAGATATAGCTTCATTATGAAATCTGACTGGGCTTGACTCTGGATAATTCAACCTTAAGGTACAAACAACCTGGACCATTTTGTGGAAGACCTTGAATGATTTCCAAGCAGGAAATGGAAGCCTAAAGAGTCAGAGAGTAAACAAATTCAGGTTTTCACTTTTGGGTGACCTTGATTAGCACACAACAACATAACAACTGCTGTCCCTGGAAATCCACCCTCTCCCTGGCTCAATGAGTTTGATCCATTCTTCTCTGCCTGGAGGGACCTCTGCAAGATATCTCAGGGGTCAGAGGAGCCAAATGCTCATTCTGTAGATGAGAAAGTGGATATTTAGAGTCTGCATGAACAGCATCTATTACTCTTTAATATTTTTCTCTCAGTCCCAACACTGTGCTCCATTTTCTTCAAGCAAGAGCTATGGAGGGAATGTCCAACCATTTTCACATTTCCATGTTATCATAATAAAATAGAAAGATATGTTTATTAAAAATGTAAATCCA